>NC_068364.1:49854986-50201681 GCF_020536995.1 Dreissena polymorpha | reverse complement strand
GAACGCTTTTAATCCACCTTTGAGATCGAAAAAGTTTCATTTATATGTCCCCCACTATAGTAGTGGGGGGGGACAATTGTTTTTGCCCGGTCTGTTGGTCTGTCTGTTGGTCTGTCTGTTGGTCTGTCTGTTGGTCTGTCGGTTTGCGCCAACTTAACATTTTGCAATAACTTTTTGCTATATTGAAGATAGCAACTTCATATTTGGATGCATGTGTATCCATGAAGCTGCACATTTTGAGTGGTGATGAAGGTCAAGGATATCCTTCAAGGTCAGAGGTCAAATATATGTGGCCAAAATCGCTCATTTTTAAAATACTTTTGCAATATTGAAGATAGCAACTGATATTTGGCTTGCATGTGTATCTCATGGAGCTGCACATTGTGAGTGGTGAAAGGTCAAGGTCATCCTTCAAGGTCAGAGGTCAAATATATGTGGCCCAAATCGCTTATTTTATGAATACTTTGCAATATTGAAGATAGCAACTTGATATTTGGGATGCATGTGTATCACATGGAGCTGCACATTTGAGTGGTGAAATGTCAAGGTCATCCTTCACAAGGTCAAGGTCATCCTACAAGGTCAAACATCATAATAGGGGGACATGTGTTTCACAAACACCTCTTGTTTTCAACGAGTTTCGTTTGATTTATTTGAAAAAAAAAGCGGAAAAGAAATAAGGCAAAAAACGGTGTGAATAGGTTTTATGTAACTCTGACATTCGGTATCCATAAGTTAGATTAATTAATTGTATACCATTTTAATCGCGGAATGCGGTGTTGACAAGAGCAAAGGAAGCTTCAATGTGTAGAATTCACCAAGATCACCCTTATGGAGCATTTATTTATTAAAAAAAACTGGAAATGTTATGTTAGAAATAACAACGCATTATTAAGTATGAATTATATCACGTGTGCTTTGTAGAATAATATAGAAGATTGGTACCAACTTTGCGTAACTTAACGAAATCCCTGTTATTAATCGAGTTTGTGTGTGTCAGAAACAAGTGAAAACGATTATATGTTTCTATTTTAATAGAATCGAATCAATAAATGCCACATAATAAGATTTATTATTACTGATATAACCAATAAATGCCGATCTTGGGAGAAGTCGGTACCTGCGCCAGCGTCTGATACAGGTAGCTTTACTGAATTCCCCTTCATACAGCGCTACTTTATATATGACAATGACCAAACTTATTGTGCTGTCTTGCCACTTTCAATTAAAGTGATTGATAAATGTCCCATAAGCAATGTTTAATATTATTAATATCACTTTTATACGTAATAATATGTGGGATTTTGGTACACTCGGTGTCAGAAAGCGTGTAAAACTTCACCAAAATCCCAGTTTAAAGCGCTATTTTGTTTCAAATACACAAGTGGAAATGTTTCGTAAATAACAGGGTAAATGCCGTTGAAGGAGTGTTAATTTATTGCTAATACCAATATCACACGTAATAAGAGGTTCGATTTCGGTTTGTGCGCAAGCGGTTTGAGAGCGTTATTCATGTACCGAAAACCCGTTATAATTAGCTGATGTTCTCTATATATATATTTTTTGCATTCGCAGAATAACTAAATGACACAAACCCTTATACAAGTGTCATATGGTGTCAAAAAGTCCATTAAAATAATCCGGAATATTGCGTTAATCTACATGCAGTATATAGGCAATGAAGCCACTTTGGTGTTAGCTTGTCTAGGTTTGCTACCAACTGAGCCACGTGATTAAGTGGGCGGAGCAATCATAGATAAGGGCGTCATGTCAATTGGGAATAAGACATCAAACTGGGAATGGGCATTATTTTTATGATTTTCTCAAACAAAACTTTTCATTTCATGATCTGAATTTATGTTTGTACTATTTTATCTATACTTCAAGCTTAATAAGCAATTTTCTATGACTTTCATTAACAGTGAATTTTTTAATTTTTTGAAAAAAATAATTTTAACTGATTTTTTTAAACTGTGTTCATGTGTCGCATGGACACAATCTCATTTTATTAGGATTTTAAAAAATCAATAAAAATCCAGTTTTGTAGTAAAATCAATTTGAATGATGTTATTATATATGCACATTTATATTTTAATTATATTTTGTAAAAACTCAATAAATACAACTTGTAAAGCTGCGTATTATGCACACCCCTGCGAAATGTTGTTCTGCAGTTCACGAATAATTCGTGAACAGTTCATGAACTGTTCATGAACTGAGTTCATGAACTGTTCACGAATAGTTTGTGAACAGAAAATGAGCCACGTCTGTGAAAAGTTCTTGACATTTTAGTTCATGAACTGTTCATGAACACTAATGGCATGAAGTGTTCATGAAATATTCGTGAAACCTAATGGCATGAAGTGTTCATGAACTATTCTTGAACCCTTATGGCAATGAAGTGTTCATGAACTATTCTTGAACCCGTGTGGCATGAAGTGTTCATGAACTATTCTTGAACCATTATGGCATGAAATGTTCATGAACTATTCATGAACATCAATGGCATGAAGTGTTCTTGAACAGTTCATGAACAACACAATTCTTGAAAATTCTTCAGGGTTTTGCTGTTCATGAACAGTTCATGAACATTTTCCTTCTATTTTTCAATGGCTCATTTTCTGTTCACGAACTGTAAGTGAATAGTTCATGAACCATAGTTCTTCAAGAGTTCATGAACTGAGGTGGCATGAAGTGTTCATGAACTATTCATGAACAAGAATTTGTCAATTTATGCAAAGGTTATCATATGTGTTACTAAAGCTCAACAAACAGGTCAGGGTAAGAAGAAACAAGTCTTGTATTAGCACTTAACATATTGATAGCAACATATAACAATAATTTAAATATAACACTAATAACTGAGATACAAGTGGTTTGATAATTCTCTTTAAATTTCATAATACAACTTTGCACTATATGTTCATGAATAATTCATGTATTGAAAAGATTATGAAGAGTCTCATTTTCAGTTCAAGAATCATTTACTAATCAATGGTTTCCCTGAAATGGTTACACTTACAGTGCCAAAGAACTTGAAATGGAACCAATGGCTGATCAGTTCAGCCGGTAATTTATTAAAGACTTACATTTTCAAATATAACATAAACCATGTGCCTTCCGTTTCAACTTCCTGTGCACACAATATTCTTTCTTTGTAAAAACAGCAATGCAATGTACATTGAGTTCTTGATATCATCTTAAACTGTTCTTGAAATAAGATGTCCTTAAAACGTTCTTAAACTTGTCTTTTAAGTCTTCCAAGAACAATGACAGATCCTTTTAAGAACATATTGGATTCTTAAAAAGTCCATCATACGTTCAAAAACATTGTGTAGACCTGTTTAAGAACATCAGAAGGAAACATGTTGTTCAAAAAAGTTCTTAAAGTGTTCAAGAATAGTTTAAGAATAATTCAAGAACAGGAAAGGTCCTTAAAAAGTTATTGAAGTGTTCCTGAAGGCAGTTCTTGAACAGTTCTTGTACAAATGTTCTTAAAATTCTCTAGAACAGGTCAAGAACTCTAACTTACAGTGGTGAAAGTACTATGCATATTCATACTTACTTCACAGGTTTCACAAATCTACAAGATTTGCATGCTAGACATTTCAATATTACTTTCAAAAATATGTATGAAACATCTAGCACAAAGGAATTCATGAATTATTCATGATGGATCCTTAAAGTCTGTCTCAGAAAAGTCATTAGAAATACTTGTGCATGAAATGTTCATCACTAAGTATTTATGGTTAGATGAAGAACTGTTCATGAACTTTGAAATGTTCAACAATAATTCATAAACAGTTCATGAACATGTCTTAAGAACAGTTCATGTCCAAAAGTTCATGAACCAAGCTCAGGAACTTTTTCAGAACCGTTCATGAACAGTTCTTGATTGGCTTGAAGTGTTCATGAAATCATGAACAACATTTCGCCGGGGCTGTTAAAAAGCACAATTTATTCCCGAATTGATGTCTGATTCCAACTTCACATTATACTGTGTTTAAGTCACTATGTAAAACTGCATGATTACAAATCAATGTCTTATTCCAACTTCACATAATACTGTGTTTAAATCACAATGTAAAACTGGATTATTACAAATCTTATAAAAACTCTAGAGGCCAAATTGATTCTATAATGCTCATGAAAGCATTTGTTTCAATGATATCTCGGCTGATTTGAAAACTTTTGAAGTAATAACATATGTCCAAATGATTTCAAGGTTGAGTTCAAAGCTAGATCACTAGGTCATATTTGAAGAAAATATTATGCACACACAGTAGAAGTATAATATGTTTCCTCAATATTCTAGAAACTTGCTGGACATTTATTTGCGTTATTTCTCCACAAAATAAGATATGATTTAATAAACATGTCTTCAATGCGGCGGGTAGTTTTGCTTATAATGCTACAGTAAAATTAGATGTATCTTTTTCACTCAAGAAGTCACATGTGTGACCAGCTTTTAATGAAACTTGCTCAAAACATTGATAAAGTGTGCTGTCATAATATCTGTTCTGCATAAACATTAAACAATTTTTTTAAATGACCACCAGATGTTGGGGCTGTTTTAATCACATGACCAGGAAGTGCTATAATTTTAATCACCCTTTTCGGTGTAGTTCGGTGTCTCTGAAGTATAAGGTGTCCGTTTTGTACCGTCTTTGTTACCACTTAAGATTCACATTTTAATATATTATCAATGAAACTTTAAACTTTGTTAGAATGTTTATCTAGTCAGTATTAAGGACAAATATGAATCTGATTCATGTGCGCGGCCGGCACATACAAAACTTCATTATTGAATACGCCTGAAATTGGTGCCAAGATTTCACGTTGCATGCAGCACAACTGTGTATATGAATTCATTATACATCATATGTTTGGCCTATAACAAAGGCTTATTAAATAAAGTATTTCCAATGTTTTTCACACTGTCATAAACCGTATAAAAACTGTTGTGTATGCACTGTTTGAAATTCTTAAAAATGATTTAAAAGTTATTGGTAAAAAGCATCACTTACCGGTGTGTTTACATCCATTGACATGAATTAGTGAAAAAAGCATCACTTACCGGTGTGTTTACATCCATTGACATGAATTAGTGAAAAAAGCATCACTTACCGGTGTGTTTACGTTCATTGACATGAATTAGTGAACCCTTTTAAGTCATTAAGTCAGGGATGACACTTTCCGCCAAAAATTGATTTTTGCTAAGAAGGGACTTCATTTGAACAAAAAATGTCATAAAAGCGGAAAGTGTCATCCCTGATTAGCCTGTGCGAACTGCACAGGCTAATATGGGACAACACTTAAAGCACATGCATTATGCCCATTTTTCTCAGAACACGACACATTTGATAAACTGCTCCGGTTCATTTTAACAGCAGTAATGTACATTATATAGAGTACATGACGTAGCGCGTGACGAAGAAGAAAGTTTATTAAGTTCTCATTTGAATATAATAATATGATGGCATAAGGGTCTTTATTTAACTATGCTAAAATAATTATCAAAGACCCTAGATGCAAACTCAATTATTGAATTAAATGGATTATTTATGGATTTTAAAGGATTATTAAAGGTAAGATACTAGTTCGAACGTGTTTTGTTTTTTGTTTGCACTTTTGTTGTTCCCTGTTCTCAGAGAAATGATTTTAACATGGGCGCCATTGATGCATCGGATCACACACGGCATGCCCATAACAGAATATAAGAAACACGTTCTGTACGTCCTTAAATTCGTCGTCCGAAGTCGGAAATCGTATTGCCCTGTAAATTAAGTCAAATAAAGTGTCAGTCGCTGCAATTGTCTGTTTACTCTTCGAAATTGTGAAGGTCGTCGATGGTTAGCTTTTAAAATGTCGTGCGCCGGGGCCATTTTGTGTAAGTTACCTCTCGGTTACTTGAACTTACCCACCATGGGAAGCAGGGTATGTTTTAACTGGGTTTTAACCGATCGGTATTTTAAAGCGTTTGTATAAACAAATTTTATACAAACGCTTACCGACCAGTAACCAACATGTTACCGACTTTTAACTGCCGTATGTGGTTAACCGCCGGTTTAACTGTTTATACAATCAGGGGCAGGTAACTACCAGGCAAAATATAAATAACGCCAGTAGATTGAACATCATCGTCACGTGGTAAACCCAGGAATGCAAATTGTGCATTCGTAGTGAATTGTATATATTTTATATATAAAATGATCAATATACTTGCGTTATTTATAGTGTGTATATCGTTATGTCACATATTTTCGCGGTGTACTTTTGATTTCACATCGCGAAATTGTGTTACCTAATATACTGAAAATATGAACTTTTTTTTCAAGTAATGTAATATACCAGTCGTGATTTTTTAATCAATATAAACCAATAATTTTAAAAAATGCAATATTTTACATCTTTTCTTTTCTTCGTCATCGTGGTTGACAGTCCCTTTAAGGGCCATGATGGCCTTCTTTATTCATACTATGTTTTTTGTTTAATTATAATATGACATGATGCCTACATTCTTTATACTCAGAAGAAAGTCAAGTGTGGGCTATTATGCAACCAATTATGATGGGAGCTAAACATTTTTAAACTATTATATTCAAAGAAATGGTTTCATAAATGATAACATGTTTAAATGCAAGATCAATTCGCTATGTTGGTGCAAAAATTGCTATGTGCCTTCTCATTTCAATGTCATATGATACCTTTTTGCACAAAGGGGGCAAATTATACTTTGGAAAAATCACTTTAAATTGGTCAAATTGGTTTACATTAGACGGTAACAAGAATTTATCTCATGATTAAAAATTATGGAGTTTCAATATTTGTCAGTGTCGAAATGGTTGTGTGTATGTGCTAGTCCATTGTTAATGTTTACAGTATTTAACAATAAGTATGAATTATCATATCATTCTTCATCTATTTATTAATGAAGCTACATGTAATGCCAATTTATGCAAGACAGCAATTAGTAAAGAGGAATTAAGTTCTCATAATTTATAACCTTAAAAAAAGAAAAGTATTTTAGTAAAAGAGACAATATATTAACGGCTTATGCAAAAACATATTTTATTTTATACTTAGATTGCCATTTCATAAGAATTATTTCAATTTGAAACACTGAAAACACTGAATGTCTTAATATAAACACACTTTGTCCTGCGGCACTTTAATCAGTATAATAATGATGAGTTAAATATACATAACTTTATGTTAATATACACATGTTATACACAATTTGTTGTTCAATGCGGTTTGCATTATTTCCCAAACACACAGTAGATAGATACATATTTATTTATATATTTTTATTTTAATAATAATCATTATAGTATTGCCTCTAGAAAACTAACATGTGAATTGATGTAACATGCATTGTTATTGTATGTGCCTAAATATTTTTTTTGTTAAAATGCCCCTTTAAATTTGTATTATAATTAATATCGTTTCGGGGTAAACAGTTGGTTATTGGTCAGTTGAGTACTATTCAATCACTTGATGTCTCCTGTGTGGTTGTTTTTCAGACGATGCTTACAAGTAACTCCATTACCTCAGGCTGCCAGCGGGAAGTCAACCAACTTCAAGAACCTGTCTGTCAGGACGGAAAATACTCTTTCACAAATGAAACAATGTCAGACGTATCAGGAGAACATAATGAAGTCTCTTAAGGTTTCATACAAAGAACATGAGAGGCTTATTGTGGATGGTTTGCGTGTGAATATAGTATCGTATTTACGCGAATGTGAAACCAGCACAGTTAATACAACACATAAACATATGCAATACCCAATCAGTGAAATGCGTGAGGAAATCAAGTATTTATTAGCAGATTTTGAGAAAAGCACTATTAAGGAGAAGAAAGAAGAGCTAAACCTGAAACAAGCTCCTCTCAAGGTTGTGAGAAACAGCTGCATTAGACTTCACTATGAATTGTTCCATCTCCATGTAGCCATACCGAAAGTACTGGGTAAAGAACTCTCTTTTATTGCCTGTAAAAAATGTCTGGAAAATATACAACAATCTGATATATTTATAAAAGAGAACTTTTCAAACCATGTTTTCACTGTGAATGGGAAGTCTGTGCACAATGTGAAAATGCCAAGTGATTCAGAAACATGCTGGATCACAGCAGTATGTGCTCTCCCAAATGGACAGGTCCTGGTTGCAGACTACTTTAATAAGAGAGTAAAGCTTCTGAACCAGCAGTACCATGTGGTGAGCCACTTGGATGTGAGGGATGAGCAACTGGACATGTGTCTTATCACACCCACTGAGGTTGCAGTGGCTATGGATGATGAGGTCCAGTTTATCACAGTAAGCCAGAGCCAGCTTGCCAAAGGCAGGAAGCTTAAGTTACAACATAGTTGTAATGCTATTGCCTACCTTCATGATGACCTATATATCTGCTCTGATACTGCCCTGTACAAGTACAGATTGAGTGGCAAACAGGTCTGCAGACTGTATGAAGATACATCAGAATATAAAACAGGTAAGAATCATGGTGGATTTATCCTAATAACATGTGTGATATGTACAGAGATTTTCTAGCCATTTTAAGAAAAAGAGTCTCGTCAAATTGATATTTTTAAAATTGATAAAATGGCACATTGGGGAATTTCGTAATCGACTAAATGGACCGATTTTTCTTAACAACAAATATTCGGTCTTTTCGAAACTAAGGGTAAACAAGAGTTGTCTCGCATTCAGGTAGGTATCGGGTAACAAGTAAACGAACCAAAAGAAAACAAGTTATCATATGCTTCTCAGATCTCTGAAATCGTAATATTTACTGTTCATTTCAATTAACGTATACAGTTATTTCTTTATTGATTGATATACTTATATACTAGTTTGTGTTCATTAGTATTTTAATGTATTGCCATATAACTTTGCAACCAAAAGCTCTTTATCAGTAAAAGTTAAGCACCACTGATAATTAAGCTTTCTGCTTTTAAAACTGTGCCTGTTGCATTATTCAATTGATTCCAAACATTTATTACCTTCCTGTCAAGTATTTCATTGATTCATTCACCTCAGTAGTGTGGGTTTATTTTAAATATTGATTGATATTCTTCTGTCACTGTCACACTTGACTATCAGTTTCTGAAAGAAAAATTGTTTTAACAGTAATTTCATACCAGTTAACTTAGTACATTATTTTTATGTCCCCCACTATAGTAGTGGGGGACATATTGTTTTTGCCCTGTCTGTTGGTCTGTTGGTCTGTCTGTTGGTCTGTTGGTCTGTTTGCGCCAACTTTAACATTTTGCAATAACTTTTGCTATATTGAAGATAGCAACTTCATATTTGGCATGCATGTGTATCTTATGAAGCTGCACATTTTGAGTGGTGAAAGGTCAAGGTCATCCTTCAAGGTCAGAGGTCAAATATATGTGGCCAAAATCGCTCATTTTATGAATACTTTTGCAATATTGAAGATAGCAACTTGATATTTGGCATGCATGTGTATCTTATGGAGCTGCACATTTTGAGTGTTGAAAGGTCAAGTTCAAGGTCATCCTTCAAGGTCAGAGGTCAAATATATGTTGCCCAAATCGCTTATTTTATGAATACTTTTGCAATATTGAAGATAGCAACTTGATATTTGGCATGCATGTGTATCTTATGGAGCTGCACATTTTGAGTGTTGAAAGGTCAAGGTCAAGGTCATCCTTCAAGGTCAAAGGTCAAATATATGTGGCCCAAATCGCTTATTTTATGAATACTTTTGCAATATTGAAGATAGCAACTTGATACTTTGCATGCATGTGTATCTCATGGAGCTGCAAATTTTGAGTGGTGAAAGGTCAAGGTCATCCTTCACAAGGTCAAGGTCATCCTTCACAAGGTCAAGGTCATATATAGGGGGATATTGTGTTTCACAAACACATCTTGTCTTGATTTTACGATAAATACATTATGATGTTTTTCAACTGATTTTTTGGTTTAAATATCTTCTTGATAATACTGTGTGAGAGTGTTGTGATTGGTCATAGTTCAGTGTTGTGTTGTTTATTTTGAATGTCCACTGACAAAATTAATTGACCGGGTTCTTCTTCGAATACAGCACTCCTTCTAGCACTCTCTTGCACTACGGTGTATTACATTCACCTCTGTCGTGGGCTCACGGACTACTTTCTACCACACGTGACTTTTAGTCTCATGATCATAGTCGCATATTCAAAATGGCCGCGCCCATTGGCTTTGCTTTATCTGATAGTATTTGAAGTTAACAACTGGGCGCGTGCTATTAAGTTTTATTTCATGCACATTTTTTAACTAAATGAACATATTGCAATATTAACAATGAGTCAGAGCTGTATATCTGTATTAGAAAATAATATAAAATTATACAGAAGCATCAATAATTATTTGCTGCTTTGACAAGATTTTGAGTGTATGAGAAATGTTGAATATAAATATTGACCAAAGTAAACAGTCTGTTAATGTTTTACCAATGCAATGCCAGTTTGGTACACATAGACCCTGAAGATGTTTACTCAAACTAATGCTATGGTAAAATACACATCTTAAAATAAATTGCAGGCCAACATCAGTACAGTTGTTTTGTTATTTTTGTTTTAACAATATACATTCAGTGTTCGACACTAACTCATTTGAGAAAGGAGTCCTTTGGACTCCCTACTTTAAAAATTTAGGAGTCTGAACAGACTTCAGAGAGTCAAACAATCAGATACTTTGTATATACACTATTGTTTGGGTTATTACACATGTTAATCCATGATTCTCTTTCATGTTTGGTTTCAGATCAAAGTTCAATAATTGTTATCATATGTTATCTATCATTGCAACATTATTTAACCCTGTGTTCATATTATACCCATTCCAATACAATTTAAGTTATTTTTGAAAGGTTTAAACAATATACATGTACATGTGTTAATTATGCATTGATATGTATGCTTGCTTGTTAACATTGGGATTAGGGTTAAAAACCATAATCGGAGAATTATGTTTTGTTAGTGTCATAGTTAATGATTCATATCTAACGGGTGTAACAGTCCTATATTTTTCATTGCTTTATATATTTTTGCTCAATAATATTTCTTAGAAATTATTCATTTAAACACTAATGCAATTCAGAACAAAGAATTATACCGGTCATTACTGACCACATCGGCAGAGTTGCATTCCCACATTGTAATCACCTTTATCAAAACATCAAGGTCTATAGGCAGTCTTAGCGTGTTTTCAAAACGCTTAACACTAATTCCATTTTTCCGGATTTTCTGTAACAGGGGTTCCGCTGTCGATCGCCATTGGCGCCAAATGGCGCTAACTTTTTAAATGTGGCTCCAATTTTTTAAAAGTGGCGAATTAAAAAAAAATCGGTAAAATCCTATCCGAAAATGTACTGTGAGTCGAAAGCACGCGACCGAGCATTAGCGGCCAGCGTCTGTCAGTTGTAAATATTGATTTATGACGATGTAAGCGACCTACAGAGCAGAGTGCATTAGAAATCACCGAAGCGTGTAAGTGTTACAAACGGTGTTTTTACTGCTATTGTCAAGTTTTATGGGGGTTATTATCGGATTAACGGCTCCTTTATGATATTGAGTAACACGGGGACAAACTGTCACGACGATCAATAATTATAATGATTATAAGGGCCGCTATTTCTTTGTTAAAATCAAAACCATGGGGCTGGCAAAAGCATTTAATTTCTCCACATCAACAAATAAAAAATTGTTTCAACAGGTATTTGTGAGCATTTCTGTTTAATAGATTCATTATTGTAATGTTCTGGGAAGGATATAAATTGATTAAGATAACAACAATTTCTGAATTAGATATAAAACATTCACTCGATGTACTATATTTCGGATATGTTAAATTCGGACATTTAAAGATAGGGACATTTATGTGTTGGTTTGATGTTGATAGTTTGTAAAACTATGTCTTATGTTATTTCAGGCAACTAGAATGGATGGTGGCAATTATCTGGGCCTTTCTGTCAGGAAAAAGGCGTGAACAACAGTCATTTAATTGAACCTGGAAATCATCCACCACTAACAGAAAACTTGTTAACAACAGAAGCTGATGTATATCATGTCCAAATGACCAAATATAACTGTTAAACACTTTGAAGTGAGATGCTTTATTTTCTGATTCCCTTTCAAATGATGAACATTGGTGTGATTTTATATTTAAATAATTAATTTCGAAACATTTATGCAGCATACTGTTTAATACATTGATGTTAACATTATTATATTATTTTGGTTATCTGTGTTGTTTATCAAGTTGAAAAAAACGTTATTTATATACAAATAAGCTTATTAAGACTTATGAAGGTATGACTTATGAAGTTACTTATTGTTTTTTTATGAAATAACATACTTTTTAAAGTGATAATATAGTCAATGACATTAATGTAGTAAGGTTTCTTGAAATGATTGTTCTTATTAATAAGGTGGAATAACCGACAGTATTCACGCCGCGAAAAAGTGGCGACAACTTTTTTTGGGCCAGTGGAACCCCTGTGTTATATGTATAAAGTACAATAACTGTTTCAATAATTAGATTTCTAGTTATCATAAAGACCGTAACGATAAAGATACAGCGTGTTTTGTTTGAAATTTATTTAGATGAAATGTCAAATAAAAACATATTGGCCATGTAATTTTATTAAAATTAACTGCGAAACTTTTAACAAAAATTTAAAGATCGTAATGTTCTCTGCGCTTATAACAAGGTGTGTACACATACAAAAATCAATACATCCTCTCTTTCCATGCAGATGACGTGGCGTTGTACATGCAGCATAATTCTCCCGCGCTTTACGTGTCGAAAAATGTTTTTTTAGTATTATGCATGAAAAGCACAATTTCCAAGAGGATTCTACACCCGGTTGCCATCTCTTTAGTCTCTTTAGTTACTGGCAACGATTTTATCGTGGTGGGATACATCGTCGGGATAGATAAGTGTTGTCGGTATAACAAAGTCAACGAACCACAATAAACCTCTGAAATAATCGATTGATAGCGAGCGACACGTGGTTATTCACGCATTTTCTATCTTCAGTTACTTGGGTCCATGAAACGTGCATTGTGTAAACAATTTCGGGTATTATGATGGTTTATAAAGTTATGAGAGACCGGGGACTACACGCAAGGACTGCGACAGGGAAACAAAATAAATAATTCGGAATGTTTTTTTGTCGATGTGTTCAAGAAAAATGATGAGTGACATATGTTTTGAAATGTGCAGAAGTTCTGACACTCCGAATTCGAGATACGAAAAAGTAAATCAATGAATATTTTTATATTTGAAAGATGATTTTTAAGGAGTCCGACGGACTGCCTTGACACGAAAACAAGGAGTCCGAGTCCCATTTCTAGGAGTCTTGGTCTACCCGACACCCGTTAGTGTCGAACACTGTACATTTCATTGTCGCATGCTTTTCCTGACAGGGGAGAACTGGAAGCATTTATCATACACTTACAACTTCATTCAGGAATAATGTTTAAAAATACAAAATTATATAAGAGAACTATGACAATCTGTCAAAAAAGTACAGAATCAAAACTGCACAGAATCAAATTAACCTTGACATGATCTTTTAAATAAATAATAAATTGCAATACTTGTAATACTCATGCCTTTTCCCCGGCTCTTTAAGCACTTAAGTGTCTGAATCTTTAGTTTATTACTTTATCTCACCAATTTGTGTTGCTGTAAATCTTCAATATCATGAAAGACATTAAAGATTCATCATGTTTTTAAAGGCTGAATAGTTTAAATATATATTTGTTCAATTATTGCACTTTCTTAAGTACAGTAACATATTGTTAAGTGCCTAACCTTACATAAATTCAAAGGAGTAACCCAGTACCCTGTAAATCACACATATTTTCCCCTGTGCAAATTTCTGGAGAAAGACCTGCATTGCTGATACAGTAGTGGATGTCCTTGTTTTGTTCAATGTCAATATCATTATTCAGGATATTCAGAAGGTTCAGCAATGCATCAAAGTACACACATTTTAACATGATTACATTTAACAGGATTTTTTAGGTATTCTTCGCAAGTGTAGAGGATGAGTTTAATAATAGAAAGCAATACGAGAAAAAGGGATGGTGGGGTGTAAATTTGAATGTCCTTAATTAATACTTTTTATGCCCCCGGATCGAATGATCTGGGGTATATTGCTTTTGGCCTGTCTGTCTGTCTTTCTGTCTGTCATTCTGTCCCAAAACTTTAACCTTACAGTAAAGTTTTGCAATAACTTTTGAAATATTGAACATAGCAACTTGATATTTGGCATGTATGTGTATCTCATGGAGCTGCACATTTTGAGTGGTGAAAGGTCAAGGTCATCCTTCAAGGTCAAAGGTAAAAAATTTCAAACTTTTATAAAGTAAAGTTTTGCAATAACTTTTGAAATATTGAACATAGCAACTTGATATTTGGCATGCGCGTGTATCTCATTGAGCTGCACATTTTGAGTGGTAAAAAGTCAAGGTCATCCTTCAAGGTCAAAGGTCAAAAATTAAAAACTTTACATAGTAAAGTTTTGCAATAACTTTTGAAATATTGAACATAGAAACTTGGTATTTGGCATGCATGTGTATCTCATGGAGCTGCACTTTTTGAGTGTTGAAAGGTCAAGGTCATCCTTCAAGGTCAAATGTCAAAAATTTAAAACTTTAATATAGTAAAGTTTTGCAATAACTTTTGAAGTATTGAACAAAGCAACTTGATATTTGGCATGCATGTGTATCTCATGGAGCTGCACATTTTGAGTGGTGAAAGGTCAAGGTCATCCTTTAAGGTCAAAGGTAAAAAATTTCAAACTTTAAGATAGTTAAGTTTTGCAATAACTTTTGAAATATTGAACTTAGCAACTTCATATTTGGCATGCATGTGTATCTCATGGAGCTGCACATTTTGAGTGATGAAAGGTCAAGGTCATCCTTCAAGGTCAAAGGTAAAAAATTTACAACTGTTTCACTATTGAAGATAGCAACTTGATATATGGCATGCATGTGTATCTCATGGAGCTGCACATTTTGAGTGATGAAAGGTCAAGGTCATCCTTCAAGGTCAAATGTCAAATTTATGGCGTCTGTCCATCTGAAAACTTTTCCATTGGTCATAACTTTTTCAATATTGAAGATAGCAACTTGATATTTGGCATGCATGTGTATCTCATGGAGCTGAACATTTTGAGTGGTGTAAGGTGAAGGTTAAGGTCATCCTTCAAGGTCAAATGTCAAATATATGGCGTCTGTCTGTCTGAAAACTTTAACATCGGTCATAACTTTTTTAATATTGAAGATAGCATTGATATTTTGCATGCATGTGTATCTCATGAAGCTGCACATTTTGAGTAGTGGAAGTTCAAGGTCAAGGTCATCCTTCAAGGTAAAAACAACAAAACAAAAATTAAAGGGGCATTCTCATGAAACTGCACACTTTTAGTGATGGAAGTTCAAGGTCAAGGTCATCCTTCAAGGTCAAGGTTATCCTTCAAGGTCAAACAAAAATTCAAAGCTGCGTTATCATGAAGCTGCACATTTTGAGTGGTGGAAGTTCAAGGCCAAGGTCATCCTTCAAGGTCAAGGTCATCCTTCAAGGTCAAGGTCATCCTTCAAGGTCAAATGTCATTTTTTTTTATTCAAAGCAGCGTTATAATGAAGCTGCACATTTTGAGTGGTGGAAGTTCAAGGTCAAGGTCATCCTTCAAGGTCATCCTTCGAGGTCAAAGGTAAAAAAATATATTTCAAAGCGGCGTTCTCATGAAGCTGCACTTTTTGAGTGGTGGAAGTTTCAAGGTCAAGGTCATCCTTCAAGGTCAAAGGTAAAAAATTTTTTTTTTTTAATTCAAAGCGGTGCACTAGGGGGTATTGTGTTTCTGATGAACACATCTCTTGTTTCTTTCATACACTTGCATACTTTTCCATAAATAATAAATGATTAAAATAAAAAGGAAAACACAACTTGACTTTTAATGTTTAATCCCTCATGTTCAGCTTTATTTATTTTTCAACATACAGTACCATACCAATAGCATATTTTTGAGTCTCTTTTCAATCTAAACAACAATAAATATACATGCACATGCAAGCACTTCAAGATAAAAATATTCTAGCATTAAAATTTGATCTAACCATTTTATCTATATGAATGCTATTCATAATCATGAATTCTGTTATTATGAATGGGTACATAATATTGCACTGATAAATGTAAACATTGATTGGAGTGAAGTTTATTCATTAAACAATAACTGTGATAATTTACTAATTACTATTATATTGTAATAATTACAATTAACTTATTAAGATAATAAATGTTTATAGTATTTTTGTTTAAAAAATATATTATTTATATTGTGAATAATTTGTATATGGGGCCTATTGTACCACAAGCTGTTTCAGAATATGCTTGGAATTATAAAACTTTAAACAAATTTCATGATACATGTACATTACATTAAGAATGGTTCTAAATGTAATCTTAGTCATGTATCAAAATTAAAGATAGCACATATATCCTAGTAAACCTGTTTAAAGGAAAGTGTAAGAAAATTTGACCTCTTTTCAAATGGGTTGACTGGAAAGTATTCTCTCTTGAAAAGCAAGGGCAGGAATTACGAATTCAGCAACGTTAAGCATTTCATTTATCATAATTTATTTTATCTGTAAGTGGCAATAAAGACCTAGAACTGCAGTTTATACATTTATAGTTTTAAGCATTATAACAAAGAAACAATCATCTACTATTCTACATGTACATGTAGGTTACGGTAGTCAATTTACTCATAACTTGATATAAAGGTCCAATAGTATGATCGCACAAAGGTGGCAGTTCCAAATTAGCAGGTTACAGGTAACCATAAATAGTGATCAAGAAATTAACTACATGTTTATTAATTGTACACATGTAAACAGCATAATCCTAGACACTGGCCCTGATAGCCAGGGGTAAAAGATTCGAGTTCCGGATTGGCTGTACAGTTGTCCCATCCTGCAACATTTGGTGCCCAATGTGGGACCATGGCACAATCTATTCTCAACAAAACCTGTTCATGGTTTGAATGGATCCAGTTTACAATGATCCCGTGACTCGAATTCTCGAAAAAATTCCAGCTTGGCAGAAGAAAATGTTAGTGCACGAACTTAGTGATTGTCACTAAACAGAAGATGTTTTTTGGCATATCATTAGCTCAATCAGAAAAGCAAGGGGTCCCTGGTTAAAATCCCGGACTGGCTGCACAATTTTCTCATCCTGTGTCATCAAAACATAAAATACCATAGTATATTTACAATGCCCAGTATGTATTATGCTTGAGCATTAATTATGTGTATAATTTTTACCACAGGAGTTTGAAATTCTATACATGAAGCTAATCTTGTGGCAAAATAATAAAAATAGACCCCTATATAGTAAGTCTATATACTATATTAGTATATAGGGGTCTAGTTTTTATTATTTAGCCATTAGATTATTAGCTTCATGGATAGAATTTCAAACTCCTGTGATTTTTACTGAAAAAGCATTAAAAGCAAAATATTGAACAAGCACAGAAGTAACATTTCTAAAGTAATTAATAGTGCTTGGTAAGTATTAAAGGGGCCTTTTCACAGATTTTGGCATGTTTTGAAGTTTGTCAATTAAAGCTTTATATTGATAAATGTAAACATATTGGATCAAAAAAGCTCCAGTAAAAAATATAGAATAATATAAAAAGGGTAAAAAAGGTAGCCCGCAGCAGGGCTCGAACCAGTGACCCCGGAGTCCTGGAGTAAAAAATAAATTGGTGTAAACTTTTGCACATATTATTTTGTTCCTCTCTTATTCACAGTTTAAGTTCAAATGAAAATTTCTATGGAATGTGTTGTCTGTATTATTTTAAGGAGAAACAGCAATAACATGTTTTGGATATATAATAAACAGAGAGAGCTATATAAAAGTGAAGATAATAATAACCCTTGGAACAAATACATAGAACCAATTGAGCACATTTTATCAACAGAGCCTGAGGTGTGATAAATTTACTTGTATTCCTTGCAGAACAAATCCTGCAGTATGAAAACATTATGTACAGTTGATAGAACATCATATTTCGGCTAAATAATAACTCATTTTTGAAAAATACATTAAAGATGTATTTCTGATTTACAAAACTGATCAAATATTTAAAAAATAAATTCCATTTGCTTTTTCATGACATTTTGAAAGTCAAAACTTTGGTTTCGTCTGTAGAAATTCAATTAAATGAACTGATTTAAACTGACCTAACTTGGTAAAGGTACCGGAAAAATGGTTAAAATGTTGATATAAAAATAGTTATACAGTTTAATATATGGAAAAAATGTTTTGTTTTAAGTTAATGAAGAATAATAAGCATGTTTATTTGCTTAGAAAAATAATTAAAACTTTCTTGTGACTTTGACGGACATACGGACATCTGGACCCAATCTAATTTTCTTCAGAAGCTGTGTTGAATACTTTTTTTTCTAAATAAACAATATATATAGGTGGGTGGAGAATGGGATTATTGATGCAAGTACCTGCGGTTCAGTCCTCGTGTTCATTATAAAGAAACATGAAGTAGTACTTCTTGGACATTTTCGGGATGTTGATTTTTATCTAAAAAGAAATGTTTTATAAAAACATTACAGGATCTACATTTTAATAAATACGCACATTTATTAAACCTTCCCAAATCATTTAAACACACCGAAAATAATCGATGGTGACACCTCTGCAAAAACTCAAATTATTTTTAATTTCGTATCACATAATATGGGCATGATATCAACAATGGTGTTCTGAAGATTAATTTTTCTTATTGAAATTGTTTCTGCTCCGTTTTTAATTAATTTGATTTAAAAATATGCTACATTTGTCTCGTTGTTGTTAATGTTGGTCATTTCGGAAATGAAATATGAAAATCATTTGTTAAATACTCACCGATTGGCTAATAGCTTGTGGTATTGGCTGCAAAAGCCATTGAAAATCACTGACGCTTAACAAGTCGACTTGGCACAACGAAACAACCCATATTATTAACAAATTTTGAACAACACTTTCGGCAATCTCCGCATTTTTTTTCTAGTTATGGATAAAATACCAGGTCGGCAGGTGAAATGTAAATAAAAAAACGAAAGTGACTTTTATTTTTATTTTTCAAAAAATAGGGTCGGGCGCTCCCGTAAAACATAATAATTGAAAAAAAATGCTTGCCTTAGAAGCACATAGTAGTATATATATATATGAGGTAGAGCAATAACTAAGACCAGCCTTGCCAAATAAGCAACACAAAGCAAAAGATAAAGCAAAATGATAAGCAACTAATAGTAATAAATGATAACTGAGAGATTTGCGCTTATCTAAACCGTAAGCTTACAAATTAATGAAGACAATTAAAAACATAAAATAAGCATGGTAAAGAGGTTATTAAGCACATGGTAGTATACAAATATATGACAGAGCAATAACCAAGACCAGCCTAGCCAAATAAGCAGAACAACAAAACAAAAACATTGATCATTATCTTCATACAATGATACACTATTAATTATCAAAATTAATTATTATCTATCTATCCAAATTGCAAACTTACGATATGTTCCTATAATTAGCTATTTCATTTGATTACACATTCAACATAAACATGCACAAAACTTTCAATGTGTTTGTAGATTAACACTTGCTTTTCGTCACCATTTCGGCCTTTGTTTACATTTTAGTGGAGTGATGCTATCTGCGTAAATGGGCATGAAAATTGTTCTCATAATTGTTATTAAATATCTCGATAAATTAACAATATATGCAGTTTTTGAAGGTTATTACTTAAAATATTATGCTTGGTGTCCTAGATATATATTTCCATGAAAGAGCGTTAAATTACTTTGATGTGTTTCGCCAAGATTTCTGGAATTGAGCCCGCTGCAGAGATGTTGTATGTTGAGGCACGAACGACAACTCTGCTAGGAGAATGTCTTTCTAGATCAAATGTTTTGTGCCTCCCAAAAAGAGTTAATTTAATAAGTGAGTGCCTTATTTGTCTGTTTGCTTTAAGATTCTGATTTCATCTCAGTCGGTTAATATTAATGCTTTTTACTGATAATGATTTAATCGCGTGAAATTAAATTGCTTGGATTATTTTTAATGAATATTTTCGATGAGTGTCTCCTTATTTTTTGTTATTCATATATATAGTAAAACCATCAATAGAGATACAATTAAAATTAGGAATAATTGTGGTAAAAGTGGAAAATTTTAAAAATGAGCAATATCTCTGTATCCCATAATTTTTAGAAATGTCTGCAAAATTATGTAATTAGATATATGCTCATTTATAATGAACCAAGAAAGTTTCCAACAGTTTTTTTTACAGATACCTGAAGTGTTTCATTTTGACATCAAAGAAATACATTTATAAATTCATATGGGCACAGTAACCATAAAAACTATTTTCATATTATTCTTCAAGTCTTTGTTGGTTCATTATATAAACACATGGCCAATTGTTTAGTTTTAATCAATTGGGAAATAAATATGGACTGTTGTGATAAATATATCAATCTATACTTATATGGCCTGTGATATATGTGATTTAAAAGTATATGTTACTGTCACATGTGACTGTACATAGCACTCAAAGAACAACAATACAATGAAAAGATACAACTCATTAAAAATTAACAAATGTTTTATTTATCAATACAGTACTTGCAATGAAGAGGGTTTTTTTTCATTTTGTTGAATCACAATTCAAATAATTTGTTTATTTATTTTATGTCATTGAAACTCATCAACAGGTCAACTTTTTTTACGCCCTTCTCAATCTTAACAGTTTTCAGTTTTTCAGAACATAACTCGTAGGCACCAAATTCAATCGATGTCAAAAACAAAGAATTAAAAAAAAACGAAAGTTGGCAAGCCAGTATAAAACATGATTTTATCGTCTGAGGCATTAACATATTTGATGGTTATTTCTGATTTTTGCCTCCATTGGTCAAAGGCTAGCGGGGCTTATATCATGGTCCTGTGTCCGTCGTGCGTCCATCCGTGCGCTAACTTTTCCTTTAAGCATCTTATTCTCCTAAACAACTGGTCCAAATCTGATGAAATTTCTCAGGAATGTTCCTGAGGTAAACTTTTTTCAAATTTGTTCAAATTTTGCCCCTGGAGTAAAATTTGACCCTGCCCCGGGGGTCACAAAATAAAAAAAAAATCTTATATAAGGCCTATTTTGTAAAAACTTTCAAAATCTTCTCGTCCTTAACTATTGGGCATAGGGCTATCAAATTAAGTATGTAAAGACATCTAATAGTCCTCTACCAAATTTGTTCAAATTATGCCCCTGGGGACAAATATGACCCTTCCCCAGGGGTCACGACATTGAACATCTGCTTATATAGGGTCTATTTTGTGAACTCTCGCCCATAACCATTGGGCCTATAGGGCTACCAAATTCGGTATGTAGTAGCATCTTAAAGTACTCTACCAAGTTTGTTCAAATTATGCCCCTGGGTTCAAGTTTGACCCTGCTCCGAGGGTCACAAAATTGAACATATGCTTATATAAGGCCTATTGTGGGATTTTTTTTATACGCCCGTCTATGACGGGACGTATTATGGTATACCCCGCGTCTGTCCGTCCGTCCGTCCGTCTGTCCGTCCGTCCGTCTGTTAATGTCGTACGCTACGTCAAATATCCTTTGACAGATTTTCTTCAAATTTTAACACAATCTTAATATTGATAAACCCTGATCCCCTTTCGTTTTTGACGGAATTCTGATTTGTCGTTCCAGAGTTATGGGACTTTGTTCGTCAAAATTTCGTGATTTCATTGAATGTCCTACTGCAGCTCAAATATCCTTCGATGGATTTTTTTCAAATTTCAACACAATCTTAATATTGATAAACCCTGATCCCCTTTCGTTTTTGACGGAATTCTTAATTGTCGTTCCAGAGTTATGGGACTTTGTTCGTCAAAATTTCGTGATTTCATTGAATGTCCTACCGTAGCCGTCCGTCCGTCTGTTAATGTCGTACGCTACGTCAAATATCCTTTGACAGATTTTCTTCAAATTTTAACACAATCTTAATATTGATAAACCCTGATCCCCTTTCGTTTTTGACGGAATTCTGAATTGTCGTTCCAGAGTTATGGGACTTTGTTCGTCAAAATTTCGTGATTTCATTGAATGTCCTACTGTAGCTCAAATATCCTTCGATGGATTTTTTTTTTTTTTTTTTAGTATCCCTGAAAAATTGAACAAGGTGAGCTTTTTTCTATTCCGATTGTACACTACCACTTACCCATCTACATTTCTCTTTTATTATTGGTCAAAATATCTATAACAGGTTTACTTCAACTCCATATCCTCTAAAGAAATGCATACATATACTCAAAAAAAGATATGGTATGAATGTCAAGGAGACGGCGCTCCATGCTCATGTACTTATAAAATAAACCATGTATTCAAATACAAATAAACTGAAGTAAAAAAATGATTCAAAGGGTTATTTATTACCTTACTACTTCATTGGCGAACGACGGGCGTATCATGCGCTCATGGCGCAGCTCCTCAGTTTAAATCTTCTTGTCCATAACCGTATGGCATAGGGCTATCAAATTTGGCATGTAGTGACATTTAATAGTTCTCTTCTTAGTTTGTTCAATATGCCCCTGGGTGAAATTTAAAACTGCCCGGGGGTCACAAAATTGAATATATGCTTATAAATGGCTTGTCCATAACCATTGGGCCTAGGGCTACCAAATTTGGTATGTAGTGACATCTTATAGTCCTCTACTAAGTGTGTTTATATTATGCCCCTGGGGTCAAATTTGACCCTGCCGTGGGGGTCACAAAATTGAACATACGCTTATATGGAGCCTATTTTGTGAAAACTTTAAAAATCTTCTTGTCCATAAACATCGGGCCTAGGGCTATCAAATTTGGTATGTAGTGACATCTTATAGTTGTCTACCAAGTTTGTTCAAATTTTATCCCTTGGGTCAAATTTGACCCTGCCTCGGGGTCACAAAGTTGAACACATGCTTATATAAGGTCTATTTTGTGAAAACTTAAAAAATCTTCTTGTCCATAACCATCCGGTCTAGGGCTGTCAAATTTGGTATGTAGTGACATCTAATAGTCCTCATCCAAATCTGTTCAAATTTTATCCATGGGGTCAAATTTGATCCTGCCCCGGGGGTCACAAAATTGAACATATGCTTATATAATGCCTATTTTGTGAAAACTAAACAAAAAATATTGTCCATAACAATTATGCCTAGGGCTACACAATTTGGTATGTAGTGACATTGTATAGTCCTTTATTTAGTTTGTTAAAATTATGCCCCAGGGGTCAAATTTGACCCTGGGCTTGGGGCCACAAAATCGATTATATGCTTATATAGTGCCTATTTTGTGAACACTTACAAAATCTTCCTGTCCTTTAACCATAAGGCTGTGGCACTTCTACCCTTATTTGAATATATTAGTGTTCAAAGGTTTGTTTAAGTCGCGTTGTGTAATTTTTTGTTTTTACTAAAATGTTCCAGGTTCGTTTAACTACTCATCAGTTTGCGAAAGAATGCAACAAGTCTTTTTATAGCATATATAGTCTTTTATTCTTGTTTAAAATGTTTGTATATGTTGTATTGTAAATGTATATTATTCTTATTTGTATTGTAAATGTATGTAATTCTTATAAAGAAATTGAACAAGATCAAAACAAGAAAGAAACAAGATACTCCAACACAAATATAATCCGTCAAGAAAGTAAATGTCCCTCTCTCCTGCACTTACCGTAAAGCCGTAAAATTATAATGTTTACTGTGCGAGTTGCTATCAATAATGGCTCGATTTAAAATACCCCTCTTTTATACTAATGCTTATGTAAATGCTTATACAAACGGTCATGTTCCAGAAAACGTGATCTCAGCAAGTAAACAAAACTTTCCATCACCCTGTCTAATTGGAGTATTTTATTCTAACTCCAGTAAACAAGCAGTTCGTGACCGTTTTAACATCGGTCTGACTGCCAAATAACCAAGGCTTAAGAGCATCCCTACATGTATGATAGTTCGAATTGAGTTCAGTCAGCTTACTAGGACAAAAGTGTTACAAGGCATGATAGGGCTACCAAATTCGGTATGTAGTGACATCTAATAGTTCTCTACCAAGTTTGTTCAAATTATGCCCCTTTGGTCAATTTTTACCATGCCCGGGGGGTCACAATACTGACCATACACTAATGGGGCCTTTTTTGCGAAAACTTTAAAAATCTTCTTGTCCATAACCATTGGGCCTTAAGGGCTACCAAATTTGGTATGTTACATATATAATAGACATCTAATAAACTTCTACCACATTTGTTCAAATAATGCCTCTGGGTCAACTTTAACCCTGCCCCGGGGATTCACAAAATTGAATAAATGCGTATAAAGCGCCTATTTTGTAAAATCTTTAAAAAAATCTTCTTGTCAAAAACCATTTGGACTATTGCTACCAAATTTGGTATGCAGTTACATCATTCTTATAGTCCTCTTATACCAAGTTTGTTCAAATTATGCCCTTTGGGTCAAATTTGACCCGCGGGTCACAAAATTGAACATTATATACGCTCATATCTTGCTTATTTTGTGAAAAGTTTGAAAATATTCTTGTCCTAAACTATAGGACCTAGGGCTACCACATTTTGTATGTAGTGAGATATAGTAGTCCTCTAGAACGTTTGCTCAAATTATGCCCCTGAGGTTAAATTTGACCCAGACCAGGGTGTCACAAAAGTGTACATGTGCTTAACTAGGGCCTATATTTAAGTATTTGCACATGCCAAGAATATTTGTTTCAGCCTTTTCTTCAGCAGTGGAGTGATACAGGGCTATCATGGCCCTCTTGTTTGTTATTTGTGGAGATTTCATGCTCGTCAGGAGATGCCTGCCCACCGACACTTTCAGAGCTGCCATCACCGACACTGGTGTCATCAGCATGTGACCTGGCATAAATGGAATACATAACTCTTATATGTATACACTGCAACTCCGTTACATCGCGATCTGTTATATCGCGCTGTCCATTATATCGCGAGTCGGCTATGGCTCCCAAAAATCCGACAAGAATGATCAAAAAAACACATTTTTTTTTAAATTCGTTGACAAGCTATAATCTGACAATATGCAAACTGCGATAACAACCGGTTCTGGCTAGTAATTGATCACCCGTTTTACGCGGCTTATACTTGACACGCAGTGAAGCGTGAAAACAGACCTTAAGTGACAGTGTTGCTTTAACACGGATTGAGTTGTTTGCAGCACTTGAGTTATTAGTGTCTCATTCTCGATAATAATGTCAGTTTGTTGTTTTTGCTATTATATTTTAGCTGAGACATTTAGCAGTTTGAAGCCACATCAATAATAAACACTAAATTGTCGTTGTGTTAATTATCAGCTTATTATAACTATTGTTTGACTATGCGTATCTACAGTCGTTTCATTTTGTTTATATTATACAGTTGATATCGCTCATCATTACCCGATAATCCCGTATATTTCAGTTTTAAAGCAAACTCCGGTAAATATTTACGATAAAAGTGCTCAGTACACACACACATTTGCAATTATTCTTAATATCAAATACATTTTGGCATTTGTTACTATTTAAAGATGTGATGAAATAACGTCCAATCGGGGCGTTTTTTTCCCACTGAACACGCGTAAATCGCCTGACGTGATGTTCATTTTTTTATACAACACAAAATACATTCTCACTTTCCATGCCACGTTCTACATGTCTGCATAATTTTCAGGCGCTTTTTATGGAGACAAAGGATATTTTAGCACTGTTTATTTGACGCTAGAATTTGTTAATGTCGCATTAGCATTAAAATTCGGAAACGTGTTTCGGATTGCAAATTTAGTAAAGCTCATTTGAGAATCAAACGAAACATTAACATTGTGCGTAATTAATGCAACGATAATTTGTTTAAGCGCATTACGTGCCATATCGCTAATTAAAACGTGAAAATAATAACTAGGAAAGTAGCGTAAATCTAGGTTTCTACACTACACAAATGTAGGTGTATATCTTTAATACACTACACAAATGTAGGTGTATATTACGCTGAGCGTACCTGAAAATAAAAATTAATAATGGCATTACAATTTCCATGGTAATCAAAACTTTAATTACGATATTATTTTATACAAATAAATTTTTTGTTGTTGTTTTACAAAAGTACGTGTAAAATTTGTTTGCAATTATTACGATACAAAGATAAAGCAGCGCCGTACATAAAATGAAAACACTGATGAAATTTGACACATTAACTGCACATCAACTGCTTAAAAACTAAGTCAGACATGTCTTGATTTATATCGCGCTCCGGATATATCGCGATCGCGATCTTTGGACCCCGTCAATCGCGATATAATGGATCTGTAGTGTATATTTATTTATTTATTTATTTATATATTGTATTGTTTAATAATCTTGTTGTGGCATTGTAGATATGGTGCCTGCCTAGCCATTGGGAGGCCACAGGTTTGATCTCTTCTTGGTGAGGGTTCTCATGATATTTACAAAAACACTATGTACTGGTTCTTCCCAGGAAACAGACTTGAGAGTATCTCAATTAGCCTAAGGCTTTGGATGCAGTCTAGCTAAAATAAATAAGTTTATTATTATACATACATTAATCTTAATGTTTATTTGAATGGTTTTCAATAAAGTTAATATTAATTTCCTAGTCCTACCACATAAAGTATGTTATGTTTTGTTCTCACAAAAACCATTCATGTCCATATTAAAAAAGTGGTTGTTAATCTTAAGAATCTTTGAACTAGAGGCATGTTACTGTTGAGTTAAAATTAGATCTACATAAATATATACATAAATACCAAACCTTATAAAGAATAAATAGCCATTTTTGGAGATGATATATATTGATATTATTACCAATGAAATCATTCAGTCTGATCCCTGGAATTACTTTAACTCCATGGACTTGAAGAATCATCATGACTGATAAGCACTTTCAAACACCTATAAAAAAAGTAATAGCAAGATATAAATGCATGTTTCTTTTATATAAATACAACAACAAACAAATATACTGATTAAATGCAAATAACAATACAATTTATATTCAATGGAGGTACTTCATACTCAAATTCAAATAATCAAGTGCCTAAGTGATAAGCTAGAAATAAAGGTCTGAGGTTTTGAAATGTTATTGAATAATATTGCTACATACATGTATAAATATGCATGATCTGAGTGTCATATTACATACATTTTTTAACTGTTGTTGTTTTTTGCACTATTTTGTAATGAAAAGTTTTAGTAAAAATGCGTGGTCTATAATTAATTAATTTTGATTGCATATATTATTATGCCCCCCTTCGAAGAAGAGGGGGTATATTGTTTTGCACATGTTGGTCTGTCGGTCTGTCCACCAGATGGTTTCCGGATGATAACTCAAGAACGCTTAGGCCTAGGATCATGAAACTTCATAGGTACATCGATCATGACTGGCACATGACCCCTATAGATTTTCAGGTCACTAGGTCAAAGGTCAAGGTCACAGTTACTCGAAATAGTAAAATGGTTTCCGGATGATAACTCAAGAATGCTTAGGCCTAGGATCATGAAACTTCATAGGTACATTGATCATAACTGGCAGATGACCCGTATTGATTTTCAGGTCACTAGGTCAAAGGTCAAGGTCACAGTGACTCAAAACAGTAAAATTGTTTCCGGATGATAATCCAAGAATACTTACGCCTAGGATCATGAAACTTCATGGGAACATTGATCATGACTGGCAGATGACCCCTATTGATTTTCAGGTCACTAGGTCAAAGGTCAAGGTCACAGTGACTTGAAATAGTAAAATGGTTTCTGGATGATAACTCAAGAATGCTTATGCCTAGGATCATGAAACTTCATAGGTACATCAATCATGACTGGTAGATGACCACTATTGATTTTCAGGTCACTAGATCAAAGGTCAAGGTCACAGTTACTTGAAATAGTAAAATGGTTTCCGGATGATAACTCAAGAATGCTTAGGCCTAGGATCATGAAACTTCATAGGTACATTGAACATAACTGGCAGATGACCCATATTGATTTTCAAGTCACTAGGTCAAAAGTTAAGGTCACAGTGACTCAAAACAGTTAAATGGTTTCTGGATGATAATCCAAGAATGCTTACGCCTAGGATCATGAAACTTCATGGGAACATTGATCATTACTAGCAGATGATCCCTATTGATTTTCAGGTCACTAGGTCAAAGGTCAAGGTCACAGTGCAATGACTCGAAACAGTAAAATAGTGTCAGGATGATAACTCAAGAATGCTTATGCCTAGGATCATGAATCTTCACAGGTACAATGATAATGACCGGCAGATAAAATCTATTGATTTTCAGCTCACTAGATCAAAGGTCAAGGTCACAGTGACTTGAAATAGTAAAATGGTTTCCGGATGATAACTCAAGAACACTTACGCCTAGGATCATAACACTTCATAGGTACATTGATAATGACTGGCAGATGACCCCTATTAATTTTCAGGTCACTAGGTCAAAGGTCAAGGTCACAGTGACTCAGTAAAATGGTTTCCTGATGATAACTCAAGAATAATAAGGCCTAGGATCATGAAACTACATAGGTACATTGATCATGACTGGCAGATGACCCCTATTAATTTTCAGGTCACTAGGTCAAAGGTCAAGGTCACAGTGACAAAAAACGTATTCACACAATGGCTGCCACTACAATTAACAGCCCATATGGGGGGCATGCATTTTTCCAAACAGCCCTTGTTTATATTATATTCACATACTATGAACAGCATGAGATGTATAAATAATTTAAAACGGGTTGAAAGGCTGAAACGGCAATTCATCACCTTTATTAGAGATTAACATGTCTTTACTTTCTAGATAGAAATGATCTTTTGCCCGTGGTATTTTGTTGGCACCTTGTTCCTGTTCATGGAGTTTGGACCATTTCTATCCACCAATGATTAGAGCATACCCTGGTGTATCTGCAACATCAATATACGCACAAGGGTTTAAATAAATACAGAAAAAAATAAATAAAAATTAGGCCATATTAAATCAAATTCTTTTTTTTTACCGATTAATACTAAATAAAATGTTTATAATAATACTGCTTGCCATCTACATGGTGTAATACTCCTAAAAATACGATATTTATGTACATCGACATTTAAGATATCGATACACTAATGATACCTACCCGTTTGGCGTCGCATCTTGCCTGCTTATAGCTCTAATCCATGCGGTTTTCGTGGCATGATTTCTAGGCATTTTGTGCAGCGTTACATGCTTGCCATATATGCCAAATTGTCCCACATCAGGCCTTTACCTTGCCAGTTTGGAAAAAATCATATAATTTATAGTTATATACTTTGTAAGGTTATTATAGAATAAAATTCATATATAATAAGCATTAGACACTTCTTTCTTTAAAAAAAAACACAAAAAAAGACAACAATGGAAATTGGGATTTTTTTTGTTCAATATTGGTTTGGAATCGGGTACCTTTTAGGGCAATTTTTACATAGCAGAAACTCCCTGATATAATATAAAGTAATTGTTCAATAATGAATATGTGCCATTTTATTGCTACAGTAGCCAAAATAATACATGTTTTCAGAATTATTGATTTATAAACATGAGTAATGAAGTACTTTGACTGTCAATACATGACATGTCTATAAATAGAAACTGAGTTCCTGGGAAAGAGACACTTTCTGACCTTGTTTGCATTTCTGTGGTTAATTGTCAGATTACTGTACAGTGCAATATATTTTATAAATAAACAAATAACAAATTATATAAAATAGATACTCTTTAAATAGGTATAGTTGGATTTTAAGAAGTTTTCAAACGTATGTATGCAATTAATTGAGAAATTTCAAAACATTGTATAAATAAGTACTCTTAAAAAATTTAAGTTGTTGTGCCTTGTGGTTGGATTGTAAGAAGTGTTCAAAGGTAGGTAATTATTTTAATAATTAATTTTAGCATTATGCGGTTGTTATTGGTTTTGTGAGAAAATATATAAAAACGCATCAATATTTCTTCAGTCACATTTCAACATGTCAAGCTTCTACACAATAACACTGATACTGAAGTTTATTGTCACACTTAACTATTTTTTTATTGGAATCTATGCATATATTTTAGATGTGTAAAGGCTTATTTATAACAACATATGCGTAATACAATATCACTGCAGTATGTTTAATAAGATTATTTAACATTGACAGTAATTCAATATCTTGATGTTACTCTGTTTTGCAGTAGGGAAGTGTGCTGTGAGTCCCACAGGAGACAGGCTGTACATCATCAGCTGGGACCAGGACAAGCTTCTCACCCTGGCCAGGGATGGCACACTCCTGGCTACATACACAGACCCAGCACTAGTGAGCCCATCTGGTCTACATGTGACCCCTGCAGGCCAGGTGCTGGTCTGTGGATACCTGTCCGACACTGTACTACAGGTGGGCTGGGAGGGAGAGAGTAAGCTGGCTACGCTGGCTACTCAGAAGGATGGAGTGAGGAGCCCAGTGTCAGTCTGCTACAGCAGCATAACATCATCAATCATTGTGGGACTGTTGGAGGACGACAACATCCTGGTGTTCAGAGTGGAATAGTGTGAACATGTATGTATTAGTTGTTGTAATTAGTGATTAGTATTTCAATGACAATGTGTTGTTTAGCATACGAACATAGTAGTGTGTGATGTTACAATACAACATTAGTGTGTAGTTAAAGATACAAATAATTTATGTGCACATATTGTTATCTGATTATATAATGTGAGTTTTTTTTTGTTGGAACATAAGATCTTATGCATATTATGTTATGTTGTCATAATGTTTGTGCCATATGGTCCTAAATTTTAGTTCTTGTAAACTTTGCATGATAAAATAAAGCATTTCAACTGAAAATTTAATATTTCTACATAGATGCACATGTACATAGCAACTGAGGCTATTTTTAGACTTTCATTTCTATAAACATAATGCCATGTAAGAAATAATTATGGATGAATACTTTTTTTATAAAATATGACATTGTTTAAGTAATCTTTGGAGGAGTATATATTGATATTTGACGCAATGTTTACAGAAAGGTAACACTTGATGTGAGGATTATTAATCTGCCATATTTTATGATGTTGAACATGTCTTATAGATTTTTATTACATTTATATAAATGTGTGTGAGTCCTAAATATACATACAAGAAATACATCAAGCTATTCTGCTGCTCCAGTTGCTGCTGGGTCGGGACAACGATGCTGAGGATGTGGGGGACAAGCATGACGCAGAAGGTAAAAGAGAGGCTTTGTCAGGCCTTTTCTTGGCCACTTTGGGAAAAAATGCAAATTTGGGATTTTGAATTTGTTTCGTGCTAAAAGTCCATTGATTTGGGAAAAACACATTTAATATAAGTATTAATAATACTTCAAATTATAGGAATAAAATCCTATTATAATAGTTATAAACTTTGTTAGATCTAATTGAAACATAATTAAGATATAATTTTCATAAGGAACAGCATATAACACGTTTTGGGTATGGGTCCGTTTAACAGACCCATAAATACTCAAGGAAAAGCCCTGCTTGTGTATTTCCTGTTTATTAAGATGAAGTGGAAAAAATAGTATGAATTTACATAAGGTAAAATATCCTTTTAAATTGTTAGTTTTTTTGTAAAATCATATAAATTCGTCCGCATGTTATTTTGTGGTTAAAAAAAGACTTTTATGGATGTGGTAGTTAATGCGTGACTTTCTCAGTTTGGAAACAATAAATATGGAATTTGTGTTAGTTATTTTCCAGTGTGTTTGTATTTCATTTGTGGATCGTTCAACCCTTAAAATCAATAGAAAATAATGTCCCACGAATAATAATGTTTTTGCAGTATATAAATGAGTGAAGTGGACGAGAATGATATGATATGATTTCACAGAAGGTAAAATGGCGTCTATTCTTGTGTATATCGTGTTTTCAGTACAACTTATTTAACTTGATGATCAATAACTCAAACCCTTTTCCAGCTCGATGCTTTCCAACTTACCGATACAGATACCTCAGAAACACAACACCGCAATAATTTCTGTCACCCCCATGCAGGCCTTGAGTTTTTATAAAGCTGTGAGATATTTAATTAAGCCTATTTGATTGGAATCTATTCCATCTAATGCCATATAAAGTCTGTTTGTGAGGAGGTGTTAAGTTTTCATTGTGTATACAGTGTTGTTTATTTTGTCAAAACAGGCCCCGTCACAAAGGAGCATTATTTACATAAAACCACCATTTTTTCACGGAATATAATGCATTCTTGTTAGTTACATGTAATAAATGCATTTTGTTTCATGGAGTAAACGAGTATTGAAAAGTGTAAAGAAAAATAATTAAATGGGAAAATTTGTATGGAAAAATAATTTAAACAAGCAAATTCGTTGAATTGATAGCCCACGCCAATATGCTTCTGGACACAAAAGTTTTTGACACTCAAAACAACATTGTTTCAAGATACTGTTTCAAGATACAAAGGGCCATAACTCCGTTATTAACAGATGGTGTACAATGCCATTTGGCGTGCATCATCCTCTTATCCATATATATACTCATATCATGTTCCAATAAAATCCGCCAAAGAACTTCAAAAATATTGCTCCGGACACACAAAAAGCATTTTTCAAGATACAAAGGGCCATAACTCTGTTATTAACTGATGGTGTACAATGCCATTTGGGGTGCATCATCCTCTTATCCATATGCATACTCATACCAAGTTTAAATGAAATCCGCCAAAGCACTTCCAAGATATGGCTCAGGACAGACGGGCGGACTGACGGAAAGACGGACGGATGGAAGGACTGACAGACAACGCCAAAACAATATCCCTCCGCCTATGGCGGGCATAATAAAAAGTACAGAAACTCGTATTGAGCACCTCTAAACTCACAAATTCGCACTGAAAGAAGCCCAAACATGTTTTAATAATATTATAGTTCTTCTTCGATATAGCATATAAGAAGTTACAATAATATTTACTGTATTATGTTATATAAATTAATGTTATTTCCTCTTGAAAGCCCTTTATAAATCTAAGCATCGACAATGGAAGCCATATGTCATTTCAGGCATTATTATAATAATATTCATTGTTCAAACATTTCTCCGTGAAGGATCGATCTGAAATTTGGCATACACATTGAGGATAGATGAAAAATGATAAGGAAGTGCATATTTTTTGCGTTTTAAACAGTTCAGGTAGTCTTATAGGTAACATTATACTAAATAATCGTTTTATGTAGGGCTGTACTCACTAAAAAAATCATATTTTACTCGAAGCCATGTTTTACACTTTAGACTGGTGTTCTGGCTTTATCTCTTGGATATATTGGAAGGGAAAGAAAAGGTGCTCACTACTTAATCCCTGACATATGATAAAGAGACTTAAGTACAAGTGTGACCTGAAAACAGTTACATTGCACTAGAAAATGGCCGGAAAATTTAAGGCGCAAAAGAAGTAGAGTTTGATTTGAGTAAAGTTAATGTTTGGTTTTAACATGATATATCTTTTTTATTGCTTAAATCGATTCAGCTTAGAATGAACTTTCAGAAAAAGTATGGTTATGGTGGTCTCTCTGTTCAAAATGTTGCATTTATTTTCTCTTTAATTTGTCGCTTTTGCATTGAATTATATAGGGAAATCATTTAGTATATTGTGGCCTTTAATTAATTTAGCTTACACTAACGAGGGAGAGAACTGTCAATATGTACCAGCAGTGAGTTGTTGCCAATAAATTGTTTCATATTTAATCAGGTTTTCCGAAGGAAAAAACTGGTTATTAGATTGGCGAATGCGGGCGGGCGGGCGGGCTGGCGGGCGGGCGGAACAAGCTTGTCTGGGCCATAACTATGTCGTTCATTGTCAGATTTTAAAATCATTTGGCACATTTGTTCACCATCATTGGACGGTGTGTCGCGCGAAATAATAACGTCGATATCTCCAAGGTCAAGGTCACACTTTGAGTTCAAAGGTAAAAAATTGCCATAAATGAGCTTGTCCTGGCCATAACTATGTCATTCATTGTGAGATTTTAAAATCATTTGGCACATTTGTTCACCATCATGGGACGGTGTGTCGCACGAAAGAATCACGTCAATATCTCCAATGTCAAGTTCGCCACGACTAAAAATAGATTTTTTTTAAAACAAACTTACAAAGGGGGTTAATTTTGTTTGTTCATTTCAAAAGTTCAGTTTGAGTTTTCTCCCTTTATCAGATTTTTTTTCACAATGAAAACCTGGTTTTGTGACAATTTTGTCCCTTGTTTATTAATTTGTAATATGTCTTACAACTTTTATGACATGATGGTTTACTTTGGAACTGTTGTCTAATGTGAATTTAAACAGAGTTTAACACCAAAGACCTGTAAAGGCATGGTAAAAATGGTGTGTGTGTTTTTGTTACTTTGGGAATACATTAATATGAAGTTGTTGCCTCCCATTTATTATTATCCCCAGCCATAGGTGGAGGGATATTTTTTTGGCGTTTTCCCGGACCGTCCGTCTTTCCGTCCGTCCATTCGTCCGGAGCCATATCTTGGAAGTGCTTATCGGATTGCATTGAAACTTGGTATGAGTATATTTTATATGGATAAGAGAATGATGCACGCCAAATGGCATTGTACACCATCTGTTAATAACGGAGTTAAGGCCCTTTGTATCTTCGAAAAATGCTTTTTTGAGTGTCAAATATAACACTTTTGTGTCCAGAAGCATATTAGTGGGGATATCAATTCAAAGAATTTGCTTGTTGAAACTTGTATTAACAGTAAAACCTCTGTGAAAGAATTGTAAAAGTTAAACGATTATGATTATGAGTACAATAAACACTTAATTATTTTTAACAAGATGATTTTCCATTCTTTTTTGTTGTTATGCAGGAAAAAAATGGCTAAAAACATCAATGAGCCACGCTGTGGAAAAATAGGGCTTAATGCATGTGCTTAGATTGTAGTCCCTGATTAGCCTGTGCAGTCTGCACAGGCTACTTAGGGACAACAATTACCGCTTTAAAGGTATGTTTGGTTGAAAATAAGTATCTTCTTTTGTGAACATCCAGTATCGTCAGAAAGTGTCCTCCATGATTTGCTTATGTGGATTTTACATGCTAAAATGGGACGAAAGCTTCTAATATTGATGAGCGGCAATTTGGCTTATAAAATTACACTGAAAGTTAAGTAAGAATAATTATTATGAATTTACAGGTTATTAAAGCATTAGCCAACACTTTTAATGTTTTAATACGAAATGGTTTAATTGCATTAATTTTCATTAATTGCTATTTAGGACAAGGCACCAATGAAATGCCAAATTAGAAATTCAGATAATTATGTTTTGCTGTTGAAAACCTTCACATCCAATCAAGAGGCATATATGTAGTGTATTATGCATTGTATTATAAAAATGTGTTACAAGTTCATATCCCCCAATCTAGTGTTGTTGTTTTCAGGAGAGCACCAGCATTAATATCGAGTTGGCCAAGCAACAGCACCAGTCTGGCCTGCAGGAGCCCCAATACAGAACCATCCTTTCCCTCCCCTGATCCCTAGCTCCTCCCACTGGACCTCCGGCCTCAAAGGGTCAGCATTGTTACACAAGTCTGTGCAATAAATCCTCAGCACGTCAAGTTTTCACGCGCTGTTATGAACAACCGAAATATCCGTGTCGAGATTTCCCCAAGCAAGCCCGAGTAGTTTTGTTTAGCTCTAGTGCCAGAGTGGGATGAGTGTTACAGAAGCGAGATGTTATAGCAGTACTTATGGTTACGCTAACAGTTAACGCAAACAGTTAGTTCTTGCTGTGGACATCATGAAGAATCTCAAAAATGGAATTAAACGTTGAATAATTTGTTTAATTCTTTATAAGACAGCTATATATTCAGCAAGGAACGAGAGAAAAAAAGGAACAATTGAAATGATTCATTCAGAAGTATATCTGCTGTAGATAGTTAGGACAGTAGTAGCGTTACAGACTGTCCTCAGCGCACAATATATTCATGTGGTGCACCACAGACGCAAATTCCCCCCATTATTGAAAACAAGTTGCTAAAAGTAAACACGTCCGGTTATGTACTCCGAGCCCAAAGGACATTGCATTGAATTGAGACTAAAGAAGGCTAAAAAACATGACACCAGTTTTGTTGTATGCTCCAGTACACCCTTCGACTCTCAGCCCGAAGTTAATCAGAACTCAAACTCGGCCCTTAACAATATCCGCGAGGCCAGCATATCAGCTCAGCTTCTAAGCTTCAGGTGAGACCTTACAGTGTTAGTAACTTTGTCAAAGATTGGGCTTAAATTCAGCCCCATTTCTCAAAAAGTCTAATTTTTTATGCCCCCTTTCGAAGAAGAGGGGGTATATTGCTTTGCACATGTCGGTCTGTTGGTCGGTCTGTCGGTCGGTCCATCCACCAGGTGGTTTGTGGATGATAACTCAAGAACGCTTGGGCCTAGGATCATGAAACTTCATAGGTACATTGATCATGACTCGCAGATGACCCCTATTGATTTTGAGGTCACTAGGTGAAAGGTCAAGGTCACCGTGACCCGAAATGGTTAAATGGTTTCCGGATGATAACTCAAGAACGCTTAGGCCTAGGATCTCGAAACTTGATAGGTAGATTGATCATGACTCGCAGATGACCCCTATTGATTTTCAGGTCACTAGGTCAAAGGTCAAGGTCATGGTGACCTGAAATAGTAAAATGCTTTCCAGATGATAACTCAAGAACGCTTATGCTTAGGATCATGAAACTTCATAGGTACATTGATCATTACTCAAAGATGACCCCTATCGATTTTGAGGTCACTAGGTCAAAGGTTAAGGTAACCGTGACCCGAAATAGTAAAATGGTGTCCAGATGATATTTGAAGAACGCTTATTCCTAGGATCATGAAACTTGATAGGTAGATTGATCATGACTCGCAGATGACCCCTATGGATTTTAAGGTCACTAGGTCAAAGGTCAAGATCATGGTGACCTGAAATAGTAAAATGGTTTCCGGATGATAATTCAAGAACGCTTATGCCTAGGATCATGAAACTTCATAGGTACACTATTCATGACTGGCAGATGACCCCTATTGATTTTCAGGTCACTAGATCAAAGGTCAAGGGCACAGTGACAAAAAACATATTCACACAATGGCTGTCACTCCAACGGAGAGCCCATATGGGGGGCATGCATGTTTTACAAACAGCCCTTGTTTTATAAATATTTACTGGTTAAAATTTACAATGCATTATTTGCCAAAAAAAGTGTTTGATAGGTTGCAACAATGAGTTACTTGCCTTATTAAGCTGTATAAGTTGAAACTTAGTACAATCAAAATACAAATCAAAAATTATAAATTGTTAAGTATTTGTGTTCACGTATAACTGATTATGATTTTTATTTAAATTAGAAACCGGATGTTTGCAAAGACAATATCACTATACTGCTTTTATATCCTTATGCACACACTTTCAACACCAGTGACTAAACTTTACATCTAAGGTCTGTCTTACAAAAACAATTGCATAAAATGTAGACATCAACTAGTATCGATTCAATATCACGTACATATAAAAAATTTAACCAGAATAGGCTATTATTACTAGTATAATGGCCCCTGGTAGCAAGACAGAATATCATATACTTAATTCACCATAGACTTTCATCTGTTTTTGCATTTCTGTCTAATCCATAGGCAAAACGTGTGTGATCAAGTACTCATATACTTACAGTATTGTGTCTTATGACTTGTTGTATTGTCTATTGCAAGTTGTTTAGTCTCGCGTAATAAGTTGTGCACATTTAAATATGTACAGTCTCATATTTTAAGTTGTTCAGTGTCATGTTAAAAGTTGTATTGTTTTACAGTTAAAGTTGCCGAGTATCAAATTAAAAATTATGTAGTCTTTTATTTTAAGTTGTTACCGTAGGTAGGCTGTTTTTTAAATGCAAAAATGGAGAAAAAAATAATTAAAGACAATAAAACCACCTAATCGGACTGAAAATGGCCGCCATTTTACTATTGCACAATATCCAATAATCAGGGGCATTGGTAAGCTTAATTAAGCATTCAAAATAGGAAGCGTCATTATGATTAGGAGCATGGGTTGCATAGCACTATACTTTTTTTTACAATTTTGTAATTTTCTAGCAAAAGATTAACAGTCCACGTGCATTTCATGAAAACGTGAGAAAATAAGAATAGTGTACATTGTGTGATTTTTCCTCGGGGAAAGCATGGGCATTACCGGTAAATTTGAATGTGGCATGGGAGACGGGGATACAGTTGTTGAGGTACACCACTGTTCAACATTCAATATTTAACACACAAAATGCATATCTTCACGTTCTCAAGTGTCAATTAGTGTCTCAAATGTCAATTAGCGTCTTAACAAGTCGTGGCACATATTACTCAATAACATCTGCCAATTACGAAGTGAAAAATGACCCCCTTTCACACCTACCGTACATGCAAAAAAGACCTCGTTCGCACCTACCCTTGCCTGCTCTCCGGAATGTCGACAACAATCCCCATCGGAATTCATCCATTAAGAAGTGTAAACACAAACAAAGAAATGTCCGCAAGTTTATTCAAACATATTTTTTTTTTACCAAAACTTCTTCTACCGCATTCATATCTACCAGTTGTTTCGACAATGGCCCCTCAGTCTGTACGATTATAGGGTGGTAGTTTTCTGGAAAAAAACATGGCGGCTATTTTGATTATTTACGATTACACAACATATTTTTTACCAATCTAGCAGCCAGGATGGCGTTGTATAAATGTATAGCGCGCACCAGCTTTTTAATTTGAATTTTGGAGGTAAAACACTGCGCGCTATACGTGGAAACCTACGGTAGGCTTATTTGGGCAGACACTTTGTGCACAATTTATAAAGCCCTGTTTTCTCGGTATGAGGCTCAAAGTAAATCCCCCTACAGTCTGTTACAGAGTTGTACAAGATGATACCAGGTGAGCCTTGTTATGGGAAAATGGTGCTTAATGCATATTATGTACCATCCACAGATTAGCCTGTGCAGTGCGCACTCTGAATTATCAGGGATAATGCTTTCCATTTTTGAGGAAATTTTCGCTTTAAAGAAAATATTTCTAAACAAAAATCATGTCTTGGTGGAAAGTGTCGTCTCAAGTTAGCCTGTGTGGACTTCACAGGCTAATGTGGTACTATACATATTCATTAAGCCCAGTTGTCCTGAATATGGCTCAAGTTTAGTCTGCTTCCAGTCTGTTGGTATTTGTAAATTCTGATTAGAACAAATATGGTATAAAAACCACTATGATTAAAAACTGGTAATTAAAACATTGGTGTACATATAAATGCAAATTTAACATACATATTGAGCAATTCTAATAGTAGCTCAAAATTTCCCAATTTAACATACACTTCAACACCGTTATTTCGAACTCCGATAATCCGAAGTCACCGTTATTTCGAAGTATTTTTCCGGTCCCGATTTTGGTTCTTCTTTGTTTAACGTAAAATTTCATTGTTAATCCGAACTTCGTTAAACCGAAGAAATCGTTAATTCGAAGTGATTCTGTCGGTCCCAACACTATAATTCGCACCTAATTATCAATCTTTAATCCGAAGTCAAAACACTATTATTCGCACCTAATTATCAGTCTTTAATCCGAAGTCAAAACTGCAAATCACAGAGCGTAATTTCACACCTTTGTCGTCTGAGCAAGCGAGGCGCTTTAAAAGCCGATAATTATACCTTTGTCGTCTGCGCGTAGCGTGTCAATTTTATGTAGTTTTGCATTCTTTAGTAACAAACAAACGTGTCACGTTAGCTCTGAGTAAATGTGGTCAAATGAGATGCATCCTATATAAGCTCTACATTTTTTACGAAAATTATTACAAAATGTCTGATACAAACAAGTCAACCACGTTACTATTTTCCCAACCAAATGTCGAGCAATCTGGAGAAGGGCCCGGTACCCAACCCGGGAGGATATCCGGATCGGCAGTAAATAAAAAGGGGGTCAAGCGGCGTCACAAATCCAAATCATACCAGGAGAAATACGAGGCCATCATGGAAGTCGAGAAGGGAGAAAAGTCAAAGAAGCAAATAGCAGATGAATTTGGAGTTCCAGCAAACACACTGTCAACATGGCTCAAACAAAAAGATGACATAAAGTCAATGTTCCTGTCCGGTGATTTAGAGCCAACCAGAAAGAAAGCACGGGGAGCAAAGTGTCCGGAAGTGGAGTCAGCCCTGTTGACTTGGTTCAAAAATAAACGCCAACTGAACCTACCAATATCCGGGGATGACTTGAAGGAGAAGGCCAAGGAGTTTGCGTCGCAACTCGGCGTTTCTTCTGCAGAATGCGAGTTTTCAAGCGGATGGTTAGATCGCTTCAAACTCCGGCATGGAATTGTTTGCAAGACAGTAAGCGGAGAAGCAGGGTCCGTCGACACTACGACTGATGCGTTCCAGAGATGGCAGATGCGCTTGAAAACAATCCTGTCAGAAACCTCTCCTGACGACATCTTCAATGCAGACGAAACTGCAATATTTTTCCGCGCTCTACCAGAAAAGACTCTGGAATTTAAACGCACGTCCTGTCATGGACCTAAGGTCAATAAAGAGCGACTAACGGCTCTCGTATGCGCTAACATGAGTGGCACTGATAAAATGCCGCTCCTAGTACTTGGACGCTCTCAAAATCCAAGATGCTTCAAGCATGTCAAGTCCCTGCCAGTGCAGTACAAAGCTAACAAGAAAGCATGGATGACCAGCGAAATCTTCAAAGAATGGGTACGAAAGGTCGACGAACTCTACCGCAAGAAGAACCGGAAGATCATCATCATCGTCGATAACTGCCCAGCACACCCTGAAGTATCCAATCTCAGAGCCGTGACTCTAGTATTCCTGCCGCCGAACACAACGTCAATATTACAGCCTATGGACCAGGGTATCATACGCTCTCTGAAGATTGGTTACAGAAAGCGGGTCGTCCTGAAGAAGCTGAAAGCCCTCGACGCTGACACTACGTACAGCATCAGCATCCTAGACTCCCTCCATATGATGAAAGCCGCGTGGAATGACGTGAAATCCACAACAATCGTCAACTGCTACAGACGCGCTGGCCTCGTTCCTGTCAGCGAACCATCAAAGGCACCCGTAGATGAGGATGATGAGGACGATCCCGACGACGATATCCCCCTAGCCAGCGATCAGCGGACGCTGTAGAAGATGAACCCAGCGACGACGACGAGGCTGACAACACAAGAATGAACGTCATATCCAATCAACGTGTGACCAGATGCATCAACGACGTAAGGCAGTTTTGCGAGCAAAACACAGGCGGAAGTGAGTTCTTCAATGTCCTTGACAAATTGGAAAAATTTGTTACACGCGTTCAATTTAGTACTGCTAACGCCGGTATTCAGAGAGACATCGCATCTTATTTCAAAAAATGTTAATTCATTTCCGAAAAGGTATTCATATGTATTTACATGTATGATAATTTGTATGTTCTGATAATTTGTATGTTCTGATAATTTGTGCTATTCCTTATATTTATGTTCTGTAATTAGAGAAAAATAAAAAGAAGAAAAAGAATCGTTTTATTTCTCCGTTTGTTACAAGTAGAAATCTGACTAGTTTATGTTTTTAAGTAAAACAATTATTAATAGTAGCGTGTAACCGAACCATGCGAATTCCACAACGTTATATTTTTACAAAATCAAAGAAGTCTTCTGTCAAATGTTTATTTCGAATATTCGTTAATCCGAAGTTTTTTTAACGGTCCCGACGACTTCGAAATAACGGTGTTGAAGTGTACTTACATGCATATACTAGTTTGTGTACATTAGTATTTTAATGCTGTATTGCCATATAACTTTGCAACCAAAAGCTCTTCATCAGTAAAAGTTAAGCACCACTGATAATTAAGCTTTCTGCTTTTAAAACTGTGCCTGTTGCATTATTCAATTGATTCCCAACATTTATAACGTTCTTGTCAAGTATTTCATTGATTCATTCACCTCAGTAATGTTGGTGTATTTTAAATATTGATTGATATTCTTCTGTCACTGTCACACTTGACTATCAGTTTCTGAAAGAAAAATTGTTTTAATTGCAATTTCATACCAGTTAACTTAGTACATTATTTTCTTGAATTTACGATAAATACATTATGATGTTTTTTAACTGATTTTTTGGTTTAAATATCTTCTTTATAATACTGTGTGAGAGTGTTGTGATTGGTCATAGAAAGTTCAGTGTTGTGTTGTTTATTTTGAATGTCCACTGACAAAATTAATTGACTGGGTTCTTCTTCGAATACAGCACTCCTAGCAATCTCTTACGCTACGGTTCATTACATTCACCTTTGCCGTGGACTTACGGACTACTTTCTACTGCACATGTCTTTTAGTCACATGATCATAAGTCGCATATTCAAAATGGCCGTGCCCATCAGCTTTGCTTTATCTGATAGTATTTGAAGTTTACAACTGGGCGCATATGCTATTAAATTTTATTTCATGCACATATTTAACTAAATGAACATATTGAAATATTAACAATGAGTCAAAGCTGTATATCTGTATTAGAAAATAATATAAAACTATACAGAAGCATCAATAATTAGTTGCTGCTTTGACAAGATATTGAGTGAATGAGAAATGTTAAATATAAATATTGACCAAAGTAAACAGTCTGTTAATGTTTTACCAATGCAATGCCAGTTTGGTACACATAGACCCTGAAGATGTTTACTCAAACTAATTCTATGGTAAAATACACATCTTAAATAAATTGCAGGCCAACATCAGTACAGTTGTTTTGTTATTGTTGTTTTAATAATATACATTTCATTGTCCCATGCTTTTCCTGACAGGGGACAACTGGAAGCATCTATCATACACTTACAAGTTCATTCAGGAATATGTTTACAAATACAAAATTATATAAGAGAAATATGACAATCTGTCAAAGAAGAATAGTATCAAAACTTCACAGAATCAAATTATGCTGCTATAACATAAATTCAAATCTTTACATGATCTTTTAACTAAATAATAAATTGCAATACTTGTAATACTCATGCCTTTTCCCCGGCTCTTTAAGCACCTTAGTGCCTGAATCTTTAATTTATTACTTTATCTCACCAATTTGTGTTGCTGTAATTCTTCAATATCATGAAAGACATTAAAGATTCATCAGGTTTTTAAAGGCTGATTAGTTTACTTATATTTGTTCAATTATTGCACTTTCTTAAGTACAGTGCCTAACATGAAATTAATTCAAAGGAGTAACCCAGTACACTGTAAATCACATATTTTCTCCTGTGCAAATTTCTGGAAAAAGATCTGCATTGCTGATACAGTAGTCCATGTCCTTGTTTTGTTCAATGTCAATATCATTATTCAGGATATTCAGAAGTTTCAGCAATGCATCAAAGTACACACATTTAAACAAACTTGATAACATATAACAGGATTTTTTAGGTATTCTTAGCAAGTGTAGAGGATGAGTTTAATAATAGAAAGCAATACAAGAAAAAGGGATGGTGGGGTGTAAATTTGAATGTCCTTAATTAATCCTTTTTATGCCCCCGGATCGAATGATCTGGGGTATATTGCTTTTGGCCTGTCTGTCTGTCTTCCTGTCTGTCATTCTGTCCCAAAACTTTAACCTTACAGTTAAGTTTTGTAATAACTTTTGAAATATTGAACATAGCAACTTGATATTTGGCATGTATGTGTATCTCATGGAGCTGCACATTTTGAGTGGTGAAAGGTCAAGGTCATCCTTCAAGGTCAAAGGTCAAATATTTCAAACTTTTATATAGTAAAGTTTTGCAATAACTTTTGAAATAGTGAACATAGCAACTTGATATTTGGCATGCATGTGTATCTCATTGGGCTGCACATTTTGAGTGGTGAAATGTCAAGGTCATCATTCAAGGTCAAAGGTAAAAATTTTAAAACATTACATAGTAAAGTTTTGCAATAACTTTTGAAATATTGAACATAGCAACTTGATATTTGGCATGCACGTGTATCTCATTGAGCTGCACATTTTGAGTGGTAAAAGGTCATGGTCAAGGTCATCCTTCAAGGTCAAAGGTCAAAAATTTAAAACTTTACATTGTAAAGTTTTGCAATAACTTTTGAAATATTGAACATAGCAACTTGGTATTTGGCATGCATGTGTATCTCATGGAGCTGCACATTTTGAGTGGTGAAAGGTCAAGGTCATCCTTCAAGGTCAAAGGTCAAAAATTTAAAACTTTAATATAGTAAAGTTTTGCAATAACTTTTAAAATATTGAACAAAGCAACTTGATATTTGGCATGCATGTGTATCTCATGGAGCTGCACATTTTGAGTGGTGAAAGGTCAAGGTCATCCTTTAAGGTCAAAGGTAAAAAATTTCAAACTTTAAGATAGTTAAGTTTTGCAATAACTTTTGAAATATTGAACATAGCAACTTCATATTTGGCATGCATGTGTATCTCATGGAGCTGCACATTTTGAGTGATGAAAGGTCAAGGTCATCCTTCAAGGTCAAAGGTAAAAAATTAACTTTTTCACTATTGAAGATAGCAACTTGATATATGGCATGCATGTGTATCTCATGGAGCTGCACATTGAGTGATGAAAGGTCAAGGTCATCCTTCAAGGTCAAATGTCAAATTTATGGCGTCTGTTCGTCTGAAAACTTTTCCATTGGTCATAACTTTTTCAATATTGAAGATAGCAACTTGATATTTGGCATACATGTGTATCTCATGGAGCTGAACATTTTGAGTGGTGAACGGTGAAGGTGAAGGTCATCCTTTAAGGTAAAATGTCAAATATATTGGGGTCTGTCCGTCCGAAAACTTTAACATCGGTCATATTTTTTTTAATATTGAAGATAGCATTGATATTTTGCATGCATGTGTATCTCATGAAGCTGCACATTTTGAGTAGTGGAAGTTCAAGGTCAAGGTCATCCTTCAAGGTAAAAAAAACAAAACAAAAATCAAAGGGGCATTCTCATGAAACTGCACATTTTTGAGTGATGGAAGTTCAAGGTCAAGGTCATCCTTCAAGGTCAAGGTTATCCTTCAAGGTCAAACAAAAATTCAAAGCTGCGTTATCATGAAGCTGCACATTTTGAGTGGTGGAAGTTCAAGGCCAAGGTCATCCTTCAAGGTCAAGGTCATCCTTCAAGGTCAAATATCATTTTTTTTTATTCAAAGCAGCGTTATCATGAAGCTGCACATTTTGAGTGGTGGAAGTTCAAGGTCAAGGTCATCCTTCAAGGTCATTCTTCGAGGTCAAAGGTAAAAAAATATATTTCAAAGCGGCGTTCTCATGAAGCTGCACTTTTTGAGTGGTGGAAGTTTCAAGGTCAAGGTCATCCTTCAAGGTCAAAGGTAAAAAATTATTTTTTTTAATTCAAAGCGGTGCACTAGGGGGCATTGTGTTTCTGATGAACACATCTCTTGTTTCTTTCATACACTTGCATACTTTTCCATAAATAATAAATGATTAAAATAAAAAGGAAAACACAACTTGACTTTTAATGTTTATTCCCTCATGTTCAGCTTTATTTATTTTTCAACATACAGTACCATACCAATAGCATATTTTTGAGTCTCTTTTCAATCTAAACAACAATAAATATACATGCACATGCAAGCACTTCAAGATAAAAATATTCTAGCATTAAAATTTGATCTAACCATTTTATCTATATGAATGCTATTCATAATCATGAATTCTATTATTATGAATGGGTACCAGGGTCTTCCCCAGGCCATTTAAGCGCCCCTTGCCGGGGCGCTTGAATTTCGAAATCAGAGTCCCCGGGGCGCTTGAAATTTTCCGATCAGTGTATTCTTCAGTAAAAGAAAGTGGAGATCGTCCAAAAAAATCAAGGTTTCCCTATCAGTGTATCAAAATTCCCTGTTTTAAAAGAGCACTCGGTACCTACTTTCACAAGTAATCGCCATAAACACCACATGGGGTAATGGATAATCCACTGATAAGAGAATAGCATGACGCGCGTATCGATTATTCTAGCCACATTACACGGTCATTTAAATGCTGACAAGGATGTATCTGGTAACTTTCCAGTCGTCAAACTGTGAAGTTCATCGTCCAATCGGTAACGCGAATGCTTATGAGGGCGGGATTAACTATCAACCATTATTTTTGATTGACGTCGGGCATGAAGTAAGAGTTTATCGCAGCTTGATTAGCAAGAAGTTGTACCATTTGAGTAATATTAAACCGGTAATTAGTACAGTACAGAACAGACGGTTTCGGGCATCATCATCACACCTTTTTACTGTAAACAAGTGTTACCTATGACTCATAATTAATACGAGAAATTAATTGCAAGTGGTAAACAATGAATTATTATAGCGAGTAAGTTGTGCAAATGACTCCCGGTTACAATTATGTGATAACAATTTATTTAATTCCAGTACATGTATATTTCAACATGTCCATTTATAGAACTGATTCACCTCGTTTTTCTGACATTTATTCGACACGTTATGCGCATTAACAAATTTTCCTTGAATTAATCACGCACACTTGTAAATGTTTCGTCCGATAATCGATAGTTAGAAGACTGATGATGGCAACCGGCCGTGATCCTCGTGGACAACGTGAATTTCATGCATAATTCCGTCAAAACATTTATTCGACTCGTAAAGTGTTTAAACAAATTATCGTTGAATTTATAACGCAATGGTTAATATTTGTTGAAATCTCAAATGGGAATAATTAAATTTGTAATCCGAAACCCATTCCCGTAAGTCGATGTTAACGCATTTTTAATCCGAAACACACTTCCGAATGTAAATGTTACCGCAACGTTAAATATTTTTGCTTTAAATTAGCAGTGCAAATTTATTTTGTGTCGAATCTTTTTCTCGATTAAAAAGAGCGCGAAAATTATGCAGCATGTACAACGTCGCATCTATTGCATACAAATGGCGTGTATTGAGCGTTTTAACAAGCACACAACAGGTCAGGGGATTGACGCATATTCAGAGGCAATATTTCATCAAATCTATAAATAGTCACTTAAAAAATGGCAAGGTTTGTGTTAAAGAAATAACTGAAAGCTTTTATCGTTTATATTTACCAGAAAGAGATTGATAAAAACGGAATAAACGGGATTATCGGGTAATAAATAGAAACTTGAAAAATAGTAAGTATACAGTAATAGAGTCGGGTTGAAACTAGTCCAAATTTTTGACGCTCTTAAATATTAAGCTACTTTTTATATGGGTAATATTTGGAGCGTACAAAGGGAGAAAGACCAAATTAATGGTGGGAATTTTTCCTTCTTTGTCTATATTGTTGCGCAAGGATTTTGTGCGCAACATTCAAGCCCCGATATAAGACACTTAATATCAACGGATTGCAATAATATTTACATACCTGTGTAGATAATTCATTTCTCGATAATGTTCCGTAGAAATCATGTAATGACACTTTGAATTTTGCACGCCTGATCAATTTAAATCCAACCACTATTCAATTTTTCAATATCTCTCGATTCGCTCGCTGTGTAGATAAATCGATAACACGACCTCGATGTAAAGCATCTGGTTTAAAGTGGGAGAATAAACAGCGTAAAATACAGTTTGCGTTCGTCTGTTGTGCAGAGCGTTACATAGTAAACCGATGTTATACTTTTCTGGATTAATTTAGCATTGTTTTTTTTTTCTAAATTGACAATTAAAAAGTTCTGAAATAAATTACATCTTTTATTTTTATACTGTACACAAATAATTTTGATACAGATCGTACAGTATACCGTCCTCCTATGTAACGTAGGATGTAAGTAAATAAAACAACACAGACAGAGGTGCGAAAAAGGCATGCATAAAAACTTGCTGAAACTCAGAACAGTGAATAGAAACTGCACCATATCTGTTTTGAACATATGCTTATTAAATCGACACAGATTAGCATACTAGATCTAGTTAGGTAAAAGTCGATGTTAAAAGCTCATGTTAAATAAAATTACGCGTACACGTTACACCGTAATGCCTTCTTCTGATTGGTTCATATTCAAATCAGTTTCATGACATGGCTACAGGTCAGAGATTGGTTTGCGATTTAAGCAGAAGTTTAACTGAAGAATTTATGTCATAGCGCACCAAATGACGTCTTTTGACGCTGTTTTTCTTTGAGTTATAACGCACCACAGATCGTGAATTGACACGTTAAATTAAAAAAAATCAACGTCGGCAGGGGACACACCTCCCGAACCCACCCCTGATCGGCCCCGGGGCGCCTGAAAAAATCCTGGGGAAGGCACTGATGGGTACATAATATTGCACTGATAAATGAAAACATTGATTGGAGTGAAGTTTATTCATTAAACAATAACTGTGATAATTTACTAATTACTATTATATTGTAATAATTACAATTAACTTATTAAGATAATACATGTTTATAGTATTTTTGTTTAAAAAATATGTTATTTATATTGTGAATAATTTGTATATGGGGCCTATTGTACCACAAGCTGTTTCAGAATATGCTTGGAATTATAAAACTTTAAACAAATTTCAGTTTAAGTTCAAATGAAAATTTCTATGTTCATGATACATGTACATTACATTAAGAATGGTTCTAAATGTAATCTTAGTCATGTATCAAAATTAAAGATAGCACATATATCCTAGTAAACCTGTTTAAAGGAAAGTGTAAGAAAATTTGACCTCTTTTCAAATGGGTTGACTGGAAAGTATTCTTTCTTGAAAAGCAAGGGCAGGAATTACGAATTCAGCAACGTTAAGCATTTCATTTATCATAATTTATTATATCTGTAAGTGGCAATAAAGACCTAGAACTGCAGTTTATACATTTATAGTTTTAAGCATTATAACAAAGAAACAATCATCTACTATTCTACATGTACATGTAGGTTACGGTAGTCAATTTACTCATAACTTGATATAAAGGTCCAATAGTATGATCGCACAATGGTGGCAGTTCCAAATTAGCAGATTACAGGTAACCATAAATAGTGATCAAGAAATTAACTACATGTTTATTAATTGTACACATGTAAACAGCATAATCCTAGACACTGGCCCTGATAGCCAGGGGTAAAAGATTCGAGTTCCGGATTGGCTGTACAGTTGTCCCATCCTGCAACATTTGGTGCCCAATGTGGGACCATGGCACAATCTATTCTCAACAAAACCTGTTCATGGTTTGAATGGATCCAGTTTACATTGATCCCATGACTCGAATTCTCGAAAAAAATCCAGCTTGGCAGAAGAAAATGTTAGTGCACGAACTAAGTGATTGTCACTAAACTGAAGATGTTTTTTGGCATATCATTAGCTCAATCAGAAAAGCAAGGGGTCCCTGGTTAAAATCCCGGACTGGCTGCACAATTTTCTCATCCTGTGTCATCAAAACATAAAATACCATAGTATATTTACAATGCCCAGTATGTATTATGCTTGAGCATTAATTATGTGTATAATTTTTACCACAGGAGTTTGAAATTCTATTCATGAAGCTAATCTTGTGGCAAAATAATAAAAATAGACCCCTATGTAGTAAGTCTATATACTATATTAGTATATAGGGGTCTAGTTTTTATTATTTAGCCATTAGATTATTAGCTTCATGGATAGAATTTCAAACTCCTGTGATTTTTACTGAAAAAGCATTAAAAGCAAAATATTGAACAAGCACAGAAGTAACATTTCTTAAGTAATTAATAGTGCTTGGTAAGTATTAAAGGGGCCTTTTCACAGATTTTGGCATGTTTTGAAGTTTGTCAATTAAAGCTTTATATTGATAAATGTAAACATATTGGATCTAAAAAGCTCCAGTAAAAAATATAGAATAATATAAAAAGGGAAAAAAAGGTAGCCCGCAGCAGGGCTCGAACCAGTGACCCCGAGGTCCTGGAGTAAAATAAAATAAAACTTTTGCACATATTATTTTGTTCCTCTCTTATTCACAGTTTAAGTTCAAATGAAAATTTCTATGGAATGTGTTGTCTGTATTATTTTAAGGAGAAACAGCAATAACATGTTTTGGATATATAATAAACAGAGAGAGCTATATAAAAGTGAAGATAATAATAACCCTTGGAACAAATACATAGAACCAATTGAGCACATTTTATCAACAGAGCCTGAGGTGTGATAAAATTACTTGTATTCCTTGCAGAACAAATCCTGCAGTATGAAAACATTATGTACAGTTGATAGAACATCATATTTCGGCTAAATAATAACTCATTTTTGAAAAATACATTAAAGATGTATTTCTGATTTACAAAACTGATCAAATATTTAAAAAATAAATTCCATTTGCTTTTTCATGACATTTTGAAAGTCAAAACTTTGGTTTCGTCTGTAGAAATTCAATTTAATGAACTGATTTAAACTGACCTAACTTGGTAAAGGTACCGGAAAAATGGTTAAAATGTTGATATAAAAATAGTTATACAGTTAAATATATGGAATAAATGTTTTGTTTTAAGTTAATGAAGAATAATAAGCATGTTTATTTGCTTAGTAAAAATAATTAAAACTTTCTTGTGACTTTGACGGACATACGGACATCTGGACCCAATCTAATTTTCTTCAGAAGCTGTGTTGAATACTTTTTTTTCTAAATAAACAATATATATAGGTTGGTGGAGAATGGGATTATTGATGCAAGTACCTGTGGTTCAATCCTCGTGTTCATTATAAAGAAACGTGAAGTAGTACTTCTTGGACATTTTCGGGATGTTGATTTTTATCTAAAAAGAAATGTTTTATAAAAACATTACAGGATCTACATTTTAATAAATACGCACATTTATTAAACCTTCCCAAATCATTTAAACACACCGAAAATAATCGATGGTGACACCTCTGCAAAAACTCTAATTATTTTTAATTTCGTATCACATAATATGGGCATGATATCAACAATGGTGTTCTGAAGATTAACTTTTCTAATTGAAATTGTTTCTGCTCCGTTTTTAATTAATTTGATTTTACAATATGCTACATTCGTCTCGTTGTTGTTAATGTCCGTCATTTCGGAAATGTAATATGAAAATCATTTGTTAAATACTCACCTATTGGCTAATAGCGTGTGGTATTGGCTGCAATAGCCAATGAAAATCGCCGACGCTTAATAAGTCGACTTGGCACAACGAAACAACCCGTATTATAAACACATTTTGAACAACACTTTTGGCAATCTCCGGATAAAATACGAGGACGGCGGGTGAAATGTAAATTAAAAAAACAAAAGTGACTTTTATTTTTATTTTTATTTGTCGAAAAATAGGGTCGGGTGCTCCCGTAAAACAAATAATTAAAAAAAAAATGCTGGCCTTAGAAGCACATAGTAGTATATATATATATATATATATATATATATATATATATATATATATATATATATATATATATATATATATATATATATATATATGAGGTAGAGCAATAACCAAGACCAGCCTAGCCAAATAAGCAACACAAAGCAAAAGATAAAGCAAAATGATAAGCAACTAATAGTAATAAATAATAACTGAGAGATTTGCGCTAATCTAAACCGTAAGCTTACAAATTAATGAAGACAATTAAAGACATAAAATAAGCATGGCAAAGAGGTTATTAAGCACATGGTAGTATACAAATATATGACAGAGCAATAACAAAGACCAGCCTAGCCAAATAAGCAGAACAAAACAAAACAAAAACATTGATCATTATCTTCATACAATGATACACTATTAATTATCAAAAATAATTATTATCTATCTATCCAAATTGCAAACTTACAATATGTTCCCATAATAAGCTATTTCAATTGATTACACATTTATATAAACATACACAAAAACATTCAATGTGTTTGTAGATTAACGCTTGCTTTTCATCACCATTTCGGCCTTTGTTTACATTTTAGCAGAGTGATGCTATCTGCGTAAATGGCCATGAAAATTGTTCTCATAACTGTTATTAAATATCTCGATAAATTAACAATAAATGCAGTTTTTAAAGGTAACTACTTAAAATATTATGCTTGGTGTCCTAGATATTTCCATGAAAGAGCGTAAAATTACTTTGATGTGTTTCGCCAAGATTTCTGGAATTTATTGAGCCCGCTGCAGAGATGTTGTATGTTGAGGCACGAACAACAACTCTGCTAGGAGAATGTCTTTCTAGATCAAATGTTTTGTGCCTCCCAAAAAGAGTTAATTTAAGTAAGTGCCTCATTCGTCTGCTTGCTTTAAGATTCTGATTTCATTTCCAGTCAGTTAATATTAATGCTTTTTACTGATAATGATTTAATCACGTGAAATTAAATTGCTTGGATTATGAAGTTGCAATGAGTGTCTCCTTTATTTTTGTTCTTCATACAGTCAATCTTGTGGATGCGACCACTTGTATTAAGCGACCTTTGTCTTATGCGACAATTTTGAAATCCCACGGAGCTTTTTCGCTATATAATGATATTGTATTCAGCGACTTTTGTCTTACGCGACCAGCGACCACTGATTTCTATGTATTTTGATGTCCAAATCTTGAATTAAGCGACCACTAGGAGGTAAAAGTGGTTAATGTATTGATCTTTCAGGGACAAATCCGTGTTTATTGTTTATCTAAGACGATAAGATGTACTGTTACAACGCTGCTTTGTTACACACCCGGGTGTACTTTGTCCAGGGTTTTCCATGGAAATCCATGGAAAATATGAGGCTGGAGTATTCGGACTAAGTTTCCAGCCTTTTCCAGCGTCAATATTTTTAAAAAAAGGGTGGAAAATTGTCCATGGTATGTGGAAATAGCCTGGAATAGTTTCCATGGTTTTCCAGGCTCCCTGGAATAATTACCATGGAACAATTTCCAGGGTTTTCCAGCCAGCATGGAATAAATACCGTCCGAACACTCCATGTAATCTGGAAAACCATGGAAAACCATGGATTTTTTTCCAGGGTTTTCCAGATTACATGGAGTATTCGGACGGTATTTTTTCCATGCTGGCTGGAAAACCCTGGAAAATGTTCCAGGGTTTTTCCTTGTTTAATATTCCATGGATGCCTGGTATAACATGGAAAATTGTCCAGCGTTTACCATGGTCACTGAATAGAAAAAGAAATTTCTGGTCTAAAAACAATATTCATGTATTAAATGAATACAATACTCACAGCTTAAATAAATCATAATTTAAGGTTAGATTAAAACAAAACAAAAAATCAACATAATGCCTTAGTTTCTTCGATGTATTATTTTGTTCACAATTCATCAAAATATAACATCAGATTACAAATTGTGTTACATTTATTTAACAAATTATTCAGATCAAACAAGTGTTGTTTAATACATGCTTACAAAGCCTCTATGTCCATTATCATAAATCAGGCTCTTACATAACAGAACAGGCGCTACTTTAAAAGTTAAAAAGTATAATGCAACCTTCACAACATGTATTCAAAGTAACAAAATACAAGCAAGTCAAGTAATATACAGCAACAATTCACGAACCCTGTACAAACGATATACAAGAAACAAAATGAAAAATTTAAGTTATTTTAGCTAATTCATGTTTGTCACAATATATGTAGCTGCCCATGAGCACAAGGATACTATTTTTCTCAGCTACTTTCACTTTAATGCAATTTAGGTGCTCAATTTCATTAAAATACTTTTATATAATTTTATTGTTCAAAGAAATTCAGAGCATAATGCATGTACATGTATAACTTTCCAAGTGACAGTTTAAAATATAATTGCAAGTCTAAAACTTGTGTAGGCAGCTTAGTAAATTATAAGTACCCAGGTGGGATAAAATTACAGTTTTTAAAAACTTTTTTGTTAATTAGCTGGGCTTCAGTAGGTCGTGGATCTTTTATAGAACTTGTACTGCTGTTATACTGTACGGCTCCTGCATGATCTCTGAAAGAAAAACAAAGCAAACAATATTACAAGAAAGTCATAAGTTTTTTACATTCATCTGTAAAAGTAAATGTGCAGCAATCATATGATTGAATATCTATACTTCAATGCTCATTCATATTTTAATCTATTTTAGATATTTCATATCACTGCTCAATTCGGTACATGTGGCTTTTTTGTATTTGAGCGAACATTTACGATCCTAAGTAGTTAGCAATTATTTCTTTTCCATTTACTGAAATTTATTCTCTTAAAGTTTGCAAGCGGGCTTTAATCTACTTGCAAACAGGCAACCACACAGGAAAACTGAGACTTTCAAGTGAATAAATTGGTGATTTAACTTATATTTTTATATGACTCTCTTTTATTTTGAAATTTATATTGTTAAATGCCCCAAAACGGGGTACACTAGCATGTGTCTGGAAACTCAAACATACATGTATATAGGAATTTCATATTCAGATATTGCTATATGAAAGTTATGCTAATCTGCTAATTCATATAAAAAATAACCTGTAATTGAAACTAGACCAAAATATTGGATACCAAAAAGACAAAATACTTTCAGGTGGTTAACACTAAATTACTTATATGAGCCCGGGGCATAACAATATTTACCATGAATTTGTGGCCATGTTAGTCCTCTTCGTAAATGCGCCAAAAGAGCCGCTTTGCTGTCTTGGGTTATTTCCCTGCCAAACTCTGCAATATCTTTCATCAACTGGTCAGCTACAGTTAAAGCACATAATGAAAATGTATATAGAAAATAATTCAAGTATTGTTTTAAATATTTAGTAAAATGGTCTTTAAATAATAACTTACAATGAAGTTAATACATCACAAAGCATAGCATAACAAAATTTGTAGGTATGATTAGTACAAATTTATTATTGCTATAATTAGAATGATGTGTAATTCTATTGGTATGAAAATGCACAGTGAAACCTAAAAAACAATGCTATTGGTTTAATTAATTTATTTATAAACATTAACAGCATTAATGAGCATTGAGTTCTCATCATGCACAGCACATAACTCCCTTAGCCTCAGTTCCCTAGCCATGCATTATAAACTTCCGATACTACATTCAAGTTTATTAAAATCTCCACATAGGACTTCCTTTATCAAGCTGCAAACTGCACTTAGTGAAAATGTGTGTGACAGCTGCTTTTAAACTTCTATATTTGCCATACTTTTACCTAAAATGTCACATAAAAAAGGTCTACAATGATGACATAAGAAGAATAAAATTAAAGGAATATTTAGAAATAATGAAAAGCACAAACCTTCAGTTGTTGTTCTATTCCTAGACAGACTTCTGAAACACTTGTATGCATCACTTTTTAACAACATTTCATGTCACTTTCCAAATGATATCCATACATTATTATTTTAAGAAATTCTTGTTAATGGAAAAACTCATTAACTCTACTGTTTGTGAACATTACATTAACTTCATTTTAACAACAAGTTTAACCTGCATATTTTACAATACGCCTGCTCCAGAATTTCAATCTAACAGGTAAACTTTCTGTATTTGAACTCAGCCAATCAGAAAAGGCTGTGATATTTTATAACCAATAGATTAGCAGCAGACATATCTGACTCACACACAGGTTTATCAGATAGTTTGTTAATTGCAAACCTGGACTGTAGTTAAATATTGAGTGTGTATACACCTTGAACAGGGTTAAGGAATTTAAACTTGTAGACATTGCTTTGAAAGTTACTACTATTACTTCTACTACTAGTACTACTACTACTACTACTACTACTTCTGCAAAACTACTACTACTATTACAACAGCCACAACAACAACAACTACTACTACTACTACTACTACTACTACTACTACTACTACTACTTCTACTACTACTGCTACTTCTACTTCTACTACTACTACTACTACTACTACTTCTACTACTACTACTATTACTTCTACTAAAACTGCTGCTACTACTGCTACTACTACTACTACTGCTTCAACTACTACTACTGCTTCAACTACTACTACTACTACTGCTACTGCTGCTGCTACTGCTGCTGCTGCTACTACTCCTGCTGCTGCTACTACTACTACTGCTACTTCTGCTGCTGCTGCTACTACTACAACTCCTGCTGTAGCGACTACTACTACTACTACTGCTGCTGCTGCTGCTGCTGCTGTTACTACTACTACTACTACTACTACTACTACCACTACTACTACTACTACTACTACTACTACTACTACTACTACTTCTACTACTACTACTACTACTACTACTACTACTACTACTACTACTACACTACTACTACTACTACTTCTACTACTAGTACTTCAACTACTATTGCTACTACTACTGCTACTACTACCTACTGATGCTGCTGCTACTGCTACTACTGCTGCTGCTGCTACTTCTACTACTACTACTTCTACTACTACTACTGCTGCTGCTGCTAATGCTACTTCCTTAACTACTACTACTACTGCTGCTACTAGTATTGTTATTATTATTTATTCTACTATTGCTACCATTACTGCTACTATTCCTGTAAATGCTAAAACAACAACACAATAATAACTGCTACTACTGCTACTGTCACTTTAATTTGCACAAATAGTATAATTATCAGTAGTTTAACTGCTTGTACAACTTATACAACAACCACTTTTACTTCTACTCCTACAACATATTCTACTGCCAGCCTCAGCATTACTACTTCTACCACTACTACTACTACTATAACTACTACTATTTCTGCCCAAACTATGCACATTGTTATATGTTTTATTCATATGTTGTGTAAATTGTTGAACTCTGATTTACTTTGAATAAAATGTGTTGCATTTTTATAAGTTATTTTCTCCTCTTATAAAGTCTAAGTTTTTTCCAGGGTCAGCTGAAAATGTTAGAGTCTTTTCCATGCTTAAAAAATTCTATCTGGAAATATTTTCCATGGTTATCCAGCCTAAATCCAGCGTTTTCCATTCCTTTTCCACGCTTTTCCATCCAAGGCTGGAAAATGCTTGGGAAAAAAGTCCACGTTTCATGGACATTTCTAGAACAAAACCCTGGAAAACCCTGGAAACTGTTTCAAATTCCAGGGATTTCCATGGAATTCCATGTTATACCATGGATTTCCAGCCTAAGTTCCATGATTACCCTGGACAATGTACACCCGGGCACCAACCATTATGATTATGCTTTGTCTCGTTGACCGGTTCTGACCGGTATTGTTGTAGACTGCATATCAATTTATTGAGTTCAATAATAGAGGAACGTTTTACGCACAGTCTACAGCTTAAAAAGTTAACTATGTTGAACGTTAAGAGACAACGCCGATTTTTCTCGAGTATAGATAACAGGTGCAGAAACAATGCACTGTACGCGACAGACATTTCCTGAGAAGTGTGGAAAATAAACTATTAATCGGCAACATCTGTCGAAATCCGTACATTACCATAATTTGTAATAATGCTAATTAGTAGATATTTGTTAGCCAATCACATTGTTATTTACTTAATAAATTTTCCAATCAAGTCTGTTTGATTGTTTTCAATTGACGTGTTTTAATTTTTTCAGCTCATTATGTATCATAATCGAGTCAGATTTCCTTAACCCTTTCCTTGACAGCCATTTAGCCAATATAAGCCTCTCCAGTTACCACAAGACCTAGCTCCCTGCTGACCAGTGGCTGAAAGCCATCTTATCAATATCAGTACCCCATCTTTACAGGCATTATTGGAAAAACGCTGTTTTATGACCCTCATTGCTTTTAAACGTGATATTCTCATAAAAATTGAAATATTATTGAAAAATACACAATATGAAAGTTTAAGCTAATAAAATTTCCTTTCCTGTGGTGTAAACTGTATGTTTATACCTTAATTTATTGGTCAGTTATAGTCATGCAAAGTTGACCGTTGTGTGTTTTACTGCATTTAAATGCAAATCTCTTTCCAGCTCATATAGAAACTTTGCGAAGTTGGTGTGTTGAATCAAATACAAATAATTATATTTTGGAATATTTTTTTTTTCTTACTTTCCAAACTACAATTCTTCTTTCTTGAAGATTTTTTTATTTTATAAAATCATTCTGCAAGCCTCAAAATTCATGTAAATTCTTATAAATAACTATAGAAAAACACAGAGTTTCTCAAACAACTTTATGCATTTTCAAAATAAATTGTATTATTTCTTATAAAATTCGTACGATACTTGGTATTTCTATTACATTAATTCACCTAATGATTTATAAACATTTATAGATACCGGTAACAATTTAATTGGATGTTGCATAATGTGCCATGAATATTCATATAATTAATTTGCATTTTGCATTTTATTACCGATCGAAATCCGGCAATGTCGGCGTCTTCAATAAGTCTTCAATTTGTGTATTTATTTGCAAAATTCCAAGTTTATTATCAAATACTCCAGTTCATCTGATCGCCGACATATAACTTTATAACCCAGAAGTCGCCAACAAACCCGTGTATTTGTGTACCAAATTACAAAACGCCAAGGTAACATGGCACGCGCGCCAATGTCATCTGAAGACTACTGCTGCGTCCGGTAAACATGTTTATTGAAAGTGTCTAGAACCCGTGTTTCTTATCCCTAAATGTTAGATTAGCATGTGCGCTATTAATTATTATTGGTCAGTTCAAAGGCATATTGAAGACCGCCGACTGCGTCTTTGTTTTATTGCCCAATCAAGCACCGATAATCCAATATCCTGTGTATTACGAAACACAAACTTTAGATAAGCACGTGTCGTTTGTAAAAACATTTTAGTGTACATGCCATTTAACATATCGATGTAATAGTCGTATATGATCTCGGAAACAAACATTTACGATATCATGGAATCAAACAACAATAAGAATGAAATCGATTTACACCCAAATGATATTATATCCCTATGGGACGTGTTTATTTTTGCGACATTTTTCAACGAGTTATTAATACGTTTTCGGAAAATGTCCAAATTAAATATGGTTCGAGAATAGCAGTTATTTTAGGACATTACGAAATGCCTGAAGCGCGCACATCCCGGAACGTGATTTACGCATGTCAAATGGTAAACCCTCGTCTTGATTGGTCGCCAATTGCATCATAACTTTAAATAGCAACATTACCGGATGTTTACTCGACAGTTTAGAAAAATGATGAACGCAGGTGTATATGCATTTCTGTTACACTTAAAACATCATTTTAAGCATTTAAATAGCAAATTAAATCGTGACGCGTAAAAACGCGTATATATCAGGTAATAGATAGGGTAGTAGAAATGCGTAGATAACAGGGAATCGATACAGGCGTAGATAAGCGTATTTGACAGGGAATCGATAGGGTCGTAGAAACGCGTACCTGTCAAGGAAAGGGTTAAGAGCATCCCTACATGTATGATAATTTGAATTGAGTTCAGTCAGCTCACTAGAACAAAAGTGTTACAAGGCATAGGGCTACCAAATTCGGTATGTAGTGACATCTAATAGTTCTCTACCAAGTTTGTTCAAATTATGCCCCTTTGGTCAAATTTGACCCTGCGCGGGGGTCACAAAACTGACCATACACTAATGGGGCCTATTTTGTGAAAACTTTAAAAATCTTCTTGCCCATAACCATTGGGCCTAGGGCTACCAAATTTGGTATGTATAGACATCTAATAAACTTCTACCACATTTGTTCAAATAATGCCTCTGGGTCAACTTTGACCCTGCACCTGGGGGGTCACAAAATTGAATAAACGCTTATAAAGCGCCTATTTTGTGAAATCTTTAAAAAAATCTTCTTGTCAGAAACCATTCGGACTATTGCTGCCAAATTTGGTATGCAGTAACATCATTCTTATAGTCCTCTTATACCAAGTTTGTTCAAATTATGCCCTTTGGGTCAAATTTGACCCTCGGGTCACAAAATTGAACATTACATACGCTCATATCTTGCTTATTTTGTGAAAACTTTTAAAATATTCTTGTCCTTAACTCTAGGACCTAGGGCTACCACATTTTGTATGTAGTGAGATATAAAAGTTCTGTACAAAGTTTGCTCAAATTATGCCTCTGAGGTTAAATTTGACCCAGCCCAGGGGGGTCACAAAAGTGTACATGTGCTTAAATAGGGCCTATATTTAAGTATTTGCACATGCCAAGAATGTTTGTTTCAGCCTTTTCTTCAGCAGTGGAGTGATACAGGGCTTTCATGGCCCTCTTGCTTGTTATTTGTGGATATTTCATGCTTGTCAGGAAATGCCTGCCCACCGACACTTCCAGAGCTGCCGTCACCGACACTGGTGTCATCAGCATGTGACCTGGCATACATGAAATACATAAATCTTATATACATGTATACAGTATTTATTTATTTATTTATTTATATATTGTATCGTTTAATAATCTTGTTGTGGCATTGTAGATATGGTGCCTGCCTAGCCATTGGGAGGCCACAGGTTTGATCCCTACTTGGGGAGGGTTCTCATGATCTTTACAAAAACACTATGTACTGGTTCTTCCCAGAAAACAGACTTGAGAGTATCTCAACAAGCCTAAGGCTTTGGATGCAGTCTAACTAAAATGAATAAGTTTATTATTATACATACATTAATCTTAATGTTTATATGAATGGTTTTCAATAAAGTTAATATTAATTTCCTAGCCCTACCACATAAAGTATGTTATGTTTTGTTCTCACAAAAACCATTCACGTCCATATTTAAAAAGTGGTTGTTAATCTTAAGAATCTTTGAACTAGACGCATGTTACTGTATAGTTAAAATTATATCTACATAAATATATACATAAATGCACAACCCTATGAAGAATAAATAGCCATTTTGTAGACAATATATATTGATATCATTACCCATGAAATCATTCAATCTGATCCCTGGAATTACTCTAACTTGGTGGACTTGAAGAGTCATCATGACTGATTAGCACTTTCAAACACCTATAAAAAAGTAATAGCAAGATATAAATGCATGTTTCTTTTATATAAATACAACAACAAGCAAATATACTGATTAAATGCAAATAACAATACAATTTAAATTCAAAGGAGGTACTTCATACTCAAATTCAAATAACCAAGTGCCTAAGTGATAAGCTAGAAATAAAGGTTTGATGTTTTGAAATGTTCTTGAATAATATTGCTACATACATGTATAAATATGCATGATCTGAGTGTCATAGAACATACATTTTTTAACTGTTGTTGTTTTTTGCACTATTTTCTAATGAAAAGTTTAAGTAAAAATGCGTTGTCTATAATTAATTAATTTTGATTGCATATATTATAATGCCCCCTTCAAAGAAGAGGGGTTATATTATTTTGCACATGTTGGTCTGTCGGTCCGTCCACCAGATGGTTTCCAGATGATAACTCAAGAATGCTTAGGCCTAGGATCATGAAACTTCATAGGTACATTGATCATGACTGGCACATGACCCCTATTGATTTCAGGTCACTAGGTCAAAGATCATGGTCACAGTGACTTGAAATAGTAAAATGGTTTCCGGATGATAACTCAAGAATGCTTATGCCAAGGATCATGAAACTTCATAGGTACATCGATCATGACTTGCAAATGACCACTATTGATGTTCAGGTCACTAGGTCAAAGGAGCTGCACATTTTGAGTGGTGAAAGGTCAAGGTCAAGGTCATCCTTCAAGGTCAGAGGTCAAATATATGTGACCCAAATGGCTTGATATTTGGCATGCATGTGCACCTCATGGAGCTGCACATTTTGAGTGGTGAAAGGTCAAGGTCAAGGTCATCCTTCAAGGTCAGAGGTCAAATATATGTGGCCCAAATCGCTTATTTTATTAATACTTTTGCAATATTGAAGATAGCAACTTGATATTTGGCATGCATGTGTATCTCATGGAGCTGCACATTTTGAGCGGTGAAAGGTCAAGGTCAAGGTCATCCTTCACAAGGTCAAGGTCATCCTACAAGGTCAAACATCATATAGGGGGACATTGTGTTTCACAAACACATCTTGTTTTAATCAACAAATATTGACCCATTAGGCCATTATCTTATTATTTTGAAAAAAAATCTTATAAATTATAGTTATATACTTTGTGAGATGATAATAAAATAAAATTCAGATGTAATAGCAGAAAACCCGCTGATGTATTATAAAATATTTGTTATATAATTCATATGTGCCCTTTGAATGCTACAGTGCATTGTAGCCAAAACAAGATTCAGAATTATTGATTTATAAACATGAGTAATGAAGTACTTTGACTGTCACTACATGACATGTCTATAAATAGAAACTGAGTTCCTGGGAAAGAGACACTTTCTGACCCTGTCTTAATTTTGTGGTTGTTAAATGATTGTACATGTACAATATGTTTACCTGTTGATTGAACTGAGCAATTGTTTTAGTATGTGTAATTGTTTCCATCTGTGTAATTTTGCTCTAATTCATATCTTACTCACCAGTCGCATTTCAACATGTCAAACGTTAACTAAATAGCTCTGCTACTGAAGTTTAATGTCACGCTTAACTATTGAATCATTGAAATGTATGCATATATTTTAGATGTGTAAAGGCCTCTTTATAACAACATATGTGTAATACAATATCACTGCAGTATGTTTAATAAGATTATTTAACATTAACAGTAATTCAATATCTTGATGTTACTCTGTTTTGCAGTATGGAAGTGTGCTGTGAGTCCCACAGGAGACAGGCTGTACATCATCAGCTACTGGCACAACAAGCTTCTCACCCTGGCCAGGGATGGCACACTCCTGGCTACATACACAGACCCAGCACTAGTGCGCCCAACTGGTCTACATGTGACCCCTGCAGGCCAGGTGCTGGTCTGTGGATTCCTGTCCCACACTGTACTACAGGTGGGCTGGGAGGGAAAGAGTAAGCTTGCTACACTGGCTACTAAGAGGCATGGAGTGAGGTTGCCATTGTCAGTCTGCTACAGCAGCACCACATCATCCATCATTGTGGGACAGAAGTGGGACAACACCATCCTGGTGTTCAGAGTGGAATAGTGTGTACATGTATGTATTAGTTGTTGTAATTAGTGATTAGTATTTCATTGACAATGTGTTGTTTAGCATAAGAACATTGAAGTGTGTTATATTTCAATACAACATTGTGTGTGTAGTTGTTGATGCAACTTTTTTGTGTACACATATAGTAATTTACTAATACAATGTGAAGTGTTTTTAAATATTAGATCTTATACATATTATGTTATGTTGTCGTAACATTTTTCTTTATGGTCCTTTTATTTAAAAGTTTTTTAAAGCTGTGCATGAACAAACAAAGCACTTCAACTGCAAATTTATTGCTTGTACATAGATGCACATGTACATAGCACTTAATGCTATTTTTAGACTTTCATTTTGAGATACACAATGGTATGTACAAAATCTATATTGATGCAATTTGTTTTTATAAAATATGATATAGTAGTAATCTTATGAGGAATATATTTTGATATATAATGTTAACATAATATTCCCATATGATATGATATTTAATTATTTACTTTGTTTTATGCTGTTCCTAATTTATGATATACATACAAGAAATACATCAAGCTATTCTTCTGCTCCAGTCGCTGCTGAGTCAGGACAATGATGCTGAGGATGTGTTGGGCAAGAATGACCTGAATATGCAGAAGGTAACATATTCACTCTTAAATTGTCAGGTATTTTCTGTGGGAAAATGCAATTTTGGGACGGATTTTTTTCCCACGAAAAAGTCCATTGATTTAGGAAAAACAAATTTAATAAAAATTCTTTGTAATACTTCAAATGTAATACCAATAAAATCATATTATGATAGTTATATTCTTTGTTAGATCTAATTGAAATATGATTGATATATAATTATCATAAGGCACTTATTTAAAAACAAATAAAATGCTTCGGGTATGGATCCGTTTAACAGACCCATAAATAGGAAAGCGCCGACTTGTGTAATTCCTGTTTATTAAGAATGCAAAAAAAGATGAGGTTGTATAGAACAGTATGAATTTACATAAGGAAAAATATCCTCTTTAATTGTTTGTATATTACAAAATCATTGATATTCGTCCATATGAAATGTCGTCGTAAAAAAACCCGTTTATGGACACAGCAGTTAATGCGTGGATTTTTCAAATGGGACAACTAAATGAGGTATTTATGTCAGTTATTTTCCAGTGTGTTGTAATACATTTGTGGATCAGTCAACTCTTAAAATCAACAAAAAATAATGTCTAACAATTTATAATGATTTTACAGTGTTACTTGTGTATTAAGAATGTTTTTAAGATGAAGAGGACAAGAATGATATGATTTCACAGAAGGTAAAATGGTGTCTTTTCTTGTGTATATCCTTTAAAAAACACGACTTCTTTTACTTGAGGATCAATAACTAAAAACCTTTTCAGCTCGATGCTTCCCAACTTATTCATAAGAAACCTCATTAACACAACAACTCGAGAATTTATGTCATTCCCATGCAGACCTTGAGTTTTTAAAAAGTTTTGAGATATTTAATGAAGCTTGGAATGCCTTGGTTGTATAGAGCCTGTTTGCAAGGAGATGTAAAGTTTTTAGTATGTATATAGTGTTGCTGTTATTTGTCAAATTTGGGGTCTGAAATTGACCCCATTTACACATGTACAATCCTAAAACAATGTATTTTTCCAAAACGACTGCCTAAAATATCCAATTGAAGATAAAGAAAAATAAATGTATCACAATATCAAGTTAATCTCCCTACCCAGCTCTATAACTTGAACCTTATTTCATGTAAATACAATATTGAAAACGCTTATTCTCGATTATATAGTATTTGTAAGCAAAAAAACCAACAACACAATATCCCAATTTGTGGTCAAAACGCCAAGAATTTTCCCTATAAGAATGACTCCGGCCTCATTGCACAAACTTAAGTTAAGTCTGCTTACAGTCTGTTGTTGAGTATTTTTTCAAGAAACATATGTGCCTCCCTCTGGGATAATGGGACTAATTGTATGTGTGTAAAGTGTGGTCCCAGATTAGCCTGTATAGTCTGTACAGGGACTAAATGCATGTGTGTAAAATGTGGTCCCAGATTAGCCTGTGTAGTCTGCACAGGGACTAAATGCATGTGTGTAAAAGGTGGTCCCAGATTAGCCTGTGTAGTCTGCACAGGGACTAAATGCATGTGTGTAAAGTGTGGTCCCAGATTAGCCTGTGTAGTCTGTACAGGGACTAAATGCATGTGTGTAAAGTGTGGTCCCAGATTAGCATGTGTTGTCTGCACAGGGACTAAATGCATGTGCGTAAAGTGTGGTCCCAGATTAGCCTGTGTAGTCTGCACAGGAACTAAATACATGTGTGTAAAGTGTGGTCCCAGATTACCCTGTGTAGTCTGTACAGGGACTAAATGCATGTGCGTAAATTGTGGTCCCAGATTAGCCTGTGTAGTCTGTACAGGGACTAAATGCATGTGTGTAAAGTGTGGTCCCAGATTAGCATGTGTTGTCTGCACAGGGACTAAATGCATGTGCGTAAAGTGTGGTCCCAGATTAGCCTGTGTAGTCTGCACAGGGACTAAATGCATGTGTGTTAAGTGTGGTCCCAGATTAGCCTGTGTAGTCTGCACAGGAACTAAATACATGTGTGTAAAGTGTGGTCCCAGATTAGCCTGTGTGGTCTGTACGGGGACTTAATGCATGTGTGTAAAGTGTGATCCCAGATTAGCTTGTGTAGTCTGTACAGGCAAATCAGGGACGATACTTTCCGCATTTACGGAATTTTTCGTATATAGGAAGGAAGCCTCTTCTTTTAAAAAAAATCTGTCTAGCGGAAAGCGTTGTACTTTATTAGCCTGTGTGGCTGTACAGGCTTATCTAGGACAAAACTTAGTGCACAATTTATAAAGCCATGTTTTATAAGAATGAGGCTTAAAGTAAGTCCCCCTACAGTCTGTTAACGAGATGTACAAGATAATACCAGGTGAGCATTGTTCTGGGATAATAGTGCTTAATGCATTTTAGTGCCATCTACAGAATAGCCTGTGCAGTGGGCACACAGAGTAATATGGGTTGATACTCTCCGCTTTTGAGGAAATTTTCGTTTAAAGGGAATTTGTATGCCCCCAGTAGGGTGGCATATAGCAGTTGAACTGTCCGTCAGTCAGTCAGTATGTCAGTCTCTCCGTCCGTCCGAAAAAAACTTTAACATTGGCAAAAACTTTTGCAATATTGAAGATAGCAACTTGATATTTGGCATGCATGTGTATCTCATGGAGCTGCATATTTTGAATGGTAAAATTTCAAGGTCAAGATAATCCTTCAAGGTCTAGGGTCGAAAATACAAATCCAAGGAAAGAAGGAAGCTTTAATGGATATAATTATCTGACCTGCCAATTTGTATATTTTTTAAAAATGTATCAAAGCGGTGCAGTAGGGGGCATTGTGTTTCTGACAAACACATCATGGTAAAAGGTCAAGGTCAACCTTCAAGGTCTTAGGTCGAAAATACAAATCCAAGGGAAGTAATAAGCTTTAAAGGGAGATAATAATTATACATGTATATTATAATATGAAACCATACAACTGAAGCATAATCAAAATGAAATTTTATGGTCAAGCCAAGAACAAAATGACACTTTTTGGCATACAAGTATCTTAGGTACGTTAAGGTTACCTATGAATCTACAGTCACGGTAGTGGTTTATAATTAATTGCTACTAAAAATAGAGATTTGACAGAGACAATTATTTTCAAGGGAAGTAATTTATATAATTATAAATCTCAGATTATATATTTCCCTACCAAGAATTTAAGTTATTTTCACAGTTACTGTACAGATTTTGTATTTTGTTTATTTATAACTTAAATGATTGATTTGTCAAAGATTTTTTATGCCCCATTACGAAGCAAAGGCGGCATATAGTGATCAGACTGTCCGTCTGTCTGTATGTCCGTCTTTCCATAACACTTTGCGTTTAGGTTTCGAAAAATGCTCATAACTTCTATGTCCTTTGATATATAACCTTCATATTTGGTATTCATGTGTATATGGACAAGGCCTTTCCATATGCACACAAAATGTTACCCCTGTGACCTTGACCTTGAACTTAGGGTCCCCGTTTAGGTTTCGAAATCTGCATTTAGGTTTCGAAAAATGCTCATAACTTCTATATCCCTTGTGATACAACCTTCATATTTGGTATGCATGTGTATATGGACAAGGCCTTTCTATACGCACAACAAATTTAACCCCTGTGACCTTGATCTTGAACTTAGGGTCCGAGTTTAGGTTTCGAAATCTGCGTTAAGGTTTTGAAAAATGCTCATAACTTCTATTTCCCTTGAGATATAACCTTCATATTTGGTATGCATGTGTATATGGACAAGGCCTTTCCATAAGCACAAAAATTTGATCCCTGTGACCTTGACCTTGAAGTTAGGGTCCGCGTTAAGGTTTCAAAATCTGCGTTTAGGTTTTGAAAAATGCTCATAACTTCTATGTCCCTTGAGATATAACTTTCATATTTTGTATACATGTGTAAATAGACAAGACCTTTCCATACGCACACAATTTTGACCCCTGGACCTTGATTGAACTTAGGGTCGGCATTTAGGTTTCGAAATCTGCGTTGAGGTTTCGAAAAAAGCTCATAACTTCTATCAAGCGTTTATAGGGGGCATAAGTCATCCTATGGTGACAGCTCTTGTTTTTAAATGATATAACTATCATTTCTTTCCTGTGCTAATTTGTGAATGGTTGGTTTCATTACTTACCTGTGGACTTATGTACATAGATACATGATGAACTGTGGCAATGATCTCTTTGATAAACCACAGGTCTTGCTGGTCAGCGATGTCTGACTTGGTCATTTTGACTGTCTACAGACTCCCCCCCCCCCACGCGGTAGGGTGGCATATAGCAGTTGAACTTTCAGTCCATCTGTCTGTCTTTCTGTCAGTCGTCGGTCCGAACACTTAAACATTGGCCATAACTTTTGCAATATTGAAGATAGCAACTTGATATTTGGCATGCATGTGTATCTCATGAAGCTGCACATTTTGAGTGGTGAAAGGTCAAGGCCATCCTTCAATGATAAAGGTCAAAAACAAAATCCAAGGGAAGTAATAAGCTTTAAAGGGAGATTATTTCTATACCTGCCAAATGATAAATAGAAATTTTATTTAAAAGCGGCGCAGAAGGGGGCATTTTGTTTCTTACACGAACACATCTCTTGTTTCTAAACAAAAATCAAGTCTTAGTAAAAAAGTGTCCTCTTAGGTTAGCCTATGAGGACTCCACTGGCTTATGTGGGAAGACACTTTACACATTGATTAAGTCCCCTTTTTCAAGAGCGATGCTCAAGTTAAGTCCGTTTAAGGGTTGTATTTATACATTCTTATGAGAATGAATTTCGTATAACAAACAATATGATTAAAAAAGTGGTTATTGGGACAATGGTGTTCATGTTAATGCAAATTAAAAATAATTGTTAAGAGAAACTAATGTAAGCAATGTGTGATTGAATTCAGAGCGCTTAAAACTGAATGGCTATATTTGTGCTATTTTAAACTTTTCTCACAGGGGTGAAGTCTCAATATATTTTTTAATTTTTGTAAACGAGTATCCAAACTAGACAACTAATTATTATATAATTGTGGAAACTTAATTTATTTAAATAAAAAAAGAATGAACATAACATGCAATAATAAATACAATAAAAATGTATTAAGAGAACCTTTGAATTTTGACTTGTTCACACATTAGCAGAATAGTAATTTTCTAAAAATTATAATATACAGTCAAAACCTGTTTGCTCAAACTTGCTTGGCTCGACTTTCCGGTTGGATCGGACTTTCCTCGAAGCATCTATTTTTGTATTGCTAAATATTCATATACATTTATGTCAGATGGCTCGAATTTGCAGGCGTGGGATTAATATCTCATACTTTTTTAAGTCCACGTCACAATTTTCACGTTGTTTTGTTAGCCTTGCTCTAAAGCGCATAGGGTAGCATAAAGCTGTTACTTGATTATGAGCACTTGATTAAAGGCTCCCTATAATTTCAAACATGTTATTGACTCAACCATTAATTGATTTGAGTAAAAGATGACAATCTGGCGTTTTTGTAGATGCTATAATATTATGGCTGGAACGGCTGCATCACAATTTGGTTTATTACACAATCCATCCAGAAGGCAAAAAGCCCAAGTGGACAAAGCAAGCATACAGTGTTTACAAAATACACAGTTTATGATTATACAAAATAAAGTTATACTATAATGTTAGAGTTACAGTTATAATATGTCAACTTGAAGGAATAGACAATTTTGTATCTATGCGTCATGTCATTCTTAAATAAAAGCACATGCAAATAAAGTAATACATGTGTTATTTAAAACTAAGGAGATGTGCATATAATGCTTATATATTGCTTTGTTTCTTAGCGTTATTCCTTACATAAGATCATTGTTTGATTGTTTGTGTAACTGTTTTAAAATAGTGATTACTTAAAAATGTCAAGTATATAAATTCTGTTCTTACTGATTCAAAAGAAGAAAGTAGTACGGGGATTAGGCAGTACGAATACTCTTCAACTGGAGATGTAAATCTATTGCAGATTTATATTAGTAAACATAAGTATATTCAGATCGGTTGGATCAAATTCTGGATGGCTAAAACTTTTGTTGTCAGTCCAGGCAAGTTATAGTCATTGGGTTTGGACTTTATTCAGCAATTAATGTTTGCATTGTATTTAAACTAAGGAATACACCGGACTAACAAAAATATAAATTATTGTTCTTAATGAACATAAATTCATCATAAATTTAGATTAAAAATAAGTAAAATAAATCTTGTCAAACACATTTCTAAAAACATGTTGATTAAGTACTGTAAATTTGTTATAATTTGTGGTACATTAATTAATGTTGATTTCCTGGGTTTACTGATCCACGAAATTTACTCAAACACATAACAAAATGATCCAAGCAAATTCGTGTTTTTTTTTCAACAAGTAAGAAATGCACGAATTTACATGTCCACAAAAAAGTATTTTTTTGAAAAACCTCCAAGTGTTATGCCAACTAATATAAATGATTTTCCAGGATCAGGGGTGTAGCATTCCAGTCTCTAGCTTGAATTGTTGACCAATATTTTGCATCTGTTTCATCAGTCAGTGCCTTTTTTAAAGTTGTATTTTTTCTAGCTTGTGCAATCCACACAGGCATATTTAGGACAACAATTTCATATGTTAAGGTATTTTTGTTGAAAAGAAATATCCTCTTTATGAAAATCCAGTCTAGTCAAAAAGTGTCCTTTCTGATTAGCTTGTGTGGACTTCACATGTTAATCTGGGACGACTATTTGTAATATTTAGGAGCCGCATTTTGGCTAATGAAATTACATCAGTATGAATATACAGGTTGGTATACAGTGTATTAATAGCAAACAATGTTTTAATGCGAAATGGTTTGATGATATTAATTTTCGTGCTATTGAGGACAGTACACCAATGAAATGCCAGATTAGAAATTCATTAGAATGTAATTTTGCCTATTAAACACCTTCACAACCAACCAAGAGGCATAGTTTCGTATAGATTGTAATGTAAACATTTTTTACAAGTTCACATCACCCACTGTGCTGTTGTTTTCAGGACAGCACCACCATTGATATCGATTTTGCCCAGCAACAGCACAAGTCCGGCCTGCAGGAGCCCCAGTCCAGGACGACCCATCCACTTCCCTGACCCATAGCTCATCATACTTGATATCCGGAAAAATGGAGCCTAATGCATGCGCTTAAATTGTTGTCACAGATAAGCCTGTGCAGTCCACACAGGCTAATAATGGACAACACTTTCCTCTTAAAGGTATCTTTCATTGAACAAATAATCCTCTTTGTGAAAATCCAGTCTAGTCAGAAAGTACCCTCCCTTATTAGCTTATGTGAATTTCACATGCTAATCTGGGACGACACTGTCTAACATAAGTGCTCCGCACATTGGCTTATGAAAATACATCTCTGAAAATGGAGTAAAGATAATAGATATAAATGTACAGATAAGTGTAGCATAAGCCAACACTTTTATTGTTTTAATACAAAATGACTTAATTCTATTTATTTTCATGCTATTAAGGACAAGGAACCAATAAAATGCCAGATTAGAAATTCATGTTGTTGAAAACCTTCACAGCCAGTCAAGAGGCATAGTTTGTTATAGATTGTAATATAATTTGTTACAAGTTCCTATAACCCACTGTGTTGTTGTTGTTTTCAGCAGAGCACCAGCATTGATATCGAGTTGGCCCAGCAACCGCACCAGTCCCGCCTGCAGGAGCCCTAGTCCAGAATGACACTTCCCCTCCCTTGACTTCTAACTCCTTCTCCTTGACCTCCTACCTCAAAAAGTCAGCATCGTTGAACAACTCTGTTCTTCAGGAAATTCTGAGCATGATTCTGTTCTGACAAACGCAATGTCCATGTCATGTTTTCCAAACATAAGCCTGGGTAGTTTTGTTAAGCTAGAGTTCCGCGTGGGCCTGAAAGGGACGAGTGTATCAGACACGAAAAGTTATAGCAGTAGTTATGGTAACGCTAACAGTCAGTTGTTGCTGTTGGACATCACAACAAATATCATGAAGAATAAAACGTTCAATAACTTGTTCCAATTTTTATGGGACAAACAGAAATTGAACAGGAGAAAATCAAGGAATAATTGTTGTGAACACCCAGAGCACGATACATCCGTGCTGACACAGATAGGCAGTAATGACTTGGTTGTGAACTCCCAGAGCAAAATACATCCATGCTGACACAGAAAGGAAGTAATGACTTGGTTGTGAACACCCAGAGCACGATACATCCATGCTGACACAGAAAGGAAGTAATGACTATGCAGTGAACACCCAGAGCACAATACATCCATGCTGACACAGAAAAGCAGTAATGACTTGGTTGTGAACACCCAGAGCACGATACATCCATGCTGACACAGAAAGGCAGTAATGACTTGGTTGTGAACACCCAGAGCACAATACATCCATGCTGACACAGAAAAGCAGTAATGACTTGGTTGTGAACACCCAGAGCACAATACATCCATGCTGACACAGAAAGGCAGTAATAACTTGGTTGTGAACACCCAGAGCACAATACATCCATGCTGACACAGAAAGGCAGTAATGACTTGGTTGTGAACACCCAGAGCACAATACATCCATGCTGACACAGAAAGGCAGTAATGACTTGGTTGTGAACACCCAGAGCACAATACATCAATGCTGGCACAGAAAGGCAGTAATGACTTGGCTGTAAACACACAGAGCACAATACATCCATGCTGACACAGATGGGCAGTAATGACTATGCTGTGAACACCCAGAGCACAATACATCCATGCTGAAACAGAAAGGCAGTCATGACTATGCAGTGAACACCCAGAGCAAGATATATCCATGCTGACACAGAAAGGAAGTAATGACTATGATGTGAACACCCAGAGCAAGATTTATCCATGCTGACACAGAAAGGCAGTAATGACTATGCTGTGAACACCCAGAGCACAATACATCTATGCTGACACAGAAAGGCAGTAATGACTTGGTTTGGAACACCCAGAGCACAATAAATCCATGCTGACACAGAAAGGCAGTAATGACTTGGCTGTGAACACAGAACACGATACACCCATGCTGACACAGAAAGGAAGTAATGACTCGGCTGTGAACACAGAGCACAATATATCCATGCTAAAACAGAAAGGCAGTCATGACTATGCTTTGAACACCAAGAGCACGACGTTTCCATGCTTACACAGAAAGGCAGTAATGACTTGGCTGTGAACACCCAGAGCAAGATATATTCAGGCTGACACAGAAAGGCAGTAATGGCTATGCTGTGAACACCCAGAGCACAATACATCCATTCTGACACAGAAAGGCAGTAATGGCTATACTTTGAACACCCAGAGCAAGATATATCCATGCTGGCACAGAAAGGCAGTACTGACTATGCTGTGAACACCCAGAGCTCAAAACATCGATGCTGACACAGAAAGGCAGTAATGACTTGGTTGTGAACACCCAGAGCAAGATATATCCATGCTGACACAGAAAGGCAGTAATGACTTGGTTGTGAACACCCAGAGCAAGATATATCCATGCTGACACAGAAAGGCAGTAAAGACTTGGTTGTAAACATCCAGAGCACAATACATCCATGCTGACACAGAAAGGCAGTAAAGGCTTTGTTGTAAACACTAAGATATCCATACATCCATGGGGTGTGCCACAGACGCAAATTACGCCCACCATTTTGAACAAGGTGCTTAAAGTGAACACGTCTGGTTTTGTTATGAGCACTTATGAGTCCAAAAGGCCTCACATTGAATTGATGCAAGAGAAAGGCTTTGACAAATAACAGCAGTTTTGTTGTGTGGTCCAGTACGCCCTTCGACTCGCAACCTTAAGAAAGCAGAACTCAAACTCGTCTCTTAGCAATATCAGCAAGGCCAGAATGTCATCTCAGCTTCTTGAGCTTCAGGTGAGACCTTACAGTGTTAATTATTTTGTTGAAATTGGGGCCGAAATTCAGCCCCATTCTTAACTCAAAAAGTCTATAGTTATGATAACTGGCTTAAGTTCTCAATTCATGGTTTCCCGGAAGAAAAAGAATGTTTTGATAGGTTGCAACATTGAGTTAATCAGAACTCAAATTAAGCCTTTGGCAATATCAGCGAGGCCAGCATATCAGCTCAGCTTCTTGAGCTTCAGGTGAGATCATACAGTGTTATTCATTTTGTCGAAATAGGGGCCAAAATTGAGTCCCATTCCTAATATTAAACAGTTCATATTTTCCATAGTTACTGGCTAAAGTTCTCAATTCAAGGTTTGACCACAAACAATGTTTTAATAGGTTACAAATTGAGTTTGTTTCCTTATGCAGCTCTATAAGTTGAACCTTAGTGCAATTTATCTTGATAGCACTTATTCTCAATTTTTAAATTATGTTTAGCAAAATCTACAACCATTTTCCCAATTAAATTCAAAACACTATGATTTTTTACGAATTGTCCCAATCCAAAAATGGTTAAAATAAACTCTGCACAGAGCTAGCCCCTAGTTATAGCACATTTTAAAGTTTTTATCAGAATAACTGGCTTAATTATACCCCCACAAACGAAGTTTAGGGAGGTAAATAGGAGTGAACTTGTCTGTCGGTTTGTCTGTCGGTCTGTCTGTCGGTCCGTATTAAGTGTCCGCTCTCTAATTCAAGTAGTTTCCATCCGATCTTCACCAAACTTGGTCAGAAGTTGTATCTATATGAAGTCCAGGCCAAGTTCGAACATGGGCCTTGCCGGGTGAAAAACTAGGTCAAGGGGTCACTTAGTGCGTTTTTAACATTCAGCACGGTGTCCGCTCTTTAATTCAAGTAGTTTTCACCCAATCCTCACCAAACATGGTCACAAGTTTTTTCTAAAGGATCTCTAGGACAAGTTTGAACATGGGCCATTCCGGGCCTTAAACTAGGTCACCAGGTCACTTTGTGCATTTTTTAACATTCAGCAAGGTGTCTGCTCTCTTATTCAAGTAGTTTACATCCGATCTTCACCAAACTTGGTCAGAAGTTTAAGGGCGATGAACTTAAGGCCAAGTTAGAACATGGGCCTTTCTGGGTGAAAAACTAGGTCAAGGGGTCACTTAGTGCGTTTTAAAAATTGAGCATGGTGTCCGCTGTTTTTTGTAAAGACGACATGCAAAATATTATGTGTCAATGCGGCATGTGGGGGTATTCGTCACGTCTGTGACAAAGCTCTCGTTTGCTTATTTCACTAAGTTTAATTACTATTTTGAACTCACATCTATTGTTTCTTATTAAATGCCATACAGTTGTATTGTCACACATCTAAAGTTGTTAAGTCTCAGGTATAAGTCATAAACTGTCACATTTAAAGGTGTGCAGACTCACACTTAAATATGTAGATTGTAACATTTAAAGTTTTGTTGTCTCACATTTTAAGTTGCGAAGTATCACATTTAAAATTATGTAGTCTCACATTTAAAGTTCTATAGTCACACAACTAAAGGTGTACAGTCTCACATTCTAAATTGCTCAAGTAATGCCTGTTTTTGATTTACAAAAAATAAATATTACACCTTGCTACAAACACAAAAATTCCAATTTCAAGTTGGTGCGCGTAAAACATTGATACTACGTTATTCTGAGTTCTAATTAATGAAAAATTAATTGCAATATTCTTAATATCAATTATAACCACAATGTTTGGCATTTAAAAAACAGGTCTGTAAGGTAAGGTGTTGCAAGGCTTATTCATGTGGCACTTAACAATCCGGTTTTAGTTTACTTTCCATTTCCTTTTCAGTGAACTTTACTAGCAAACATGACAAACGTCATTGAAGTGAAAGTCGATGACAACCCCCTTCTTGCACAAATACTACAACTCGCTTAAGAAATTCAGCACGAAGACGTCTTGCGTCAGACTACCAAGCCTCCTATCAATATCTCCTCCCATGTTGGCTACATCAACACTTCCAACAGCAGAGCCTTGGTGAGTTCGACTTCCGTCTCGGCATCGATGTCGCTTAGCAACAATTGGATGATGGGCGTCGACAAATTAGGCCAGACAAGTCGCTCGAACTGAAATGACTGATCCAACAGGTAGAGCAGGCGTTGCGTGACACGTCCGTTAATATGACTGACCTCGATATGTTGTTCTCGAATAATGTGAACCTTAGGCCTGGAGAGCAGTATGCGATTGACGTCAATCAACAACAGTTGTTCTTGGCAATTCTCAGGTTTGGGGTGGCGACTTCAGCGCCAGGACTTGCTCCATCTCTGTCTATGGCCCAGTCGCAGCAGCAGCAGCAACAAGAACAATAAGTAGTATCTTAGCGGTGTTCTGGGATATGGGGCTTCATGTATGTGCTTAAATTGTCATCCCAGATTAGCCTGTGCAGACTGCACCTACATTAAGTCCTATTAAAGTGTCATTCCAGATTAGCCTGTGCAGACTGCACATACATTAAGTCCTATTAAATTGTCATCCCATATTATCCTGTGCAGACTGCACATACATTAAGTCCTATTAAAGTGTCATCCCATATTAGCCTGTGCAGACTGCACATACATTAAGTCATATTAAAGTGTCATCCCATATTAGCCTGTGCAGACTGCACATACATTAAGTCCTATTAAAGTGTCATCTCAGATTAGCCTGTGCAGACTGCACATACATTAAGTCCTATTAAAGTGTCATCCCATATTATCCTGTGCAGACTGCACATACATTAAGTCCTATATTCCTAGAACAAGACCCGTATACTTCACTTAACATCAGTATTTTATGTGACTTAAAAGTTCCTAGCATCAAATGGGAATTATGTGCTTTTAAATTGATCACACTTAGTAATTAAAATACAAATAGCACTTGATCTGATATCAATTTTAATCATAGACGGTCAGGGCATTAAGTTTTGTATATTTTCGACTGAAATTCAGCCCCTGAACCAAAAGTTTATCCTTGCATAAAAATCTGCTTTAATAGAATTGTTAAATTATATTTAATTTTAGTAAAATAATTATTTTAAAGCCTTCAGCTCATTTTAAAATTATTTTCTTCATTTATTTTCAATATTTATTTAAATTCTTGAATTTTGTTTTAAGAGCCTGTTCCTACAGGAACCCATGCAATCATAGATCGGTACCTAGCTGAACAACAGGCTGTATGATCAGCTGGGCCCAGACGCCCAGTGACACTTCCTGGCCCAGGACCTTGGGGCAAATGCTCAACTAGTCCTACCCGCAGGGTGGAGCCACTCTGAACCTGGGGCTCCATACTTTCTTGGCCAGGGGCCAAGATTACCTTGTCAATAAGGTACATGTAGGTTGGTAATGTACATGTAATTAACTATTTATAATGTGCAGTGTTTCACTCCAAATTTTAATTCAAACAGTTTGTGTTAAATATTGATAAAACTCTATCCTGGCTGCTAACTTAAACAAATCATTTATGTAAGTGTTAAATATTTATAATAGCCGCCATTTGTATTGCCTTGAAAGGGCTCAGTGGGGGGAGGCGTACACATGTGTACTTGTCTTCAATTCTCCCCGTCCTTACTTTCATCCTTATGTCCGTCCCACCTTTCTAGTGTTGCACATAACTTATTATAATAATAAATATTAGTTCCAGAGGGACACAAAATGTTTGTATCAAGTGTACAATATATAGAAGGCTATGTTTGTATCAAGTGTTTAGTTTAAAGCCCATTTGTATCAAGATCCTTCAAACATAATTTATTTCTTAAATATTGTTTTCACTCAAACGACATTGATTTACTTCTTATATAACTGATGCCATTTCAGAATGCAATTAAATTATTTGGTTTACAGGGACACATTCCTGGGATGCCCTAAGGTCTTTCTATCTGTTCACAGAGGTCTTATACTCACAAGTTCAAGCCCAGTGAGCGATGTTCACATTATCAAACTCTGCATATCAATAGGTAAGTCACCTTGCCATTGCAAAAGGGGCCACTGTGCAAAGCATCCAGGAGACCCAGTCTTAATAGTCTAAACCTTTTGATGCAATAAAGCTTTCACAAATACCCTATAGGTAAAACCCAATACAAACTGGGGTTTCTGCTCTTCAATTAATTGACCAGTTTATCTAATCTAAGTTTAAGGGTTCAGCCGCAAACTACTTTATCTTATAAAGAAATGTGAAGAAAGTTCCAAGAAAGTTCCAAGCTAAACCCTCAAATTTGCATTTGAAATTTAACATCTAGAGTTATATTAAAACTCAAAACCACAACAACAACAACAGCAAACAATTTCTCAGCAGGTACCAACATATCTGACTCTTTCACTCTTTACAAAATCAGGTTCCATATCAACTGTAAATATGGTTCTTAAACTAACATTGAATTACAAAGAGGGATCAGTGATGTTCGGACCTTTTAGTTTAGGGGGGTATACAGGAGTGAACTTGTCGGTCTGTTTGTCGGTCGGTCCGTATTAAGTGTCGGCTCTCTAATACAAGTTGTTGTCATCCAATCTTCACCAAACTTGATCAGAAGTTGTATCTAGATAATCTCTAGGCCAAGTTTGAACATGGGCCATGCGGGCCAAAAACAAGGTCACGGTGTCACTGAGTGCGTTCTACACATTCAGTTTGGTGTCTGCTCTCTATTTCGATTACTTATCATCCGCTCTTCAACAAACTTGGGCAGAAGTTTTATTAAGATGATCTCTAGGCCATGTTCGAACATGGGCCATGCCGTGCGAAAAACTAGGTCACGGGGTCATGGGTGCGTTTTACACATTCAGCATGGTGTTCCCTATTTCAAGTTATTTTCATCCGCTCTTCAGGTGGGGGTGTTCGTCACGTCTGTGACAAAGCTCTAGTTTTTTTAAGTGAATATCTTATTGAGAGAGTATTTATTGTGTTGCCAGGGTTGAACCCGCATTTTGATTCTTGATAATTTTTATGAAATGCTAGTAAATTCTTCAAAATAGTTGTCTTAATTGACACATGACATACTTAATTGCAGAAACCCGGATATCAAAGCGTTGAGCTTGTTCTTGAAGCATTTGCACCAGCAACAGTCATCATATCGAGTTACTGGCATCTCTATGGTGTGGAACCCTCCGTCTATGAACATCATAACAGAACATGAACCAGTGGCAGTCATCACCTCAAGATTCTGGTTTATCCATGGTGCAGGACCCTCGGTCTGTAAAGATCATGCAGAGCGAACCTCAGGTGAGTGTTCAAGTCGTGTGCATGTTTTTACCATGCCTCCAAGTTCACAGATGTGTAGGTGAATGTAGATTTACCTGTGTCCGTCCATATGTGCATCCAGCTGTTGAATTTTTATGTCAAGTCTAAACTCGAAAAGTATTGCTTCTAGTGTGAATAAAACAAAGATATTGCCAAACTGTGAACTTGCCTACTTGTGTATTTTGGTGCTTTTTCTTTTACATAAGTGGAATTTTGAGACAAAAGTAAAATGTGGGTGCATGGTGGCATACCCTTTTTACTACTTCTCAAAAGATATTTGAGTCCAATCGCAAAATGTATCTTCATCAAATCCTAATTCAAATTGTTCGGTAATAAAATGGTCATACTTCAATATAAATATGTATTATCAATTATTATTTTATAAATAGTCTCAGGACCATCATTTCCTCTATGGATTCTAATCAGATTAGTTGTATAACCTTGAAATACCAAGTCATGTGCTTGTTCTTGATGTTTTTTCATCGGTATCAAAAATAAAATGAAATAATGGCAATTACAGTAACAAGTATTTCTTTTTTTCAGATGCCATTTGACAAAATTAAACCATCCAATCAGAATCACGGCCTGTTGCAGTCAAACCTAAGAAGTCCATAGATACATACTTTTTAGATGTGCTAGTCTCTACGTTCCTCCTGGTTTGTTCAGCACTTACTCTGACTCTTTGAATTTATGACGGGTGAAAATGAATGACCTTGTTCAGTTCGAAATGGAAAAAGGACACATCACAACAATTCAAGCGGAAAGCCAGAAAGTCATGTCAACAGCCACATTTTGTATGTGTAACAGCCAAGTTGTTTTCAAAGAAAAACAATAGTTTACGTTTTATTTTTTATGTGACCAACCAAGTTCTATTCAATGAAAAACAATAGTTAATGTTTCATGGGAATTATGCTGTCAGTCTCTTTATGTTCAAAGTTTTGGTTAAACATAGCATGTTAAGTTTTTTTTTAAAGCATCCATTGTCTTTGTCTGTATAATGAATTTTTTACTACATATTTTGATCCTTATAATGGTAAATGTTTGGGAAAACAATTTTATCAAAGATATTCTTAGATTGTCAAGTCTGTTTAAAGGATGCTGGTAACTTTGACAAAATTGAAAAAAATGAGTATTTTCATGTTATAAGATATGTTTCAGTTTTCTGTTTTTACCCGTTATATAGATAAGCTAATTTAATGAATTGTTCACAAAGGTTTATAACTTTTACGCTTCAGCTTTTTCTGTCTATTAATCCTACCGAAAACAATACTAGTCAATTTGCTCATTGGGGTCGGTATTCGATCATGAATCTTGTTTAGTAGCATACTATTTCATTGGAATAATAATACATTCTGGGAAAAAATATTTAATCTACCTAAAATTATCAATACTGTAAATACCACTTTGTTGATTTCAATGGATATTGTTTATAAAATTCATATAGTATGACAATTGCGTGTTTGGGAAAGCTTTTAATGAAACTGAGAATTAAAAAAACAAAAAAGAGTTTTATGAAAATTGGCAACAATTATTATTATTAATTTGTGTTGTTAGATCATAGACATGTATGCTCACAATTTTTAAACTTTGTTTTTGGACACAATAGTTTATTATGCTTTATGTTTGTTTATGCACATGAAGTCGACCAGAGTGTATCCTCTTTATTAAGTGAGTAACTTAATCAAGATTTATTGATCACTGTATATATTGTAAAGGTATATTTTGCCATTTATACATAAAGCAACTGTAGAACAATTGTATTTTAAATGTAAATTATTCTTGTATTGTTGCCATTTGTAAAAGATAAACTAACTGTTTACCTTAGTTTGTAAAAACCTTTGTAAAAAAACATTTCCTGTGTGAATGCTCATGGGTTAGGGTTAGGGTTAGGCTCATATTAAACTGTTAAAATAATGCACAGTACCAGAAAAAATAGTCAATTACACAGTAAGGGAAAGTGTTGTCATATGCTAACAATTTTTTAAAAAATTGCTATTGTCTCTTTTTGTAATAATAGAGAGCAATATTATTTGCTTAAAAATAAAAACAAAGATGTCTGCTTTGTAAATTAATAATTGTGTTTACATCTCAACATAACATGCAAATACATTAAAGTCTACAAGGATTTTTTGGAATAAACACTTAAATAAATATATGTGCTTATATACGCTGATAATAAAATTTTACATTTCATTTAGTTTTGTAACAGTGCGTTTGACCTTTCACGTTGACCATCCCACACTTGCTGTCAGTGCATGCCTTCATTAGGGTCATTTTTATGCCCCCGGAAGGGTGGCATATAGCAGTTGAACTGTCCGTCAGTATGTCAGTCTGTCCGTTTGTCTGGAAAAAAAACTTTAACTTTGGCCATTACTTTTTAAATATTGAAGATAGCAACTTGATATTTGGCATGCATGTGTATCTCCTGGAGCTGAACATTTTGAGTGGTGAAAGGTCAAGGTCAAGGTCATCCTTCAAGGTCAAATGTCAAATATATGGCGTCTGTCCGTCCTTCCGAAAACTTTAAAATTTGCCATAACTTTTTCAATAGTGAAGGTAGCAACTTGATATTTGGCATCCATGTGTATCTCATGGAACTGAACTTTTTGAGTGGTAAAAAGTGAAGGTCAAGGATATCCTTCAAGGTCAAAGGTCATTTTTTTTTTTGGAAATTCAAAGCGGTGTTCCCATGAAGCTGCACATTGTGAGTGTTGGAAGGTCAAGGTCATCGGTCAAGGTCATCCTTCAAGGTCAAAGGTCAAAAATATAATTCAAAGCGGCGTTGTAATGAAGCTGCACAATGTGAGTGGTGGAAGGTTAAGGTCATTCATCAAGGTCAAGGTCATCCTTCAAGGTCAAAGGTCAAAAAAATAATTAATTCAAAGCGGCGTTCTCATGAAGCTGCACATTTTGAGTAGTGGATTTTCAAGGTCAAGGTCAACCTTCAATGTCAAAGGTAAAAGAAATTTAAAAAAATTTCAAAGCGGCGCAATAGGGGGCATACTGTGTTTATGACGAGCACATCTCTTGTGTGTAAATATCCCACTGTTTTAGTTCAGCAAATGTTTTAAGACCAGATTTCCTTAAACTTGGGGTTGTTATTATTTTACTTTTATTGAATGCATGACACATTTGTGTTCTGTTGTTGAATAGCTAAATATAGCTTGATGTTTGTAAATTGTGTGACAAATGTTGAACAAATTGATACATAGAAAAAAACAATATCTTCGTTAACTTGTATGTGTTTATTTCCAAACACAAATATAAGTATTTGGTAACAATATAACTATTGTGCTTTATTCGAAATACAGTATGAAATGCAATTTTAAAATCATGCCTTTATATGTTCATCGTCTCCAAATAAGCATTTGAATAAGCAAATATTATATCTCTATGGAAAGTATCCGTAGGCCCCATGCAATCGCTTGTGTACCTCATATTGATCAGGGTCTTTCTAAATTATTTCATGATTGTTTATCCCTGTCTGAATTGTGTTAATAGCTTCAAAATCGTGAGATATCTGTTAAGAGGATTTCAATATTAAAAGTTAAAATGGTATCTTAAATGTAACCGTACATCTGTTGCATTTATTTTAACATGTTTATATGTTCTGGCTCCCTGAGTTTTATTTGTCTATCATCTTGCGTACTTTAATTGTGTTTTTTAAGACAAACATCATTATATTGATTATGTTGTTTTTGTCCAACATTTCTATATATACAAGTTGTATGTAAATAATTAAATATGTTTATGTTGATGATATGTATTTCCCGATCTAAGTTTGAACTCTCAATAAACGACATGTTTTGCCAATTAATTCTGAATGATTGTCTTGTCACTTATATATATAACTTTCCTCTATTGAACCTGGGGAGCTCATTTTGTTTTATTTTGACTGTCATTCTGTCTGTTAGTCCTCCAGCACACTTTTATCTCATGCGTAATTTACTATATTATTCATTGACAACAATACAAAGTATAAAATCTGCATAGGAATAATGAAACTCCGGAGGCGGTATCCGAAAAAAACAGTACTTACACCCGCTTATCTCTTACCTAAAACAAGCGACTAATTGCCTATACGACACAGAGAAATTCCAACGACATACCATGAACCATTAACATAATTAATAGTAAAACACGGTCTTGGAAATGTCTATATCAATCATGTGGGATTTCCATTGTTTTTAAGTTTATTCATGTAACTACATGTAAAATATAACAGTAAACAAATGAGAAATGTATGGGAAAACACTGTCATGCCAAGATGTAAGCTTTCAGTATATAAATACCCTAATGCTGCTTAATTTATGCTTTTTATTGTACTATTGGTGAAATAACTCGCTTAATAATGGTCATTAAATGAATATGTTAAATCAGTAGGAACGTACTTAAAACTATACTCATTCAATTCTATTAATATTTGATTTAATACTGTCTATAGTACACTTGCTATACAGGTAAAAGTAAATAAGTTAACAACCTTGAAAATAAAGAGGGCAGCTACCACAACTTACGAATATCTTTAAAAAAAATCTAATTACATGGATTATTACTGTTCAACAAATAGGTCTGTTTAGGCTGTATTATACATTTTCTAACACGGTTTTATGCTATTTGTATATGACCCGGAACCTACCCACAAATACATAACATCAATATAAACTGCCTTATTAATTTTCAAGTGTAAGCACACAAGCTAAAAATATTTTAATACATTTTAATAACCCACTTAAAATGAACATGGCCCGTGTTTCAGACTGTACCAATTTGTATTTTTCATTGACAAAACACACATGCACAATCTTATAAACTCACGTAGAGCCGTCAGATATAACTTTCAGGAGACTTAAGATAGCAAAACATTGACCCCAGTTGCAGAAACATAAGCATAATATGTCGAACTGACTTCTTACAACACAACATCTGTATTGACTTTGGCAGTTTGTATAGAACCATATGATCACTTCCGGGTGAAATATAGGGCTTAATAATGTTGAATACTAAGGCTCATTGAACTTCATGTATAGCGATTTTGTATTTAAAGGGACTTTTACAACTTTGTGGTATAGGTTGAAACATATTTAAAAGAAGACTGTAAATCAGATGGCGAAATAACACAATAGACACATGATCATAATGAACAAACATATGCGTGTATGAGAAATAATAATAATAAATTGATAAAACAAGAAAAAATAACACGGCAAAGCATTTTGATTATTTGAAGGGCTTCTGTTTCTTTATGGTATGAATACAATGTTTTATTTTTTGTAAAAATTCGGATGAACAAGCTCTTACAGTGACAGTCTGTTTTAATCCAAAGGTATGGGGTTCAAGCCCAGGTAGGAATAACGATTATGTCGGTGTTTTTGTTAAATTTAAATTTGTTGTCTTTAAGCTCCACTGGCAAAAGCTCCGAGGGGCTTATGTCATGGTCCTGTGTCCGTCATGCGTGCGTCCGTGCGTTCACTTTTACTTTAAACATCTACTCCTAAACTATTGGTCCAATTCTGATAAAATTTCTCAGGAATGTTCCTAGGGTGAACCTCTTTCAAATTTGTTCAAATTATGCCCCTGAGGTTAAATTTGACCCTGGCGCGGGGGTCACAAAATTGAAAATTTGCTTATATAAGACCTATTTTGTGAAAATTTTCAAATCTTTCATCCATAACCATTGGGCTTAGGGCTCTCAAATTTGGTATGAAAAGACATCTAATAGTCCCTACCAAATTTGTTCAAATTATGCCCATGGGATCAAATTTGACCCTGCCCCGGGGGTCTCAAAATTAAACATATGCTTATATTGGGTCTATTTTGTGAAAACTTAACAAATCTTATCATCCATAACCATTGGGCCTAGGGCTATCAAATTTGGTTCAATGTTCATCCCAAGCAATACCTTAATCTTGAATATTAAAAGATACACATTTAAAAATGTGTGATCCTGAAAAAGAAATTTGAAACCACATTAATCAACAAAATATTAAGGTAAATAAAATAATATTAGATGCCGGTATATGAACAAAATATTTGAATAACATACACGTATACAGATGAGCCGCTACTTAGCTGAGGGTAGTTGCTAGGAAAGCTACTGTGTCAACAAATCGATTACATTGAGCATGGCTTTGGGAAAACGGGCTTAATGCATGGTGCGATAAGTGTCGTCCCAGGACTGCACAGGCTTAATGCATGGTGCAATAAGTGTCGTCCCAGGACTGCATAGGCTTAATGCATGGTGCGATAAGTGTCGTCTCAGGACTGCACAGGCTTAATGCATGGTGTGTTTAGTGTCGTCCCAGGACTGCACAGGCTTAATGCATTGTGTGTTAAGTGTCGTCACAGGACTGCACAGGCTTAATGCATTGTGTGTTTAGTGTCGTCCCAGGACTGCACAGGCTTAATGCATTGTGTGTTAAGTGTCGTCACAGGACTGCACAGGCTTAATGCATTGTGTGTTTAGTGTGTCCCAGGACTGCACAGGCTTAATGCATTGTGTGTTTAGTGTCATCACAGGACTGCACAGACTTAATGCATGGTGCGATAAGTGTCGTCCCAGGACTGCACAGGCTTAATGCATAGTGTGTTAAGTGTCGTCCCAGGACTGCACAGGCTTAATGCATTGTGTGTTTAGTGTCGTCCCAGGACTGCACAGGCTTAATGCATTGTGTGTTTAGTGTCGTCACAGGGCTGCACAGGCTTAATGCATTGTGTGTTTAGTGTCGTCCCAGGACTGCACAGGCTTAATGCATTGTGTGTTTAGTGTCGTCCCAGGACTGCACAGGCTTAATGCATTGTGTGTTAAGTGTCGTCACAGGACTGCACAGGCTTAATGCATTGTGTGTTTAGTGTCGTCCTAGGACTGCACAGGCTTAATGCATTGTGTGTTAAGTGTCGTCCCAGGACTGCACAGGCTTAATGCATGGTGTGTTAAGTGTCGCCCCAGGACTACACAGGCTTAATGCATTGTGTGTTCAGTGTCGTCCCAGGACTGCACAGGCTTAATGCATTGTGTGTTTAGTGTCGTCACCGGACTGCACAGACTTAATGCATTGTGTGTTTAGTGTCGTCCCAGGACTGCACAGGATTATCAGGAAAGATGCTTTCTTCACAGATTGGATTTGTATTTAAACAAAAAAATCATAAAAGCGGAAAGTTAAATCCCTGTTATGACAAGGATAAGTTGGGCCGACACTTTATGCACTTGCATGTAGCCCAATAATCCCATTTATGTGAATTTTATATGGAAGTCTCTAATCAAAATCCTGTCTTGGGGAAAGTGTCGTCTCTCGTTAGCCTGTGCGGACTGCGTAGGCTAGTCTGGGACGACGCTATACACACACACATTATTACGCCTTTACTGACAGAGCAAGGCTAGTTGTTATACCTTAACGGTTGATGACATTTTAATGTTTCTGCTATTTACAAATCAAGCTAGTAACATGCATATAGAATAAAGACTAGTATGTTTGGCTTTGTTGTGATATCTCATTATGTCCGTAAACTCAAAATATTGCCTACAGTAACATTTTAATTGAGCATTTCAAGGAATTGAAACACACGTACATTTTTTTGTCTTTTAACAATTATGGTGTTATGAGTGATAACAGTAGATATTATCAAATGCTAAACCTTGCCGTTATTCAGTATTTTTAAATAATAAAAACTATTCTACCCCTGTGTTATATAATGCTTATATTCAACCATATATTTTTTTCTAGTTTATTGCTTGGTGTGCTATTTTTAATTAATTGATAAATCAGATATTTATCAATTTACCTTTTCTTTTAATTAGGTAAATAAGTCAACTTTCCTGTATCAATTTGTGGAGAACGCCCACTATCTTCATTCGGTAACATATTTGCGATAACATACTTTAATAATGAATTGCATAAATCATTATTCCCAACAAGTGTTTGGTATCTAACTGTTTTTATGAGAAAAACTTTACTGCTTTAACTTGCTTTCTTAATGAATTGCAAAACTCGACATCTCCAAGTGTTTTGTATCTATTGCTTTTTGTCCCCTACCGGTGAAACTGGAGGGGACTTATGGTTTGCGCTCCATCTGTCAGTCTGTCTGTCAGTCTATCTGTCAGTCCGTCACACTTTTCTGAATCCTGCGATAACTTTAAAAGTTCTTCATATTTTTTCATGAAACTTGCAACATGGATAGATGGCAATATGGAGACTATGCATGTCATTTCATTGTGTTCCTACGTCGAGAATTCTGGATGCTATGGCAACAAATATAAAAAAGTACTGACAATGGTGGAGTTTCATCGGTAAGGGACAATATTGCATGGCAATCTCTTTTTATGTGGGAATCTTTACAAGTGAGCAACCAAAGAGTTTTACTTGTATCAAATAACCACAGCTAGTGTTCTTTTCTTATCAGTATGACTGTTAGTATTTGTGTTTGTTTTAATGCAAGATTTTATGAATGAAACAATGTTGAAAAAAAGTTTGAATTGTTTATTTGAGCCTGGCTCTGGGAAAAACTGGGCTTTATGCATGTGCGTAAAGTGTAGTACCAGATTATCCTGCGCAGTCTGCAAAGGCTTATCAGGGGCGATACTTTCTTGGGCTCTTAAATCATATATTGTTATTTTTATAGGGTGTAAACAAAATTGGTATGTATATCAAAAGGAAGATATTATGGTACATAACAAGTTATTAATATATATTTGGTACCACAATCTTGTTTTGCAGATATACTAAAATGCTGATTTTATAGTATAAATATTATATGTGTGTCATGTCATATTTGTTTATTTATTGTATATATTGTTACAAAATCAAATAAATTGTTTTGTTTGTATGGATCCAAAAAAGTGTTCAGATATGTGTTCTGATATAGGTGGCCGTAGGCTAACCCTCTGTCCATCATCATGTCTGTCTGTCAGTTCATAGGTCCGTCCACAAATTTGTCCACACAATTTGTCTGACAGGGAGGGCTTTAAACTAAAACGTCTTGACAACAAAGCTGATAAATATTTGTTCTAAATATGTTTAATGTATACATGATATAACTTTGTGTTTGAAGTGGGAAATGATTCAATATGTTAAAAGTTAGTATTATCAATACATGTATTCTATTCCTAAGTATTCTAAACAAACAAAAACTTCGACAACAAAAGGGAAGCGTATTTTTGACATAAATGAATGTGGATGTTTGAATTTAAATGGCGTTTATGAAAATATTCCACTTGAAAGTGTAGTAATCGAGTCACTGTTGGTACATGCTAGTGTACATATCCCAAACATCCTTAATTAACATAACGACATAGTCACATAGTTTCAAAAAGTCACTTCCATTTAGTTATCTTCATAATATCTTAAACGTCTTGAGTGACATCGACCGCTGGAAACTGCGCGTTTAAGTTTCCCGAGCACTGCTTTATCAGCAGACGCCGCCATCACGGCATGGGCGTTAACAACCTCCATGTAGTTTCTATAGGCCGCGGTTTCGCGTCTAGTGACGTCATCGTGCTGGTAAAACACCAGCCGGTCCGTGTTCACCAGAGGTCCCGACTGTATAGCTTTTGACACATCCGCTGTAGTACGAAATTTGACGACCAAGCGGGATTCGACACCTGGTCGCGATGACCGGATATCGAAGGGATCGAACTGGATACTTCGCACCGGAACGTTGAGTTGAGGCTGTATTAGGTACTGCACCTGTTCGTGATTTTATAAGTAGTGGTTGTAAACTTGTAGTAGGGGTAGTAGTCATAGCAGCAACAGCAGCAATAGCGGTAGACGCAGTAATAGTAGTATTACTGGTTATACTGGGTGTTGTAGTAGAAGCATTCTTTATTTAATTTTCCTCATAATTATTATTAGAAGTAATACTTGCAGCAGCAACAGTGGTTATTGAAGTTATTTGTATCGTATACAGAATTCTATTGTCTTACGCAAGATGACATTTTTTTAACTAAACTCCACATATAAACGCTACAAATCGGTATAAAGAAAGAACATGTCAACCTAGATTATAAAACTCCAAACGTTCGAAGCGTTAGGATCGCGCGCTACTTTCGTACGCCTTCATTCCTTATTTGCAAAAATTTTCAAGTTATAACTCGCTGCCCAAATCAGAAAAAAACTATATATATATATTTATATATATGAAAGCTACGAAATGTAGGCTTTCTAGTGATATATGGGTATATCCAAATGTATAACGTCGGCGCTTCGATGTGCGCTAATCGATAGCTACCAGTCACGTGACTAAGTTACGACACGGTTGAACGCGCGGGGGTAAAACATAAAATGTTTATTTTTTGTGTTTAACGCGCTTTTAATCCATAAATAACAACGGAAATATACTAAAATGTGTTTTGTTTTGTTTTTGAACGAGGAATTAATAAGCAACAAGATAACGTTTGAACCAACAAAATCGGATAGTTAGTTTTTGCATACAATTTAATTTACTACAGTAAGGATCAAATACTCGATTCAACTCCTGTCAATATACGATCCGTGGCTAGTACACATGTAGTTTATAATTATTAAATTATTATTTACTCATTATGAAGGATATTAATTAATCAAGGTGCGTCTTTGCAATTGTAATACATTTTATGATTTGTGTCACTTATGCTCGATTGGTCATTGTCGACTCGGGTACTACTTAACTGTACCCCGGGTAGGCTTAAGTATCCTTAAATGTACCCCGAAAACGGTGAATATAGTAACTCGCACACGGGAATTCTAACGCTTAATTGATCGTTGTCGGCTATTTTTTAAATATTAATAATGTTCATATTTATGTCAATATTTTGAAAAATAGCCACTATATTATCGATACTCCTGCCTTAATGGCATGTTGAGGTTTTTCTTCAAAGAAAATTTTATTCAGTATAGTTACGTAGCTAAATTATTGAAGAAGAAAACGATCATACAATTTGAAGGGGCGGACATTTATCAAAATGAGGCAAACATATTACATGGAAACGCGTGACAAAAAAACACTGCGTTAATTTCAAATACTTGCGTTGTATTAAAGTGAAAAATAATCTTATGCATTTCCTTTAATAGGTAAAGTTACTTAAAAAAGTGTTCAAAAAACGACTTTTAACATGAGTTTATCATTAATTATTATTGAAATAACAAGGCGTCATCGTTGACAGGGGTCGCCATTTTTCATGTAATAACGCTTGTTTAAGGTAATTACTATCTGATACATTTGCTATTCATTTGGAACTGATTTAATTAAAGCAATCCATCTATTTTGTTCGACGAGTGTACATAAAATGGTTTAATATATTTTCAAAAATTTCATTAAATATAATTTTTTATAGAATATATGTTAATTGGCCTGTATAACGGTTTAGAATTTTTCGGTTGTTGCTGTTTTTTGTGTTTAGCAAATCCAATCCGCTTTAATGGAAATTTGTGTAATAGGAAGCGTCATGTTAACGAAAATCCAGGTAAGGCGGAAAGCGGTTTCCCTACTTAGCCTGTGCGAACTGTACAGGTAAATCTGGAATGACACTTAAGGCGAATGCATTAAGCCTAGAATTCCCAGAACGAGCATTGTAAAATTTCATCGGGGATGGGAAAAAGGGAAGATTGTTTTTGTGCAGTGCTATTTCCTATATAGCGCCCGATGGATAGAAAAGTAATCTAAACATACAGGCTGGCACCTGAGAGCGAACAAACGATAAACAAACACCCAAAAATATGCCGTGTGAAAGATTTATAACGAACATCAATTATTTACTTATGACACGTGATACTTACATCTGAGGATCAACAGCGCTCCGTGCCGCGATCTCGCTGGGTGCGTCCGGTTTTTGTGGGCTCTCCTTCCGGGATTGCGGTGCATGCGTACTACAGGCGCGGTGGCAGGTGGCATCATAAACGCAGTCCGGGTCCAGCAAGAGGGTACTGGGCCGGAAACCAAGAGCGAGTAACTTCTGGTAATGGAAAGGACTGACTGGTTGCTGAAATATGATAAATCAGCTAACTGCGCATGGTTGAAGCGGATACTTCACCAAAACAAAGTTTGTTGTTTAATTAAGAAAATCGCGATAAAGAAGAAAATGTCTGAGTAGTGATTGTGAAAAACTTTTTATTGCACTTCTATAGGAAATATATTTTTATAGCAATGTGAAATTTGTTATAATAAACATGTCACTATTGTCTCCATTAATTGCATTTATATTGAAGGGTAATATTGAAAATGCATCTGATGATGATGGAGATAGTAGCGATAGTGATGGTTTTGGTGGTGGTGGTGGTGGTGGTGAGGATGATGATTATGTTAATTTGTTATTAATCATCATCATAATCATCATCATCATCATCTTCACCACCACCATCACCACCAAAACCATCACTATCGCTACTATCTCCATCATCATCAGATGCATTTTCAATATTACCTCACAACTGTCGGCACAGAGCACTGAGATCCCGACCGATATCCCGACGACGTCGGTCGCACTTCATCCTCCGTCAGTACGCCTTTCTTAATTATGAGCGCCTGGCTGGATGTTGGCATTACCGAGGCAACGGAACCGCATTTTAAAAGCCAAAAACCAAAAACATTATTTTTTTTATAAATAAAAGAAAGTCATATATTCATAAAAATAGATTTCAATCTGGACATCGCTTTTTATATGGGTAATAAGTCAATCAAAATAAAAAAAATATGAAGAATTTGTAAACATTTTCATTGATAATTTGGCTAGCAATACAATCTGCATTACTGATATCGTTTAGTTCAAATATATTTATTGTAGCTCGATTGCGTGAACAGCCCCAGACTTATCGTAACGCTTTCGTGTCCGTTTTCTGGTTTTATCAGTACGTGGTGTCTTTTGGGGAGATGAAGACAGAACGTTCCCACTGTGGGGAGCGAACAAGTGACCTCTCGGGGTTTAAATGACAGCGTGTAGAATGTGACCTATTTGTAGTGACGGACAGAGCTCTGAATCGCCCAGTACGCTTGATTTACCTCCCCAGAAAAAAGTTTGATTCCTGATAAATGCATTTTTAAATATTCCCAATATTATTGTTAAAATTTTAGCATATAAAAATGATTATTATAATGAGTTTTGGTAGTAGACACGTTTAATAACAGTAAACATCAATACGATAATCCTTCATTCAAATAATGTAACCTGTATTCTAGCAATTCGCAGCTTTATATTAACCCGTATTCTCGCATTTCATAGCAAAATGTTTATATATTTTCGGATAATACAATAACATTTACAAGCAAAAACTATGATCGTAAGACTTTTGGACTAAATATATTAACTAGTCATCTATTTTATTAATGATTAGTTGTAAACATTTCAAATTTCTTAAATGGTTCCGTGTCTACATTATATCATTGTGTAACGAAACAATACTCTGCGATGTCGATCTATTCTGACATTCATATGTTATTATTTGATTTACAATGAAGTATAGATTTTTTATGTGAACAAAATCGAGCTTAGTGAAAAAAATGAGGAGCACTTTTGGAAAATGGGGACTAATGAATATGCTGCATATAGTGTAATCCAAGATGTGGACTTCACAGGCTAATCAGGGACGACTCTTTCCGCTGTTATGCAAGATTTCGTTTAAAAAGGAAAATCCAGTTTAAGCGAAAGGTGTTGTGTCTGATAAGCCAGTGCTGACAGTCTTATATGGGACAACACTTTACGTACATGCATTAAGCGCCGTTTTTCTAGAGCGCTGGTCATCTATTTATAAATTCAGTGAAAAAACACAGACAATAAAGGCAACATGTTTCTATCAACAACCTTCGAGTACACTTTTAGACTTTTCTAATACATCACTTTATCATATCAATATAGCTCCCTTATTTTTGAACGGCTTGTGTTGAAATTTGGACCATGGATAATTCTACACATATCTGATTATTCCTGAAAATTTAATTGAAATCGAAAAATAAATAAATAAAACATAACAAATTAGAAACGTCACTTCAAAAATCAAATTCGCAAACTCGTACAACGTTAATTATTAACAATGTGAAAAGTAAAACGCATAAACTTACACGTATTAATAACTGACCGGCTTGCAATATGCCGATTGAACAGTTTCGCTCCTGAATATCCATACAAGCCATATTGTTTTTCTTTCATTACTGTTATGGTTTCCTTGTATAAAAACTTACCTAGAATTATGAAATTGAAATTAAATCGGAATAACATGTATATCGCCATTTACAACAATTGGTGATTTTTCTAACGCAATACTTTTTAACTAACATAGCTCAGTAATGAGTAAATATATTTATTTAAAATTGCACATGTGATCATTTGACTACAATAAGTGCAAGCTTACGATAAAATCATTCATCAGTGACGATCAGACGCTTTAGCAAGTGGGAAAGGTTGTCTGTAAAATACAAAGTGCGCGATTGCGCTCCTGAATATTCATACAAACTATATTGTTTTGTAAATTAATTTTAGGTTTCCCTTATGTAAGAACCCTCCTAAAATAATTAAATTGAAATAAAAATAGAATTAAATCGTGTTTCAACATTTCCACGTGCAAAAATATGGAAACACACCTAGCCCACGTGCTAAAGCGTCCAATCGTAAGGAAAGAATGATTATATCGTGAGCTTGCATAGAGTGTAGTCAAATGATCGTAAGTAAAATTTTAAATAAATGTCTTTACTCATAACTGAGATATTCAAGTTTGAAAAGTGATGCGTTAGAAAAGTCCCAAAGTGTAACAAAGTCTGATTCTTCTTGACAAATCTACATTTATTACGTCATTTTGGTATATATTTAAGTTCGTGCTGATTTCTTTTCGTCCACATATGATCGTTGTTTACCTTACAATTAATACATAACTGAATCATTACTTACCCATCCGAAAGTGGCACTCTTTGACAAAACATGCCCAACATACGGGTTCTGTTCCTGATGACCTCAAGTCAGCGAGAGTTATTCCCCTCTATAAGAAAAGTGTTAAGACTGAGGTTGAAAACTACAGACCGGTTTCGATCTTAAGTATCATTTCAAAGATCCTTGAAAGAGTAATTTATGACCAAGTTGAAGGTTACTTGAATGACAAAAAGCTTCTGTATAGCTATCAATCAGGATTTAGGCGTGGCTATTCTACAGACACCTGCCTTACCCATATATCTGATTATATTCGTTTTAAGATGGATGAAGGTAAGATGGTTGGTATGATATTGTTAGACCTACAGAAGGCCTTCGATACCGTCAATCATAGTATTTTAATCATGAAACTTGAGGCTATTGGTCTCCATAGTGACGCAGTCAGGTGGTTTACCTCCTATCTCTCCGATCGCCATCAGGTTGATGACGTATCAGGTACTATGTCCTTCGAGGCCTCCATCTCATGTGGTGTTCCTCAGGGCTCCATTTTAGGTCCCCTTTTATTTTTAATTTATGTGAATGATATGGCCGCTGTGGTAAGAAATAAAATTTTACTTTATGCTGATGATACTGGCATCCTGGTAGCTGGTAAACACATTTCAGAAATTGAGTCCATTCTTTCTAGCGATCTCGTACTTATAAGTGAGTGGTTAGTGGACAATTAACTTTCCCAACATCTTGGTAAAACAGAATCTATATTGTTTGGTTCAAAGCCCAAACTAAGGTTAAATTCTCAGTTAAATGTCTCTTGCAATGATGTGTCAATTACTCCATCAAGTTCTGTTAAGTACCTAGGTGCTGTATTGGACCAGTTCCTGTCTGGTAAAACCATTGCTAGATCAATTATTACAAAGGCAAACTCAAGGTTAAAGTTCCTATACAGAAATAGTAAGTTCTTAACATTGCACACCAGAAAACTCCTTGTCATGTCTCTTATACAGTGCCACTTTGACTATGCCTGCTCTTTTTGGTACCCTGGTCTTATTCAGTCACTTAAAAATAGGCTTCAAACTGCACAAAACAAGATGATTAGGTTTGTTCTGAATATGGATAACAGATCACATGTTGGTCAAGAACAGTTTTCACATTTAGGTTGGCTGCCTGTTTCAAAAAGAGTAGAACAGATCATACTTTGTCATGTACATAAGATTAAAAATGGCCTTGCACCAGAGTATATGGGTGAGAATTTTAAGCCAGTGTCTGGCGTACATAATCGTTGTACTAGGTCTAATATGGTAGCTCAGCCAGAATCTGATCATTTTGCTGAAAATTTTACATTTGAAGACTCTGGTCGTTTTTCCAAACCAAGAGTAGGAAGTTTTGGTTCTAAAACATTTACATATAATGGTATCTGTTTATGGAACAATCTTCCTCAAAACATCAGGGAAACCTAACAATTTCAAGGGTGCCATCAAGAAACAGTTTTTAGAGTCTTTATAGCTTTTTATAGTATAATTTTTATTATGAATTTTATGTTCTGTTAAAATACTGTGATACATTTTTAAGTCTTATGATCAATAAGATGCAAGGATCTCATAATTATTCTTTAACTTATAGTATGCTACAAAGTGTGTTTATTAACTACCTATGCAGTGTGTAACTTTCTTATGAAACTTCTGTGATAATAATGAACATGTGATTATATTTATTCATTCTTAATCAGTAATATACTTTATTAAACAGAACATATTTGATACATATACATTATTAAAATCTAATACATGACTGTTTCATGGTTACTGCCACCAATAACAAGGACCACAATGGAAATAAGTGAAAATCATTTTTCTCTTTTTTGTGTTATCCTTGGTATTGTGTGTGCATTCCATGGTTTGCTATGTATATTGCTGTGATAATATATTTTATATTGTCTGCATTATGTAGTAACTATGTAATGTTCATATGTTTACCAAATAAAATCATTCATTCATTCAAACTTTGTTACCACGACGTTCGATGTCATTGACGTATATAACAAAGACGTAACGTCATCGATATAGTGACGTCATGTTATTGAACTAAGTTTATCTTCAGTAGGCCGTCTATTGTTTCATAACAAGCGTTGTAGGACTACATTACTGTAAGTAATTCAGTTCATTTGGAACAAATCATCATGGAGACATGCGTCTTTCTACCAATTTATTCTCATACATACGATGACGAATGCGTAGACGTAGACGTAGACGATTGTCTAAACACAAATAAATTCAACTTATAACAATGTTATATTAAGCAATGTAAAATAATAATCATTATTATTCTAACAACTCATTTAAATTACATTTACACAAAACATGCACGTTACCTTTTTTGAAAAGATGTAATCATTTCAAATCAACCTAAATGATGATGTTATTTCAGGAATTCAATACGAATTAAAACAATATCTCACATGTACGTTATTTTATGAAAGTATACATCATGAGTGACGTTTTGTTGTGGGCTAAATATTAAATTGCACCTCATATTAGCCGTTATGTTTTTATAAGACAGAGTCAATTATGGGTATATTTGAGCCTCGTTCTGAATTTCCTCCTAAATTGGATGTTTGCTCAAAAGAGACTTCATTTAAACGAAAAATTCCATTACACGGAAGCTCGCATGTACTAACACGGGACGATACTGGAAGTCCTTGCATAAAGTCCAGTTTTCAAGTTTTTTATATTTTATTTGTATGTGTGTGTTAAGAATCGGTTTACATAAAGCACCAGCTCGTGAACACACTAAACATAAGCTTTGAAAAAGAAAATGTTAACCGAGCAACATGCCAACAAACCGCATAGGAAATCGGAAAATAAATAACGTTTTGGTAAAGTTGTGTATTTGAAGCATATCCTTTAGAGTACTTACCTCATAATACCGTTGCATTTAATCGGTATGTTGCGTATTCCGCACGTCCCCAACTTTTTTGAAAACGGCCATTAAAATTGCGCCGCGCTGTGGGTAAACGGGGCTTAATGCATGAGCGTAAAGTTTCGTTCTAGATAATCCCACACAGACCGACTGCACGGCTAATCTGGGACATCACTTTACGCACTTGAATCAAGACCAGTTTTTCCAGAGCGAGGCAAAATTCAACATACACCGATTTCAAGACGAATAGCAGGTATCACCGAACGTGAGTATCGACGATGTAAATACACAAATGTTGCGTAATAAAACCTACCCAGAAAAAAGAACAGGCGGTTCGCAATTTTGCAGTCACCATTTAATTAAACATACCTATACATGTATTATAATATTAAAGGGGCCTTTTCACGTTTTGGTAATTTGACAAATTACAAAAAATGTTTCAGATACGCAAATGTTCGTTGTAGTTATGGTATTTGTGAGGAAACGGTAATACTGAACATTTAACATGCTCTAAAGATCCAATATTTGCATCTTTTGACGATTTACAAACCTGAAATGCCCCCTACTGCACCGCTTTGAAATAAAATGTCCATATTTTGACTTAAAGTTCCATATTTTGACCTTAAAGTTCCATATTTTGACCTTAAATTTTTGGGACAGACAGAATGACAGACAGACAGGCCAAAAACAATATACCCCCTCTTCTTCGAAGAAGGGGGCATACAAAAGTTAGAGATTAAACATAAAAATCACCAAACTCTTGAGTTTATGGATACTTAAACGAACTCATCAGTAAGAAAATTCAAAACGCATACCTGTCAGAGTCCGCCACATGGCATACCAAATCACTGTGTGGTTCTTGTTTTGTCCAACTGCATTATCAAAGTGGATCTGAAATTGCAAATTGATTAAGCAAAATAGAAGTAAATATTTAACCAGAAAACATAAATCTGTGGAAATTTATCACAATGCAAAAGGAGATATATTTATTGTATAAAGAGTAATGAACAAGAGATGTGTTTGTCAGAAACACAATGCACCCAAATGCGCCAATTTGAATTTTTGTTGTTGTTGACCTTAGACCTTTGACCTAGAAGGATGACCTTGACCTTTCACCACTAAAAATGTGCAGCTCCATGAGATACACATGCATGCCAAGTATCAAGATGCTGTCATCAATAATGCAAAAGTTATGACAAAACTTTACCCTAGAGGTAAAAGTTTTAAGACATACACACAGAAAGAAACAATGACGGACAGACAGGCCAAAAACAATATACCCCATCTTCTTCGAAGAAGGATGCATAAAAAGTAGGCTCCAGACACCGTGTTAACTCTAATGAATGATATGTTCCAACAAAATTAATTAAATTTGACAACAGATAAAATATCTAACAGAAACACAATAAGAAATAACAAAATACTGAAGGCAACATAAGGCATGTATTTAAATCAAATAGGTTATTATTATTATCGTTATATTATTACCTCTGCATGCTTTTCTCCAACACCAAAGTGTTGGAAATGATGGTGAGCCAAGCTGACAACACTTTCAGCACCCTTCTCTGGCAGTTCTGCTTCATCGATTAGATAGAACACTTGTTTTCCTGTGAAAGAAAAAAAAACAGAATGAAATGATGTTGTAACAAAATTTATATGGTACTGCAACAAAAGATTGTAAAAACATCAATATGGTACTGCAACAAAAGAACAATTAAATCATGATATTTATAAGCAATAAATTAATAAATTATTATTGTTAACTATTGCATTTTACTCTTTTATTATTTCACACCAGAAGCGGAACCGGTTCAACCTTTCAGGCTTTCAGTCAAATTAACACAATTACTGTGACTAAAAAATTAATAACTGGATAAAAAATAATGGCATTTTAGTGTGTGTGTTTGCTATATTCAAATATGTGGAATATAACTCAGTTCATCCCAAGGGGTGTTAATTTGTCAATTCTGCTGAGAAGATGAGATAACATTATGCCTTTACCTGACCCTTCTGCACACATGCCAAAGACATGGCATTTTCTGGGGCTGCAGAAGTATATTGGGCCCACTTGCTGTGCATGATGGGGGAAATGCACATTCTGTGCAAAGTCCCATGAATAGTGGTAGCAGATGTCTCTGCTACAAGGCTCGGCCCCTGCAAACAAACAAAACTGAGTTTTGAAAACTTAAAAAGGAGACAATAAATTTCAGGAGAAATATTTTACAAGAATTGAATAAGCATTTGTTGGCACATCTGAAGCTCATATGGTTAGAAGGCATATTTATTTTATAACAGCATTTTGTGAAAGTGTATTATTATTATTATTATCCATATGCTACTCCAACATATTTTTGTATGGTTATGCACACCTTCATGTAAGTTTTCATTTAAGAAAATTTGCTTGCTACTCGCTGTCATCTCTCTGTACTGTTCTCTTTGCTTGTGAGCCAGATCCAAGTGGGACTTATAACTAATGACAATTTCATTTTTTTGTTCATCAGTAAATTGGCCTGTTTGACTTAACTTAGACCCAAATGTTTGACATGTCATACACAAGTCAGTCATTGGCTTTGCCAGCGCAATTTGTGGACATAGTCATAGGTCATTCCAAAGTGATCTAAATGTCTTTAATGAAATCTGTCTGTAATGGGACAGTTCAGCACTTTGGTTATACAAATCATGCACTTGTGCAATTGATTTATCAGAAGGCAAGAGCAGCATTGTGCGATCTGGGCAGTTGGGCAGGCGTCCTGGTAGAGGGAGTGCATTTTCAGTAGCGTATTCATGAATAAAATCTTTAACATTTTGCCTATCTTCAAAGCATAAGGCATTTGCTGGAAGTTTTCCAGTGTTTCCGTGCACCCTGGGCAAAATACCATCTTTATCAAGAGAAATAGCAATTTTTTGCAATGTACTGCATGAAATGGCATGTGCAAACACAAACGTTTTCTTGCAAATTTTCTGCCCCATAAAGAAATATGTTTGTGATGGCTTTTTACGTAGTTTTTCCTTTTTTTCTGTTTGTTGAGGACTGTGAAGTATTAACCCGGTGTGCAAATAAGCTGCTCTTGATCACTAATTCCCGCTCACTTCTACTCATTTCTAAACATGAATTTCTGTAAGAAACTAAACTGTCAAAGTCTACCACCATCGAACAAGGTTTGCGATTAATTGACATACATTGACAAGAGTCTTGGCGCATTCTATTGATAATTTCTAACTCTTCATTGTCCTCATTTCTTCCATGTGTGGGCATGCATTCAACAAAAGAATTAGTTGGACATTCATCACCAACAATTTCATTGTTATCAAATACACCATCAAAGCTGTCACACTCATCACTATTAATAAGAGTGGAGAGAAGGGACCTTTCAACAATGGGAGGGGAATGTGAAGAAACATTTTCCTGGAAATACAGTTGATCAACTTCCTTTAGTTCATTAATAAATTCAGGGTCATTCTGTGATGAATCTAGCATGTAGGGAATAGTTGATGCCTGGGATGATGTAAACTGGCTCATTTTTAATGATTTTCATAAAAACATTTGTATTAACCTGCCGACATTTTCAGTTGCTAAGTTAAACTGTCAACACTGATTCCCACAACCCACAATTACTTTCGGGTCAATTAAATTAAAGCTATTCAAACGAATAGTTTATTATCAAAATTAGGTAGACATGTAAAGCAATAGATAACACTTACCTCGTACAAATAACGATCCAATTAACACTCAGTTGCTTACTTAATAGCGGAAATAAAAGCGTTTTACCGAACAAATGTGTCAATTACAAAACCGGAAATATTACATCGTAGCAACCAGTCAGATAAAACTCTCTTTATGTAAAATCCGCAGACATCTACGGTTAATTTATACTATATAACGGAAGAAAAACGATTTTCTTGATTCATTTGTCAATATTCGAAACAATGTAGGTTTCTCATGTAGGTTTTTCGTCTATTTTGTGCACGCAAACGAACGAAAAAATGAGTGTAATTTCAAACATGTTTTTGTCACGCGTTTTTTCGCGTTGTGACGTTAGCGCCGGAATAGTCAAAATCGCGTTCCCTCTCACAAATAATAAAGCGTTGCAACGCGAAACAATTTATTTATTTGGATAGTTCTGTTTTTGTCGTTATATTGTGTGACACTACGAGGATTGCTAAATGAAGTATAAAATACATCATTCATTCTATGAGCACGGATGGCTGAGTGGTCTAAGCCTTAGACTTTTACTCCTGGTGTCAGTGGTTCGAGCCCTGTTGAGCGTTATTTTTTTCTTTAATAATATAGTGTTTTCACGGTTAGCTCTTTGGGGTTCTTTCACAACAACTACAGCAATTACTTGCAACGACAAGATACTTAACTACTCACATGGGCATCAACTGGAATGCTCGTCAGGATGGCACCAATCGTCCTCGTCGTCTTCGAGGGAACTCGTCGGCTATACTCGTCGGCTATACTCGTCGACTCGGCGGTTGGACACTCGTCGGCTACGGCTCGTCCACGTCACAAATAGCACTATACATATACTTCTGGGAATACACCTCCAGGCAAATACGTACTTAAACACACAGTCACCGGCTTACATACACATATACTTCTGGGAATACACTTCCAGGGAAATGCCTGTCATTTACACAATCACAGGCAACTCACAGACTCACATACACAGTCACAGACTCACTTATATCTTCTGGGAATGGCCTTCCAGGTAAATACGTGTTGAACACACATAAAATACAATATAATACAATATGATACAATATAATCTATACTCAGGCTCACAATTACTCACTCAGGCTCACAATTACTCCAAGCAATACTCAACTTGGGAAAAGACGTCCACTCGCATCAGTCACCCGTGCATAAGAGACCTTACAAACTCGTGCTGCCCAGCATGCACTATTCCGATTTTTCGCTGGTTCCCAATCACGAGGTATGTGCGCATTTTGTTGACCGGGCACCGGCACAACACTCCTCCCACTTTTCTCCTTTTGGGACGACGCCACACAGCGAAGGAATCATACCGGCGCAACCGATGAAGTAATAGTGCCCCTTGCGTAAGCACCTTGACCTAACACCTCAAAGTTAGGTCTGCATGCCGGCCTCTCTCTTGGCGCAACGCCTGCCATAGACCACAACTAAAGTTAATGCATCTCCATTAAATGACCATTTGTGTTTAGCACCTTCGCACAAATATGAACGCATATGAGCCATAATCTTTGTTAATAAAGAGTTAAAAATAAAAGTTCACAATAAGGTCCGGTAACTCTTGCTCCTTTTCTTGTCTGCACAATAATTGGACAAGTGTACCCACCTTCCAACCTATTTTCACAAATTTTAAGAAATAAAATAACTTATCCAATAAAATCATAAAATATCATACAAATACATCCCCTCGCAGCCCAAATGAGAAGGCCTACGCCCTCTGCATGTGACTGCATAATATACAATAAAAATCCGCTTGGTTATATTAAAATAAAAATCACAAGAAACGTAACCTTCTAAGGCACTACAAATGCGTTTAAATAATATCTCAGTGACAAAAAGGTTAAAAATATAAGAATAAAAATAATCTTATTTTTGTCCAAATAATACATATAATTGCTTTTAATTTTATACAGAAAACGTATTTTGCAACATAATCATTGACATTATATGGAGGAAAAGACAATTAAAATAAAACTATTGTACCCACTACATTCCTCCCACTTTTCTCCTCTTGGGCCGCCGCCGTACGGTCGCACCCAAGGCAGAAGAGACGGAGACTCAAATGGGACCATGATCCCCCTCCCGCAGGCAAAGGAGTGCCAGCGCATAGCGGGGTACATACAGACCGCTGCATTCTAGCGGTTAGTGACCAATATGTTTCTTGCATAAGAATATTTCCATCACATTAGTTAATTAAAAAAACATTATTGTCGGCTATCGTCCGACAATTGCTTAATCAAGAAAAAACATTCTTGTTGGCTTTCGTCCAACAAGTACAGTCACTTATGTATTAGAATGTTGAGATCACACTGAGAAATAATGTACTTTACAAAAATAAAAACTAAATAAAAGTGTACATGCACCGGGAAACAACTCCGGCCATTCAAAAAATTAAAGTGACGCTACGAGACAGTTGCCGTCAAGCACGGTTACACACAAATTTAAAAAGACCTGCAAATATTGTTTAAAAGAACAACTCCGGGAAATACCACTTCCGACCAACAGTATTGAGTGTGACAGTGTTCGTCAAGCACTGTCACCTATAAAAAACAAACTCATGCGACGAAATTCAACGACATTGCTCGGCATATGGTTGGTAGAAAAGAAATTCATTTATAGAAAATTACGGAAATAAATGACATGATACAGCAATGACGAAGTGATTGAAGTTAGATCGACTCACAAATCTTAACATGGAAGGATAAAAGGTGACGGAGGTGCCAAGACTGGGATATTGCAGGGGAAACCGGGTTCCTATTCACCATCTGCGTAGTTACCACATCCGATGGTGCGGTGTGACAGAGGTCGTCCGACAATGTCCGACAATGTCACACCTGACCATAAGGAAAAAAAAACAAAAGACTTCACGGGAAATAATCAAACACATCCGTGACTGTGCAAAGCACTTCTTAGCGCGATAATACAAAAATTACAAGAAGTTAAGCGCGGACGGCACAAGATAATTTGGGACGACACTTTATGCCTATTCATTAAACCCCCATTTAACTGCTCAGATTAATTTCAATTTTATAGTTCCAACAATATTGCAATAAAAGACTGGGCTTAAACTGAGACAATAGGACATATATATATTCAAAACAATCTAATCAAACTAATCAAAATGTTTAAGAGAACTATTACTTTTATACACCGCGTACTTCATGTAATATTCATAACAACAGCTTTTACTACTACTACTACTACTACTACTACTACTACTTCTGCTACTACTACTACTTCTACTACTACTACTACCACTACTACTACTACTACTACTACTACTACTACTACTACTACTACTACTACTACTACTACTACTACTACTGCTGCTGCTTTTAGTGTTACTACTAGAGTATACCCTTAATTTCACATGCTTATTATTATCGAAATGTTTAAGAGAACTATTACTTTTATACTCCGCGTACACCGTAATACGTTATCAACACCGCGAATAGAATGTCACTGCAACTTTACTGTAATTTTTTAAATTGGGGGTCTTTTGTATTTTGCAATGTTTTCCTAGTTTTACTAACAATTAACCTCGCCATTTACAATTTTAGGCGGTACAGATTTTGGAAGTTAGACGCTCTGGTGGTCGCCAACCTAATTTCCACCGCTGGGACCGCTCCCAGCGGCGAGAACTAGAGGGTCGCCACCCTTTGGAACCACGCCTAACAAGTCTTCGAACACCACCTTCCCAGCTGTCATCTGGGGTAACTCGGCATCCGCATGCACCGCCCTCACGGCAGTCACACGCGGCAACTTTTGTCGCCCGTCTGACAGGGACTGACCTTTCGGTGGCCGGAGTAGTTTCAGCAGCTTTTCGTTGGGCTATTTTGGCCCCCACCTGGTCGGCCCTGTCGGTCGCCATGCTTTTAGCCGCCTCCGCAGACTGAACCGCAACGCGCTGCACGCGAAATTCATCATCGCACACAGAATCTCCATGGTCTCCTTCAGTGCTCTCGCCAATGACCATCCTTGGATCACTGACGACATCTGGCACTGTTGGCAGCACCAAGGGAACTGCATCGTGCACGTACTTGGCATGCTGCACCTTCATGCAGAACTGGGAAACCGGACCTAGCTGGTTTACATGATCCACTTCCGGTTGGCCCAACTGCTTAGTCGTCGCAGCTACCACAACGGGCTCCTTCTCCTTATGGTTGGGCAAGGACATGGCATGGAAATGTCCCCAGTTGGAACCATATCTGCCGCGATACGATCCCTCAGGGCGGACTTTTGAATTTTGGTTCCGATGCCCACGTAAACCTCCGCCACCAGCACCCGCAGGATACATAACCTGGCGTTGGTCGTTGTACCACCGGTTCCGGACCTTCCCTGGATAGGGGCACTCCACAGGGTATTCGGCATAGCCGTTTTTATTTCGAAACGGCTTACCCGGTTGTCGGACAAAGGGATCAACGGCCGAACTTCCAAAAGAGTTTGACAATCTCTCCACAGCATCCAGCAACTTCTCGACCACCTGGGTCAATTTGTCGACCGCCGACACACTGACCTCATCCGCAGTGGGTGCTTTCTTCACCTCTTGAACCCACCTTGACTCTTCTTGCTCAGTCGCCTGGGTATACCTCGGAGCCGCGGCGCAAGCCGACTGAACATGGCTATATATCTTCAGCATGTTCATCGCATCTCCCATAGATGTTGGTAACTGCAGACTAACATGCTTGCCGGCCTCCTCGTCAATCAAACCGTGACAAAACTTCGTCACTGCCTGTTCAGCGGCGTATGCATAGGGCAGATCACGAAACGCCGCTGTTGCCAGCTTCAGCGCCCGATCTGACCAATTGTCTAGGGACTCGCCTACTTCCTGATGGGCAACGTGGAAACGGCCCTGCGCGGTGGCGGTAAGTTCCCTGGCGCCAAAACGCTCCTGCAGTCGCTGCATTAGCTCTGCGTAAGGTACCGTCCCTCTCCCTTCGGTAAGCAATGCATAGAAATCGACCGCCTTTCCTGTCAAACACCAACCAAGGCAATCGGCGCATTCTGCGTCAGACCAATCTTGCACCCTTGCGTAGCGCTCAAACTTGCTCTGAAAAACAAACCAATTGCTCTGCCCATCATATAGCAGGCTCTTAGGCAATTTTGTCAGAACATCCCGATCTTTCTGTGTCGGGGAAATACTTGGGCCACGAGAGTTGCTTGGTCCGGGCAAATTATTGAAAACCGGTGCATTGCTGGGTATGGGAATAGTGATGGTAGATGGAATTGGGACAGGTAGACCATTCGGGGCAAGAGGGCCCTTTGAGGCACGATGGGATCCCGTAGGCCCATTGTCCCTACTCTGGGGCAAACCTAACAAAGGGGGCGGGGCGGGGACGCTTGATGCGACATTAAACGGTTTCGGTATGCTTGTCATCATATTGTCCGGCTGTAACAACAGACGCTTTGGGAGCAAAGGCTTTGCAATCTGGGGAAGAAAATCGTCCCATTGAGCTACGTCCGCCTCAAGAGCCGAAAGTTGGGCTTCTAGTTGGGCCCTCTCGTGATCCTGACTTACCGACTCCTTCTCGAGCACAGACATATCTATCCACCTTTCGTGTGGGTCCATGGGCCTATTTGCGATTGACCGCCCCATTCCACCCTCCCCAACATGTTCCGCTCCATCCCCATACCCCAGGGCTTCTCTAAATAATGCGGGGTTAGTACTAAAATCCAACTCTGTCATGTCACCAAAGGTCAGCGGCCGCCCTATAATTGCCTCTAAAGTATGTGGTAACAAATTTCCCGTATTTTCCCGTATCAAAACAATGGCCTGTGCCAGTTGTCTGCCCACACCCAGAATATTGCATAATCTAGTGGGAGTGTCGTAGTTCACTCGAATTTTTCTTGGGGCTACCAGTAAAAATGGTGGGGTATATCCACTTCCCATATCCATTGTCAATTTAGAACTTTACAAGTAAATATGAAAAAGTTAAATTAATAAAAAACCTAAAATAAATGGGCCAAGAAATTCTGAAATAAAAACTTTTGTATCTACTGGTAGACAATTAACATTTAATTGCCAAACAATAACCAATTAACAAAATCGCTATCACTGTTGTTGCTATCAATAATCAATAAAAACTGAAAGTAAGAAACACGTCGCTTTAACTTGACGTTAAGCACTAATTTCCCGGGACCCAGTTTACTTTCGCAATAACACTGCTATAAAAAGAATTGCCAAGGACAAAACTCGTGCGTGTAAACTTCTATTTCCTCGGACTTCAGTTACCGATCAGCAATTTACACTGCTATATACAGCAGTCAACCAAACACGTTGTTCATGAATTGCTGCGCACAGAATACGCGCCAACTAATCACGGGAAAATTGCCAAATAAAAAAAAAAACACGTGGCCATCCGTTGATTACACAAGCAATTAAACTGTAACAAACAGCATTGGAGAATCACGTTTTTTAAGAAATATTTCACCAACTGATAACATGGCCGGCGAATGCCAACAATGGAAAAAAAAACTACGATGCCGTCTGTTTGTTACACACTTCTTAAAATAGACGAACACTGAGTTCAACAAGTTAAAAACAGAAATCACGTTTTATGAAACGAACAGTTTCTATAAACTTTAAATTAAATTTGATCCGTCGATTGAAAATAAAGTATGCGATGCCGATTGATTTTGCAACTAGCCTAACCGTTAAACACAATTTTCACTTTGTCCCCCGTTGGGCGCCATTGTAGTGTTTTCACGGTTAGCTCTTTGGGGTTCTTTCACAACAACTACAGCAATTACTTGCAACGACAAGATACTTAACTACTCACATGGGCATCAACTGGAATGCTCGTCAGGATGGCACCAATCGTCCTCGTCGTCTTCGAGGGAACTCGTCGGCTATACTCGTCGGCTATACTCGTCGACTCGGCGGTTGGACACTCGTCGGCTACGGCTCGTCCACGTCACAAATAGCACTATACATATACTTCTGGGAATACACCTCCAGGCAAATACGTACTTAAACACACAGTCACCGGCTTACATACACATATACTTCTGGGAATACACTTCCAGGGAAATGCCTGTCATTTACACAATCACAGGCAACTCACAGACTCACATACACAGTCACAGACTCACTTTTATCTTCTGGGAATGGCCTTCCAGGTAAATACGTGTTGAACACACATAAAATACAATATAATACAATATGATACAATATAATCTATACTCAGGCTCACAATTACTCACTCAGGCTCACAATTACTCCAAGCAATACTCAACTTGGGAAAAGACGTCCACTCGCATCAGTCACCCGTGCATAAGAGACCTTACAAACTCGTGCTGCCCAGCATGCACTATTCCGATTTTCGCTGGTTCCCAATCACGAGGTATGTGCGCATTTTGTTGACCGGGCACCGGCACAACAATAATATCGTCTAAAATCTTCATTGTGACACCCACAAGGCCACAACGACTCATAAACACATCATGATTGATGGAAGAGATTCAGTTTACAAACAAAGTTGCAATTTGTTGAAGAAAAACAACTCAAAAAGTAAGAAAAACTCACCTTGAAAAAAGCAGGAAGTTTATCAGAAAATGAACAATGTCGAACTGTGCCCTACTGTATTGATTAAATGTTAAATACTAAAATAGGCCGAGGTTAATTTAAACCATATAAACTCCAAAACAAAATACGGAAAAATATTGTTCCCTTAACTAAATTACCTTGGTTTAGGTTAATCTTCAAAATAAAACTATTGTTTTATCACAAGACGTTGGATGACAAAGTACGCGAAACGGTAATCACAAGTTTAAGTCATTTTTCTCGGAAACGACGTCAGCGCCAAAAGGGTCAAAATCTCATTCCCAGCCACAATTTTTGTTTATTCTTGTTTTTTATTGCAGCTTTTTAGATCCAATGTTTAAATTGATCATTATAAAGCATTTAATGATGAACTTTAATACATGCCAAAATATGTGAAAAGATCCCTTCAAATCTCATTTCAGTTGAGACCGACTCAACTTGCCGTCTCGACTTAAATATTATTACTTGATAAAGATGTAAGCAACGTTCTTCAAAAGGAGGTTAATTTATAACCTTCTGCGGGAAATCGTCTACCAATCTAACACGCAAATAAACAGTTTCCAGATGAAAAGGTAACATTCTCTTACTTTTCTTATTGATAAAACTACTAGTGGGTTGCTTCGGTACACAAATACGCGTTCAATTGCCTGACGGCTTCGTATACGTTCAATTTATGTTTGAGGTTATTTTACACTAAATCAAATGCCAATGGCTGCCATAGACTATGAGTATGATAGAGACCCATAATTAAACAGCCAAATGTTATAGCATTTTTCAAATATTTGCTTTATTTTAGATTGTGCAAGCCTAGTTTTAATTTAAATATGAACATGGCTTCTTGGACAATAGAAAAAAAATGTATGTCTTCAGGGTTTTTTTTCCTTCTGAAAGACCCGCAGAATTTCGGCCCTTTCCCCTAGATTTTTTTTTCCCCTCTGACAGAAATATTTCCCAAAAAAATGATTTTCCCCTAATTTTTTTTTTTTTTTTTTTTTTTTTAAACTTTAAATACATATGTTAACCTGATCCAGTGTAGAAAATACAAAATATTGCATCATTAAATTATCTGTTGGCTTGAATTTGTTTTAAAAACAGTAAAATATGTTGAAGTGATTATTTAAAATTTTCCTTATTTTCCCCAAAATCTGGCATTTCGCGTCATTTCCCCCCCCAAAATCCGGCTTTTCGCGCGATTTTTTTCCCCTCAAAAAAGGCCAGGCCCTTTCCCCAAAATCAGATAAAAACCCCTGGTCTTGCAACTTCTAAAAAAATCTCATTTACCTGAAAGCAAGCACCACCAGGTTTTTGCAGTGAGATTTCAACAAAAGCACAGTATCCTTCAATTACCTTGAGTCAAACGGTTAAGGAAACAACTTAAGTAATTTCTGAATTAATTCAAACAATGCCGCAATAAACAATGTACCTTTAAAGATTTATTTCATTCCCGTTCAACCCATGTCAAAATTGTTTATTTACAGAGTGTTTAACCACGCAAAGCCGATCGTTCCATACAGACCCGCAAATGACATACATTACTCGCGTTGTTTACCTTGAGTCGAGAGGTTACATCCGAAAAGCGAGAGTACTCGGTTGCAATAGGCAGGAGGTCAACAAAACTTCGAAAATTCGATTCACTGAACAAATTTAGAGAAACTGAAGGATTGATTTAACTTTTTTCATATCTTCTATTTACCATTTACAGGGTTTTTTTTGCCTGATTTTATATCCCAAATTCGGCTATGTTCCCAATCCCAAAAAGTATACTTTTTTTTCCAAAATGTGGCAAAAAATTCCCAATTGCCAAAAAAACAAAAAAAAAAACAATTTTTTTTTTTTTTTTTTTTAGAAAGAAGTCTTATGTGTATTTTATCTCAATTTTAATTCAATTACATCTAACAAAGTATTACATGATTTTTTTTCTTTTATTTTTCATTTGAATGAATTTATTTTACCAATTTCATGAAAATGCCGATAAAATTCCCAATTCCAAAGCCATGGGCTATCTTCCCAAAAAGTGGGAAAAAAAACCTGATTTAACAAGTTTCTGTTTTATCGGTCGATCTTCTTTTGAGCAACATTGACATGAAAAAGTGCTCAAGAGTTGAAAAAGAAATAACATTTGCAATTAGTTCAAATAAAAATTTGGCATATATATGTTACTATTAAAAGATTTGATAAAATTATCATCCAATCGGGACAGGGTTTACCCACTGAACGTGTGTATATTGTAATGTAACCTTTTTTTCGCAATGTGCGTTCACAGATTGTTCCATGCAACATTTTCTGGGAATCGTGAAAAAATAACAGAATTTTCATTCAAATAAATCAAACACGTGAATTTGTTGTGTTTAAAATAGGGCAGTGGTCTGCAATTTATGTGCAAGTTTTATGAAGAGTACTGAAAAAATGCAAGAAATAGGCATAAATTTGGATTATTTTAGCTGAAGTAAGATTTTTAAATACAATTAAACTGGTGTTTTTCTTATATTAGTCGTGTCTTTAATTATTTTCAAGCGTAGTAAAACAAAATACTCGGAGCGCATGTGTGTGACATCATCATGAGAGCCGCGTTCCTAATGTAAACAAAGTGAGCGAAATTAGGTTATGCTGGAAATAAGGGAATCGTACGATACTTTAGGGGTGTTGCTGCAGTTTTGCTTTTTTTTTACAACAAGTAGATTTTGTTCAAAATTTATATTCAAGTACTATATACAAATAATATGATTTTAGGTGCTACCTAATTTACGGGCAAAAGCTTTTTAAGTTTTTTTTGATTACCATGTATTTTTAATAAATATATGGACATGATTGTGTTCAAAATATTATAATTGTTGCAGTATTAAGTAATGCATCCAAAAAAATCAATCTTAAAACGAGTTACATGTTCCAAGCTTGAAGATTTAGCATCTTTTAATTTTTTGTTTTCTAGCCACAGGAATTTATAGCTGGTTCGGTGTCTGTGGTATAGTGGATGGGGTGTCTGCTAACTGGCTTAGTCACTGGGAGGTGTCTGTTTTGATCCCTTAAGTGGGAGCATTCTTGTGATAACCCTAAAGACATACTATGGTGTACCATTTGGATTGAAAGTCAAGAAGACCTACAAGGTAAAAAGATAAATGTACGTCGAAGAACAATGATTGTACGTCAACATAAATATAAAATACACTTCAAAGTATATATTTGTATGTCAAAGTACATTTGTACTTCAACATAAATGTTTGTACTTCGACGTACACATTTTCTAAACAGCCAATCAAAACACTGTTCTCTTGAGCCGCTTTTCCTTCAGATTTATTTATAATAAATGTTTAAAATCTCTTTTTTAATTGAAGACAAAATGAATAAAAATATCAGAATGGCAAAAAAAAACAACACATAGAAGTTTCAAGTATTTAATGCATTGAAATAGATTATATACAAATTTGAAGAAGATTCAATTGTTATCTTTTTAAAATTAAAATTATTCAGCATATTGTATTTATTGATTATGCAGGGGGAAGTATCACGACCGTCCAGCGCATTACTGTGTAGGAAATTCCCAACGGTAACCTAACAGTTACCAAGCATTAACGGGATAAATAATGTATAATACTAGTAACCTCCCTGTTGGTCGTATTTTGTGATAACCATAACTTGCATAAGTCAGAGGTTAATTACGCCACGCCAGGTCAATAAATACACACAATATCTATGAGTTAGCGGTCGATAGTCGCATAATTTGGTATAAATTATTATAATAATAATAATAATGTTAAATAAATACGAACAATATCTATGAGTAAGCGGTCGAAAGTCGCATAATTCAGTATAAATAATAATAATAATATTGTTCAATGTCAAATATCTCTAAAAGCAACAGATGTAAGGTGTCTTCTGATTGGCTAACACTCAAGGGTCGGTGAAAATTGTACGTCGAAGAACATTTCTTGTTCTACCTAGTAGGTCTTGTAGACTTTCGACGTCATGTTACGTCATATAGACACTAAGTACTGGTCCTACCCAGGAAACAGTTTGTTTCATCAAATGTCTCAATTCAAGTTGACAGCTTGCTAAAGCAGTTGCATTTAGCATACAGTACACTGATTTAACATAATCAAAATCATGTGATGTGTCAAATCAATTTTGATTGACAAATTTGACAGGATTATGAACCAACTCGGTCATTTCTGACGATACTGATAACAAAAATATTGAGTTGTGATAATGGAATCATCGGTGTTGCTATAAATATATTCTCGGTTAAATAAACTGCCGCAACACATATAACACACATATAGGAAAGAAAGACTTAAAGGAAATAATCACAAAAAGGCTTGGTTGCAAATGCTTAATGGCATTTTAAACATAGCAGAATAGAAACTGGTAAGAAATAAGCACTTCTGTCAACCATGGAGGGATACATTATGATTTAGTATATTGGAACCTTGAGCTTTACAGGGCTCGACATTAAAGGTAGTCGGACTGTCCGGGACAACCAAATTGTTAGCCCGTACAAGTAAATAAAGAAATTTGCTAGTCCGACAGGACAAGTGGTCATTATAATTGTATAACTTAGAAAAAATGCCTTTAAAGCCATTATTTCTGTGGAGATATCACTCAACTTTTCCGAGTATATTTTGTATACGTTTAATCGTCGAAGCCCGAGATATTCCGATAGTTCCAGGTGATACATGTACTACACTGAACTATTCACAAGGGAAGCAACCCTTAACATTTTTTGTCTTTGCCAAGATAACAAGAATATTCTCCCTTGTAAAGAATATGCATTTTACGACACCCGTACACACAGATCTTACAGACAATTAACGTAGTGACGTCCTCTCTATGTATAGAATGATTTTTTTTTAAATATCAGTTAAGTACTGTACATATACATCACTTTTAACATTTTCTGTTTGATGTTGGCAACACACAAGTTTTTGTCAGGTATTATGGCTTTGTATAATGTTTAAAAATCAATAATCTTGAGTTTTCCTGTTATTCTAGTCAGTTCTTTTTGTATTGAAATTGCCTACAATTATGTTCACATGTATTTTGAACGATTCAAGTCTTTATGATGAGCATTTTGTATTATTTTGCAAAATACTGAGCAGAATAAGATATAATGGTCAGGACAAGTTGCTTTTTGGTCAGGACAAGTGAAATTATGGTCTACTTGTCCGACTGGACACGTGGCTTCAAAAGTTAATGTCGAGCCCTGTTTTTCTTGTGTACTATTTTATGTGAAGTTCCGCCAATAAAAATAACTTTCGGCTGTTCTGTCGATCAGACCCGCGACTTTCATTCATATTTATATTACCGGATTATAACGCTGGTGGAAAATATATCGGCATGGTTTGTTTAGTTACAACGCGTGATTTCAGACACGTCTTTTCGGATGCGTCTTTAATCCGCTGTTCACAAGTTTTTGATTCTTGGTCTGACGTGCAATAAACCGGTCCTGACCGGTTTAGAGACTGCAGCGAATGGTTTATCCCACCTAATCGAGATAAGAATGTCATTATGGTGTGTTAGCATGTACAATGTGTAATCGATTTCATGACATGGGAATTTTAGCAAACAGAATCGGACCGACTGTTTGGTATTTTCAATCGGTCTTTCATGACCCCAATCAGTCTAGGACCGACAAAACCGAAAAAAATATGATCCCTGATTATCAGTGTTCCTTATAGAAATAGCCAAACTTTCAATGCTAGATGTGGTCTGGTAACATAGATTTAACGCAATACACAATGCTCGTTTTTAATTGTTTTTGTGTGACACTATATTGCATGTGAATGTCCCACTACGATAACCGAACATCCAACAGCGTCAGAAGCAGAAATAGTGTTCCTGTAGTATTACTAAAATGCTCCTTAATAAAGTTTGAAACTGCTTTAAATTTAAAATGTATTTGCTTAAATGCCATTATAAATACCAGTTTTGTGTGAGTAGATTGCATTTGTTTTAATACTCGCAAAAACAATCAGGATTTAGAAGTGAACTGTGTAATTTATAAATCTGTCTTGAAGCAACTTTTTTAATAATTTTCAAGGTAAGTAGTGTTTTATTAAAATAAGATATTAAGGTGCAAAGAAGCTGGTTGTTCTGTTATAAATGCATCTTCCTCTTTAAAGATAACAATAAACATATCCAACATAACGCGCAATTAGTGCTGCAACAATACGCCAAAAACCGTATTGCAATATATTGTCAGTTCAAAAACCCGTATTGCAATATATTGCAATATATTGCTAACTTGTACCAAAATTATAACTTGCCAATTACCCGATAATCCCGTATATTCCAGTTTTAAAGCAAATTCTGGTATATATTTACTATAAATGTGCTCAAGAATAACAAGAAACACAAACATTCGCAAATTTTCTTAAGTATCAAATATATTTTGGCATTCGTTACTAATTAAAGATGTGATGAAATAACGTCCAACCGGGGCGTTTTTTTCCACTGAACACTCGTAATTCACCTGATGTGATGTTCCCGTTTTTATACAACACAAAATACACCCATACTTTCCATGCCAAGTTCTACATGTCTGTATAATTTTCGCGCGCTTTTTATTGAAACAAAGGATAAAGCACTTTTTATTTGACGCTTGAATTTTTTATTGTCGCATTAGCATTAAAATTTGGAAGCGTAATTCCGAAATTCGGAATACAAATTTAATAATGCTTAATTCAGAATCGAACAAAACATTTACAGCTGTGCGCAACTAATTCAACGATAATCTGTTCAAAAGCATCGAACGAATGCTCCGATGTAACAACGCTTCTCCGTATACACTTTCAGAATGCTATTTTTATGGAAAATTTGTTTTACATTGCTTTGTTTTGTTTACCTTGTAATCATTATTTCGAATGGATTTTATGGACGAAATGTGAATGAATTTTTGTAAAATGTTCGTACCGGTATGATGAAAATCGTATCGCAATACAATATGCAGATTGCGTATTGCGATATATACCGATAAACCGGTATATTGTTGCAGCACTACGCGCAATAATCAAATTCCATTTATTCAAGATGTTTCAGTATAAATAATAATGCATATTTTGTACATCAATTAAATGTTCAACCAGGGCTTTCCTTTGACCCGAGCTCCCGGGTTTTGACGCTTGAAAATTAAAGAAGACCCTAGTTTGACTCGTGAGAAAATTACATCATGCGTCACATTTGACCCAGGGGCATATACCGACTTGCGTCAATGAGATCAAAAGTTGTTAAGACTAAGTGATAATTGGCTTGGGGCGGAGTACCTAGGTATATCTTTTGGTAGACGCTAACCGTTATCAGCCGTTTCCAATCATTGAAGCACAAGTCCGCCCAGTAGGCGGGGTTTGGCTCATTGAGAAATCTAGTAATGACCAATTAAAACACTGCTGGTTCGATGACGTGTGTATCAACGTTCCATTATTTATCTGAGCGTTTGTTATCAGCTGTTTGCAGAAAAGACATGTATTAAACCCATAAAAACAGAATGGACTCACCCGCGTCAGTTTTAATAATATCCAATATATAATAATAACATCCATATCCACATTACACTGTTACGCTTCACGGTTGCTCAGTTCAAAGACGCGCGAAAATTATGCTGGCATATGCATGTACTGTCTACAACGTCACATTACACGCTTTACTTCAGAGTTGCTAAAAATAACCATAGAATTGGTATAACTGACCTTCTTGCAAAGTGACAAATTTGGATGCTGCGTGTGCTAATTTTTTTTTACAACAGGCGAAATAATTAATTAATTGACCATTTGAGACGGCATGCAAAAATGGCGCAATTGTCACACGTCTTCGGTTAAGATGGCACATGAAAGGGCAGGGCGGCACATGAAATAATTAAATCTATGACAACTATACGTTTTACCTTTTTATAAATAGTGTCTTGTTTCTGTTCTCCCCATAAGTCTGTCTACACTTTCAGCATTTAATTTATGTTTTTAATATGAACAATTTAATAGTGTTTTAATAAAACTCAGGGAATCAGCCAGACATGTTGCAAACACACTATACACACAATGAACTTCTTAGAATTATGCTCTGGAAAAAAGTATGAACAGAAATAAAGGGAATTACCTCCAAAACTATGTCGGTCGTGCTGCTGATAAATGCAATATCTAAGAATTCTATATAGCTATTTAATAGCCAAGGGACACACACACACAAATACATTTTTCTTAAGCATTATACAAAAATCCATGTGTACACTAGTCTGGACTTCTACATCTTTCATCTTTGATTTGCCTTGTGTAAAGCAGTCATACAGTTTATGAAAAATCACCCCCACCCCCCTCCGCCATTTCCAGTTATTTTTTGGGTTAAGTTTGCACGAAAAACCATTACATTGGGCAAATTTGTGTCGTGAAGTCTTTATGTTGTAAAATTGGTGTATTTGATTTTTTGCTCCTAGTACTTTAAAATTGATAACTAATTTTTGTTTTGGAAACCTTCAATTGGGCATTTTCGGAGAGCAAATGGAATATGTGTTGTTTTTTCCATATTGGGAAAGTGCTGTTTTGTGGTAAATAATAAAGAAGGAAAACAATCACTTATCCCGAAAACAATATCGTATGCACAGGTAGTACTGGCAAGTTGATTTAAAATATGGGTTTTAAATGATTATTTGGGAATCTGAAAGTATGTTTGATGGCTGAAGTATTGAGGCAGTAATGAACAGGGCTTATAGATAACTCTCTGGGTATATTGGGTAATTCATCCCCTGTTTTTGATAACAATTGGGTTTCTGTAAATTCAATAGAGTTTTAGCAAAAAAATTTACCCCCTACTTTTGAGCTTAGTTGGGTTTTTCATTCCTGTTTTTCCTTTTACATTCCTGTTATAATGTGAAAATACTGAGCTCAAGCAGGGGGTTGAACCCACGACCTCCACAGTGGTAGTCAGATACTTTAACCACAAGAGCTAGCCCAACAGCAAGGCTGTTGGGAGTGACATTATTTCACTACATTCCTCCACCTGTTAATGTTTCAAGGCCCAGACACTCCCGCTACAGCATGTCTTGCATCCGCATGGCCCTCCCAGAAACCATTAAACAGCTCAGACCCAGTCCTGCATTCACAGTTCTTTTTTTACCTCATCACCATTAATGTGAAAACACTGAGCTGAAGCCGGGGATTGAAGTCCACAGTAGTAGTCCAACACTTTAACCACTTCGCTAAAGAGCTAGCCCAACAGCAAGGCTGTTGAAAGTGACCTCATTTTCACTACATTTAACTCAACTGGGTAATTTAGGGACTGACATATATAATATGATAAAAATCTACTAAGGTTACTATATTATATATACAAATGGAATTCAAAAAGGTACCTGTACATAATAACAAACCATTACTGAATTTCTGATCAAAGTTTATTCATTTTTGCGTTGAATAAGACCGAGTTCGTGAAATGCACAATTGATGAAGTTATGGCTGTTCAAAGCAATGCACCGCGTTTTCGGGTCATTTTGAGTTGAATACTTTGAAAATGAGATTAGAAATCGGACAGGTCTACGAATAATTACAATAATACCTCAAAGATTGATGAACGCTGGAAAGACTGCCTCCTTTTCTTCATAGGACAGCATATTTATAAACTATCCGATACATTTTTGTACCAAACATAACCAGTCTAAAAAATACGCCTGGTGTTGGTAAGAATTGCGTTTCGTGATGCAAGTTTTTTGCCGGAAATTATGTTATTAAATTTGTATTTGCGTTTGTGTACGCTTTATTTTGAATTTAATTGCGTTTTTGGTTATTTTAATTGCGTAATAATGCAAATACGCTTGTTATCTATAGCCCTGAATGAACAATATGTTTTCAGAATGTGTTTTTTGCTCACCTGGGCACAACATGCTCATGGTGGGCCTTTGTGATCGCCTTTTGTCCTCGTGTGTGGTCCGTTGGGTGTAGTCAAAATTAACCTTGTTTACATTATAGGTGCCACATTTAATGTCCCATCTTCATGGAACTTGGTCAGAACATTTGTCCCCATGATATCCTAGACGAGTGTGAAAATGGTTCCGGTCTGTTGAAAAACATGGCCACTTGGGGGCGGTGCATTTTTCCTTATATGGCTAAAGTTAAACCTTGTTAACACTCTAGAAGTCACATTCATTGTCCAATCTTCATGAAACTTAGTCAGAATATTAGTACCAATAATACATGTAACTTGAATATGATAGAAAATGGTTCCGGTCTGTTGAAAAACATGGCCACCAGGGGGCGGGCATTTTTTCGGTACATGGCTATAATAAAACATTGTTAACACTCAAGGTATCACATTTATGATCCATTCTTCATGAAACTTGTTTAGAATATGTGTCCTAATGATATCTTGGACAAGTTAAAAAATGGTTCTGGTTGGTTGAAAAACACTTCCGTCAGTGGGCCGGCCAGTTTCCCTTATATGCCAATAAATTAGTAAATACTTTTTAACACTCTAGACGTCACATTTATTGTCAAATTGTAATGAAACTTACTCAGAACATTTGTTATCTTATAATCTAATAATATCTTGGATGAGTTTGAAAATGGTTCCAGTATGTTAAAAAAATATGACTGCCAGAGGGTGGGACATTTTTCCTTATATGGCTATTCTAAAACGTTGTTAACACTCTTGAAAGCACATGTTTAGTGAAGTCTTCATGAAACTTGGCAGAACATTTGTCCTCATGATACCTGAGCTGAGTTGGAAAATGGTTCTGGTTTGTTGAAAAATATAAATGCATGGGAGCATGGCAGTTTTCCTCATATTTCTGTAGTTAAACTGTGTTATTGCATTAGAAGTCACATTTATGGTCCAATCTTTGTTCTTATGATAGCTCAGCTGAGTTTGAAATTGGTTATTGTTTGATGAAAAACATTGCTACATGTATCAAGGTGCAGGGAAATTTTCCTTAAATGGCTATAGTTAAACCTTGTTAACACTCTAGAAGTCACATATTTTAGTGCAATCTTAATGAAACTTAGTCAGAACACTTCAAGGGATAAAAGCAAAAAGGCTCTAACTGACATTTTTTCACACAATGACTTTTGAACTCGACTTATCACTATTATATTTGAAATAGTGATATAGTGGAGCTATCCTTCTTACCCGGATGTCGGCGTAAGTGTTAGTGTGAGCATAAGTGTGAGCATTGGAATGTTAAAGTTTGCATACCACTTCAAATATTTTATCTATGTCCCTTGGCATATTGCTTTTATAGTTTGCATACTTCTTTACCAACATGACCCCAATCTATAAACAAGAGCAGACTACTGTATCAAGCATTTTGTAAGAAATATAATCCTTTTTCCACTTAGAATATGCACATTCTGATAAATCAATGTTAAAGTTTGTGTACCACATAAAATATTTTCTATGTCCCTTGACATATTGCTTTCATATTTTGCATACTTCTTTACCAACATGCCCCCAATCTATAAACAAGGGCAGAAAACTGTATCAAGCATTTTGTTAGAATTATGGCCCTTCTTTTACTTAGAATATGCATATTATTGATAAATCTATGTTAAAGATTGCGTACCACCTCAAATATTTTCTATTTCCCTTGACATATTGCTCTTATATTTTGCATACTTCTTTACCAACATGACCCCAATCTTTAAACAAGAGCAGACAACTGTATCCAGCATTTTGTAAGAATTATGGCCCACCACTTAGAATATGCATATAATTTATTATTGATAAATCTATATATATGTTAAAGATTGCGTACCACATCAACTATTTTCTATGTCCCTTGACATATTGCTTTGATATTTTGCATTCTTCTTTACCAACATGACCCCTATCTTTAAACAAGAGCCGACAACTGTAACAAGCATTTTGTAAGAATTATGGCCCTTTTCCACTTAGAATATGCATATTATTGATAAATCTATGTTAAAGATTGCGTACCACCTCAAATATTTTCTATGTCCCTTGACATATTGCTTTCATATTTTGAATACTTCTTAACCAACTTGACACCAATCTTTTTACAAGAGCAGACAACTGTGACAAGCATTTTATAAGAATAATGGCCCTTTTTCCACTTAGAATATGCATATTATTGATAAATATATGTTAAAGTATGCGTACCACCTCAACTATTTTGATTGTCCTTGGACATATTGCTTTCACATTTTGCATACTTCTTTACCAGCACGACCCCAATCTTTAAACAGAGCAGACAACTTTAACAAGCATTTTGTAAGAATTATGGCCCTTTTTCCACTTAGAATATTATTGATAAAGCTATGTTTAAGTTTGCATACCACCTCAAATATTTTCTATGTCCCTTGAAATATTGCTTTCATGTTTTGCATACTTTTTTACCAACATGACCCCAATCTTTAAACAAGAGTAGACAACTGTGACAAGCATTTGTAAGAATTATGGCCCTTTTCCCACTTAGAATGTGCATATTATTGATAAACCTATGCTAAAGTGTTCGTACCACCTCAAATATTTTCTATGTAAAAAAACTTTTGTTTAATAAATTAAATATATGCATTTATGATAAAATGCTAGATTGTAATCACTCCTTATTACTAGTAAAGAGATTTCAATATACATGCAAAGACAGTTCAATTTGCATTATTAATATGCAGTTTTTTTCTGTTTGTATTCTAAATTGTATTTGTATTGTCATTCAATCTAAACGAAACAAAAATTCATTCAATGTAAAAAACAATTAACCACAATATTTAGAAATAGTAATGTATTCCGCTGTTTAGGGCTTTGTTTAATAATTGATTAAATGCACCTCTGACAGTCACACTATCGATCGCTGATGAAAATAAACACTATCCACACCACTTATAATTATAATAAAATTAACATTTGTTTTATTAGTGTTGAAATATAATTTATTCCTGTCTTATTATCAGAAAAAATACGGCTAATTTACAAGAAGCCCTTGCATGGCAAAACAGTGTGCAATTAAGAGATTGTTAAATTTATAATATCTATTTGATTGAATTTCTGAACAATATTTATTATATCAATTTAATTAAAATGTGTATGCTAAGGATTATCTGCATTATATATGTTTAATTGTCTCATTATAATTGTTCAAAAGTTTATAAATTTAACCATATATTTTTGCCAATATTAATTTATAGTTAAATTAATCTACAATTAAAATAAATAGAATTTCTTATTTCATGGGCATAGGTCTTATTCATGAATAGTAGTCAAACAATCTGATATGCGTTTCAATTTGAATTGGTGTTTATGTATCGTATTTCTACCTGTGTCTTCTCTATGCTTCGTTGTGATGAAAGAATCGTGTCAAAGCAACACGCATTATTTCCCTCCTATGCACATAAATTACTGGCATTCAACAGAACAACAATGGTAGCATTTTGTTTCAATAAGAAACATAAAACACAGCATATTTTTCTGGAACCAATCTCAGTCAAATCCAAACTAGATCCAACTTAACACTCATTTTACATTTTTAAAGTAGAAATTATATTGCACTTTTTTGCATCAATTAAATGTTCAACAACTCAATTTCACTGATTTTTAATCAGCATTTTTTTTTACTTTCTTTCCAACTGTCTTTCTTAACTTTCAGCATGTTATTTATGTTCCTTATCTGAAAAATATTATTTTAATAAAACTCAGCGAATCAGATGTGCTGCCTTACTTTGGATAGCTTATGAAAAGGGTGATTATGCAAAGCACGCTATGTAAATGTTTGACAACTCAATTCACTGATTTTTATTCAGGGTATTTTTTTTCTTGCCAACTGTCTTTCTATTTATTCAGCATGTATGTTCATTTTTTTCTTTCATTCTAAAAACATCGCAATTTTACATTTTCCTTTACTTCTACATCCTTTATCCTTGATGTCCATTGAAAAAACAACAGACATAGCATGTGTGATTGAGATAAATATGATTTGATTCAGTTTTATAATGAGATATAATAAGCCTTTAATAAAAAATTGAAATATATGATATAAGTGGCTATGATAAAAGCACGCCCAGCACCCTCCCAAACATAATCAGGTAGCAATTTTGGTAAGTTGATTTCAAATAGATGTTTTTTTATACATAATTTGAGAACCTGATCAGGTGTGTGATAGCTGAACAGGTATTAAGGCATTAATAATACATGTTTTCACAGAGTTGTGTTTACTTTTTGAGAAATAATTAATGAGCTAATTATTTTTTTCTGTTTTGAATACACAGTTGATGTACAGAGGACACTTTGGCAAGCAAGGTGCTCAAGTATTGCAGGCAAGAGAAATGTATACAATTTAAGCCAGATGCTGGACATTTACGGACCTCTGTTCTGTCTAGGTACATTGTAGAATTGACTGTTGTTGGAACAGTTATAGTGTGAGCAGCAGAAATGTTACTCAAGCTAAACACTTGACACTATACAGGCCCCCTCCTATTTGAGGTTGAAGTGACTGTGGTCGGGATAGATATCTATTGAGCAACAGAAAAGGAAAATTCAAGCCAAACACTGGACATGTACTTACCTCTAACCTGTTGCGTTGGAAGTGACAGTGGTTGTCTAGTGAGCAGCATAAATAGAACTCAAGTCAAACACTGGACCTGTACTGACCTCCCTCCTGTTGAGTTGGAAGTGAAAGTGGTTGTCTAGTAAGCAGTAGAAATAGAAATCAAGCCAAACCCTGGACCTGTACTGACCTCTCTCCTGTTGAGTTGGAAGTGAAAGTAGTTGTCTAGTGAGCAGCAGAAATAAAATTCAAGCCAGACACTGGACCTGAACTGCCCACCCGCCTTTTTGTGTGGAAGTGACTGTGCCTCGGATAGTTGTCAAGTCAAGAATTACAAGCCCTCAAGACAGGTCAGGTAAGATAACATTGATATCAACAACAGTTACAGCCTAAGTGGCATGCAGCCCAATCACTGAATGCTTGCTAAACTAACAAGCTTGAAGTTCTTAGATAGGGGATATTGTGATTAGTCCTTGTCTGCTGTCAAAAGTGTTTTGACTGTCATTTCATGTAAATTTTTTTGGCTTGTGATATCTTACTTGGAACCGAAGGAAAATGTGGACATGTCTTTGCAGTCCTTACCCAATTGAGAAGAAATCCATATTTTATACTGTGTGCAGGGCCCTTTTTTGGGCCGAAATTTCGGCCCCATTACCCCCTTAAAATAGTATACTTTTTCCCCCTATTTCAGCTAAAAATCCCCCCTCCCAAATTTTTTTTTAAATTGTATTCATATGTTGCCAGCTGGTATGGTGCTATTAACCTTTGATTAAATGTATATTTATGTAAATTATACATTAAAATATAGCAATTTTAAGTGTTCAATGGTTGGTGAAAAGATCTGAAATTCCTCTTTTCTCCCAAAATGACGCAAAATTCCCCCCTCTATAAGGACCCCGGCCCAAATCCCTCAAAGTGAAGCATGGGCCCTGATGCAGTGTGTTGTAAATTTGTGTTGAAGATTGAAGTTTTATTATAAAGACTATAATTAATTGCAGATAATATCAAGTTGTTCTCGGCAAATATCAAATCATAATCAAGCCTGTTATTTATCACCTGTATTTACTGGTTCAAATTATTTTGAATGAGTATTTCATAAATTCCATAAATTAACCTCAAACATTAAAGCATGCTTATAACATGTTCATGTCATTTGTTCATGTTTAAAAGTATATATGCAGTATGTATATTACTTTCATCAAGAAACTAGAAATGGCGCGGCAGAGGCCGACGCGTATCCCCACGCCGAATGTTTGACCTAGGTGTGCCCCAGGGTTGGTAATGGGGCCATGCATAGCTGAGATTGACCATATTGTCATAAGAGAAGTTCAGTATCAATTTGAAGTGAATCGGTGTAGAAAAGAAGAAATTATAGTAAAAGGCAATTTTGGGTGGGTGTGGTCTATGTGGGCGGGGCCCCAGGGTTGGTTATGGGGCCATGCATAGTTGAGATTGACCGTATTGTCATAAGAGAGGTTCAGTATCAATTTGAAGTGAATCGGTGTAGAAATGAAGAAATTATAGTAAAAGGCAATTTTGGGTGGGTGTGGTCTATGTGGGCGGGGCGCCCCAGGGTTGGTAATGGGGCCATGCATAGTTGAGATTGACTGTATTGTCATAAGAGAAGTTCAATATCAATTTGAAGTGAATCGGTGTAGAAATGAAGAAATTATAGTAAAGGCAATTTTGGGTGGGTGTGGTCTATGTGGGCGGGGCCCCAGGGTTGGTTATGGGGCCATGCATAGTTGAGATTGACCCTAATGTCATAAGAGAAGTTCAGTATCAATTTGAAGTGAATCGGTGTAGAAATGAAAAAACTATAGTAAATGGAATTTTTTGGTGGGTGTGGCCTATGTGGGCGGGCGCCCCAGGGTTGGGATTGGGGCCATGCATAGTTGAGATTGACCCTAATGTCATAACAAAAGTTCAGTATCAATTTGAAGTGAATCCGTGTAGAAATGAAAAAATTATAGTAAATGGAAATTTTTGGTGGGTGTGGCCTATGTGGGCGGGGCGCCCCAGGGTTGGGAATGGGGCCATGCATGGTTGAGATTGACCGTATTGTCATAAGAGAGGTCCATTATCAATTTGAAGTGAATCGGTGTAGAAATAATGAAGTAAATGTAAAATAACCTAAAAAAATGAGTGATAATTTCTGACGCGGCCCCACCCCAACCGCTATAACTTTTGACCCAGGGGTCAGATCAAAATTCCAAATAGTGCAGGGTCGCACATATGCTCATAGCTATAATGTGTGTAAGTTTCAAGTTTCTAGTGCTTTTAGTGTAGGAGGAGATAGTGGCCAGGACGGACGGACAGACAGACAGACAGACAGACGGACGGACGGACGGCGGAGATAACCACAATATCCCCACCTTTTTTTCAAAAAGCGTGGGGATAATTAAGAACTTCTTAAATTCCATGAAATAAATTAATTTATAGTTCCTGAAAAAACAGAGAAGTTTGGTACAATTTTAAATGTTGATTGATCTCCGTTGGACTGACATTACTTGTGTATGTCACTACAATTTCCAATGGTTAAAGTTTGGTAGAATTTTAAATGTTGATTGGTCTCCCTTGGTCTTGCATTGCTAATATATGCCGCTATCATTTCACATTGGTAAAATAATGTAACCAATCCTTGAATAACTTTAATATGCCATGAGGTTGGATTACTCTATATCCCAATCTGACTAGAATGTGTAATATACCCTCTCTCTGGTATGAGAAATAGTACCGGTAATATACATGTAGGTTTCACCTCAAATTCCTCATATATCATACTAGTATGCTTACTTTGTTTAAACCTGTTATAATGTGTGTATTATAAACTGGTTGGTGAGAACGTATGTTTGTTGTTTCTTTTGCTTGAATTACATTTTGAACTTAAGTAAAATACTTTTTAATTATTTTCTTAGGATAAATAATATCACTTTCTGTCAAAGAATATTATTTGTTTTTAGTATATTGTCTTGCTATTAAGTTTTTTTTTCCTTCTTTGGGACCCGCCGAAAAACGGCCCTTTCCCCTCTGATTTTTTCCCCTCAGCAGGTAAATTTTCCCCCAAGCTTCATTTTTTTCCCCTTAAAAAAATGTTTTTTTGTTTTTGTTTTTTTTTTAACTTTAAATACATAAGTTAACCTGATTCAGTGTAGAAAATATAAATAACCATGGAACTTCATGCAAACCTTACGCAGGGGTCAAAGGATATAAAGCAGTTAGCCTATGAGGACAGCAATGACCTCAACCGAAAGCAAACATCCGCTACCATCAAAGCACGAGCTTCACGTGCCAGAACTCGCAACTATCGTTACAAGTTGCACGAGGAATTGCATTATGGCAAGGGCATAAGTGACCCCAAACCTGATTTTGATTTCCCACACCTTAAACATCATAAATATGCTTAGTTGACCTTGTGATTTTTATAATAAAGTGTGAATACTACCTGATCTTGCACTTCTTGGCAAAAACCTGGCCAGTGTATCAGTCTCAAGGTTTCCTAAAATGGCAAAAATACCTTACTAAAATAGATATAAAAGGGAAAAAAGGCATTTATGTACTTTAAGTGTATTTATATGAATAATAGAAGCTTGGTGAAGCTTGTGGTATTCATGTAATTACCAAATATGCAGGCTGGCTCAGTCCCAAATTGCCCCCTACACTGTCCGAACTGAAAACATGTACTTCGATCCATGTTGGTGGAATGGGGCTCTATGTTTAAATGTTTAGGCTTGCCACACAAGCTTCTGTTGCATAAATTGCTCACAGAGTCACTGGGGTTCAGTTCTGACTTCATATAGCACATTAAGGCTACACGGTGAACCAAGTTTGTCTTTGATATTGACTTTGAAGGCAATTTAGCTTTGATTCACCCATAGTAAGGCGGGGATCTGTTGGAAATGCATCCATTCCATACTTAACATTCTGAATTGATACATTTAATAGACTTATCTTCTAATCTTTTGCCAAGAAGTGACCAAAAATCATCTTTGACGTTCATTTTTTGAAAGTTCAGACGATATTTTTATTTAACCCAACGCTAGTTTAGGTTACAATATACCAAAAGATTTCCTACACAAATTCAATGTGAAAGCAATGACTTTAACACAAAATAAAGTCAAACTTTTGTGCATAGACACCATCATACCCATACCTTTTCTTAAAGAGCACTTCAAGCCGATTTGATTTAAAGAATAAAAAAGATAATTCATGCGTTTTGCAAGAAAGAACTCGACACGAATCAGCAGTCACTGTTTTACGGCTGTCTATTTACCGGCTTCTCTGCAGTTGAGGATGGTTCCAGGCCATCTGTCAAAGTCTCATGTAGTCTTCAACCTTCAAGTAAATGAGTGATTTGCTACTAAACAACAATGTTTTCCCTACCACATGCACACAGAAACATTCTAAAATAAAGGCATGGCAAGTGCCTATACAGAGAAGTGTGTCTGCTAATAAATGATGTTCATGTTTTTAGAGAATATAGCATTGCACTCCAAAATTATTTAGAATATTGTAACCTGCATAATATAGCTAAATCAGGTCACAATGTTCACTGCATAATACATGCAGGGTTTTTTATCTGATTTTGGGGAAAGGGCCTGGCCTTTTTTGAGGGGACAAAAATCGGGTGAAATGTTGAATTTTGGGGAAAAAAATCGTGCGAAAAGCCGGATTTGTGGGAAAGTAAGGAACGTCTAAAATAATCAATTTAACATATTTTTCTGTTTTTAAAACAAATTGAAGGCAATTGAAAATTTAATTATGCAATATTTATTCTATTTTCTACAGTGGATCAGGTTAACTTATATATTTAAAGGCAAAAACAAAAAAAAAAAAAAAAAAAACATTTTTTATTTTTTTTTTAGGGGAAAATGAAATCTAGGGGAAAATTTACCAGCTGAGGGAAAGAAAAAATCCAAGGGGAAAGGGCCGATTTACGGCGGGTCCCAAAGAAGGAAAAAAAACGCTGACATGTACAACTTAATCAGGTTAATGTGTTTTCTGCATAATATAACTTAATCAGGTCTCTGTGTTCACTGCATAATACAACTAAATCAGGTCACTGTGTTCACTGCATAATACAACTAAATCAGGTCAATGTGTTTGCTTCATAATGCAACAATCAGGTCAATGTGTTGGCTGCATTATATAACTCAATCAGGTCAATGCATTAGCTGCATAATGCACCAATCAAGTAAATGTGCTTGCTCAGCAGCATAATACAACTGAATAAGGTCAAATTGTGTTTGCTGCATAATACAACAATCAGATCAATAGGTTAGCTGCATTAACAACAATCAGATCAATAGGTTAGATGCATTAACAACAATCAGATCAATAGGTTAGCTGCATAAACAACAATCAGATAAGCATGTTTGCTGCATAATACAACAATCAGATCAATAGGTTAGCTGCATAAACAACAATCAGATCAATAGGTTAGCTGCATTAACAACAATCAGATAAGCATGTTTGCTGCATAATACAATCGGATCAATGTGTTTACTGCATAATACAACAATCAGGTCAATACGTTATATGCATAATGCAACAATGAGATCAATGTGTTCGCTGCATACATGTAATACAACAATCAGACCGATGTATTTGCTGCATCAAACCACAATCAGATAAATGTGTTTGCTGCATCATACTATCAGGTCAATGTGTTTGCTGCATAATACAAAAATCAGGGCTATGTGTTCTCTGCATACTACAACTAAATCATGGCCATTCATACCTTGACCAAGAAATCAGTTTTAACAGTGATGTATGCATTTGATTTTTCATGAATTTTCTGTTTTTATTGATATCCGAGTTTTTCAAATGGCAGCATTTTATCTTCCCTTTGATATATTACTTAAGTGCTTGGAAGACACAATTGCAGGGCATAGACCTTATTTTTGTAAATAAATACATGCCATTTACCATCACTATTTCATTAAATTTCCATTTGGTTTATTGTTTTTAACAACCAAAAAATACATCTGAAGCAGATAGGCAAAACTTCTCTGTCATACAAATATAAACAACCGATACGAAACATCCTAAATTTGATTGTATTTAAGTACACAAACATGTTATATTATTGTAGATAATTTTATAACATTAATGTTGCCTACATGTAACTAGGCTTTTCTTGTAAGCATGAATGTTGCATTCAACTTGTGTTTTCTGAAAACAGGGTTGTAGTTGTATGCATGAACTAGGATGTTCTTAAAAGCAATTCTTAGCTATCTATTCTCCATAGTCAACATTTAAGTAATTTTGCCCTTCAATCAACAAGATCTGCTTGTCGCTCTTCACAAGTGGTTATTTCCATTTATCAAACTAGTGACACCAAAGTGTGTCTAGTACTAACATTAACATATTTAAGAGCAGACACAATCCTTCAATATTGTGTGTGGCCTGGCATTGACTGATGGTGTATTAGTACATAAATTATTGCTTGACCCACCCTTTCATCTCTTCATGGTGAGCACAATATGATACATTCCATATAATATCAATAATGTTCATACAAAGCTTTCATACTTGCACAGATGCTGTTATTGAGCATTATCAAAACACTCAATCAAGCATACTTAATTATCCCCCGCCAGAGGCGGAGGGATATTTTTGGCGTTGTCCGTCCGGCTGTCTGTCCGTCCGGCACTTTTGTGTCCGGAGCCATATCTTGGAAGTGCTTTGGCGGATTTCATTGAAACTTGGTATGAGTATATATATGCATAAGAGGATGATGCCCGCCAAATGGTATTGTACACCATCTGTTTAAAACAGAGTTATGGCCCTTTGTATCTTGAAAAAATGCTTTTTACTATAGGCACTTTTGTGTCCGGAGCCATATCTTGGAAGTGCTTTGGCGGATTTCATTGAAACTTGGTATGAGTATATATATGCATAAGAGGATGATGCACGCCAAATGGCATTGTACACCATCTGTTTAAAACAGAGTTATGGCCCTTTGTATCTTGAAAAAATGCTTTTTACTATAGGCACTTTTGTGTCCGGAGCCATATCTTGGAAGTGCTTTGGCGGATTTTATTGAAACTTGGTATGAGTATATATATGCATAAGAGGATGATGCACGCCAAATGGCATTGTATACCATCTGTTAAAAACAGAGTTATGGCCCTTTGTATCTTGAAAAAATGCTTTTTACTAAAGGCACTTTTGTGTCCGGAGCCATATCTTGGAAGTGCTATGGTTGATTTCATTGAAACTTGGTACGAGTATATATCCCCCGCCAGAGGCCGAGGGATATTGTTTTAGCGCTGTCTGTCCGGCTGTCCGCCTGTCCGTCACTTTTGTGTCCGGAGCCATATCTTGGAAGTGCTTTTGCGGATTTCATTGAAACTTGGTATGAGTATATATATGCATAAGAGGATGATGCACACCAAATGGCATTGTACACCATCTGATAATAACAGAGTTATAGCCCTTTGTATCTTCAAAAAAATGCTTTTTTAGTGTCAAATATAACAATTTGTGTCCAGAAGTATATAGGCGGGGGATATCAATTCAACGAATTTGCTTGTTTATTTAATGTTGCTTTTGACACTGACCTACTTTTGGTTGAGACTAATGCAGAGTCCAATTTCTTGTTTATCCTTTTACTACTCTGATACGCATTGCTATTCCCTTAACAAGTTAAATTTAAATAAAGACATATCTTACTAGATTCAACTTTAAATGCTTCATTTTCAACCCTAAGATACTGATTAGCAGCAAACAGCATACAACCTGAATTGAAATTGAAACAGTAATTGTTCTGGAAAGAATATATAACACAGGCAAGTGTTATATGGTCTACACAAATGTCTATAGTAAATGGCAATATTTAATCTCCCCATCATGTATGTACATTATATAATGTATTACAACTATTTTTCTGTTTATGACAAAAATAATATGATCATAGCTTTAAAATACATAGTCCTGATGATGATGATGATGAAGATAAGAAGATAATGATGATGATGTAGATGATGATGATGATGATGATGAAAACGATGATGATAATGATGTAGATGACGCTGATGATGATGATGAAGATAAGAAGATAATGATGATGATGTAGATGATGATGATGATGATGATGATGATGATGATGATGATGATGATGGTGATGATGATGTAGATGATGATGGTGATGCACATGATGATGATGATGATGATGATGATGATGATGATGATGATGATGATGATGATGATGATGATGTAGATGACACTGATGATGATGGTGATGATGATGATGAAGATAATAATGATGATGATGTAGATGATGATGATGTAGATGATGATGTAGATGATGATGGTGATGCACATGATGATGATGATGATGATGATGATGATGATGATGATGATGATGATGATGATGATGATGATGATGATGATGATGATGATGATGAAGAAGAATATGATGCTGATGATGATGATGATGATGATGAATATAATGATGATGTAGATGATGCTGATGATGCTGATGATAATGATGAATATGATGATGATGATGACAATGATGATGATGATAATGATGATGATGATGATGATGATGATGATGGTGGTGGTGGTGATGATGATGATGATGATGATGATGATGATGATGATGATGATGATGATGATGATGATGATGATGATGATGATGATAATGATGATGATGATGATGATGGTGGTGGTGGTGGTTGTGATGGTGGTGGTGATGATGATGATGATGATGATGATGATGATGATGATGATGATGATGATGTAGATGATGATGATGATGAAGATGAAGGTGATGTTGATTAGGATGATGATGAGGAGGATGAGAAGGATGATGATAATGATGATGATGATGATGGTGGTGGTGGTGGTGATGATGATGGTGATGATGATTTTGTTGTTGATGTTGATGATAAGAAAGAGGAATAGGATGCTGTCCGGTAATCTTGCGCAGTAAAGGGTCAATTGGTTTAAAATTGGTTTAAAAACATGTTCTTGTATTAATTGACAATATAATATCTTATTTTATTATGAAAATAAGAATTTCATGTGCTTATTAACACAAAAATATGTCATTAATTCAGTGAGGAACTGTCCGATTTGATTTCAAAACAAACATGACTCACCTCATTTTCGAACTGTCAGAGTGTCCGGTAATCTTGCCCACTTGGTGTTATGACCTCATTTAGGCTACATTGTAGACATATGGTGTCCAAGTAGTGCCAAAAAAACATTCCAGAAAATTATTTTAAAAATCACTTTGTAAAACCATTCAAATTTAATGAGGATTTCTAGTGCAGTTTTGGTGATGATGGTGGTGGCATTCTGTTGACTGTAGCAAAAGAAACAATAAAAATATAAAATGATTGATTTCTAGCATGAAAATAATGTTTATGCATAGCAGGTTTAATTTTACCCCGGAACATACTTCCATATTTTACAGAAACTATAAAAACTAGGCCATTGCGCATGCGGACATCATACCAAATGTGGTTTGACAGAATGGCGGGAAATGAAAACAATGTCGTCTGATAGGATATATTTTCAATGGCCAAAAATACATAACTGATCGGTATTATGCAGTGGAATGCTAAATTACACGTTGGATTTATGAATTTTTAATTCAAAGTATGATTCATTTAGAATTTATCGTAAGTATGTCAGTGTTTACGATACATGTACAATCTATAAAGATTACGCAACCGGTGTTAAAATGTAATAATCCCATTTTGGTTTTGCATGGAATATGTACATTTTAAATCCGTTAATTCTTAAAAATGTGAAGAAATTCCATATTTCATCACTAAATAACACCATTTGACGTCGCTACTGCGGAGTGCGCAAGATTACCGGACGCGCAAGATTACCGGACTTACCTGTAATGATGATGATGATGATGATGATGATGAAGCTTCTGCTGCTCTTGCTGCTGCTGATGATGATGATGATGAAGACAATGACTATGATGATGATGATGATGATGATGATGATGATGATGATGACTATGAGGATGATGATGACTATGAGGATGAAGGTGATGATTATTTGTTTTCCTCAAAAACATGGCTTCCAGGTGCTGGGCAGTTTTCTTTAAAAGTTTTTTGTAAAACCCTGCGAAAAACACCTGTTAAAGATGTATAAGTTTCATGCCGGTTTAGGTGAGCGCCACAGAACCATTTGCACTTTTGTGTTCTTTCTTGTATACCTTCAAGGCCAGTCAGGCCTTTGACTGGATTAAAACAATCAGGAATTGAGTTTAATGATGCTTACCATTGCTAATCTTAAATCATGACAAGTTGGTACTTCATTTTATTTTCACTGTTAACCAAAATAACCTATCTCATGTGAACACATTGCATCCTATCAATGTTTGTGGTTCTGCTTTAAAATAAAATTCTGCAACACCAACATCTTTAATAAAAAAGTAACACTCTGGTCACAATGCACATGCTATATGTCTAGTCGTTAACATTAACTTATACAATTGACATTGTATCCAAATCTGTGTATTTTTTAAGGCTAGGGACCAAGTACTGACTGTATAATACTGATCTATACATCGTATCTTACAATCTGTTTCTTGTGAAAAGTTTGCTGTCTCATCATGTGTTTTAAAAGTCCAGCTTTAGACATATTCTCACTACCAACACCCTACCAGCTCACATGGAAATATTTATAATAGGTGCCCAATATACATAATTATGAATCTTTATCATGACATGGCAGTGATGGGGAAAGATTTGTGCTTAATATCATTCAACATGTATTTCTATGAAGTCAGTCAAGAGCCACTTATTCAGAAAACGGATGCAATTTTTATTAACTGCTATTCCTAGAAATCCACTATTTAAGTACTCACAGTCAACAAGGTATATGTTGACCCTCTTGTTTTACTGAATTTGCTTTATCCAGATGTTTTAGCCTAGATTTCTTACCATACTTGTATGCAGCAAGAAAATTGATGGCAGATATATTTGCGCTCATGTTCATATTCTTTGCACGTTTAAGCTGTTTGCATCTGCCTTCAATGTCAACATTAGTAGATTTCATGCAAACAATATGCCTTCCATGAAAACAAAAGTAGATTTTATGCAAACATTTGAAGATATCTGCAAGGCGCAGGATGTTAGTCCAAAATTAAAATTAAGGATGTTTGCGTAGCTATGCATATTTAGAATATTTAAGTTATTGAACTTTGGCCGTATATATAGACGTATATATATATATATTATATAAGTGATAATGCTGGAACAAGCTTACTTAATTATTCAAATAAATAATTTTATAAAATTTAATAAATATTTAATAAAATAGTTATTGCAGGACCTTTGCCCCATCAGCATTCAATTATGGTTGTCAGAAACACAAAAACCCGAGAAAACCCGAGCTATTGTCATAGCCAGCACGTCCGCCGTCCGCCGTCCGGGTGTTAAGATATCAATGAGGAGAATTCATAAACCAATTACCATACACTTAATCATTATTTATGAGTATACCTTTATTCAAAGGATTTGCACCCATCCACAACTCAATTTATGTTTCGGGGGATATGAATTCAACAAATGTACTGGTTCTTTTTTAACACACCTGAGAACAAAATGCGGTGAGCTATGGTAGTAGCTGGCCCAGCGGCGTGTCGTCTGTTGTCATTTGTGAGAGGTCAGTTGTCAATTAGCTCCAAACCGCCAAGCGTATTTTCAAAAAAAACAACACAGATTTAATAGTTGTTATGTCACATCATCAGTGGTCCTTTAAAGTATTTTGTTCAAATCTAACCCAGCAACTACTTTTACTACCTGCTTTGACCAGCGCGCTTTCTCTGTCAGTACGATCTCAGACCAGAAAGTGGTTGACCATTGTCCATGCTTACTAAAGGAAGAGGTGGAGGAGAGAGTGCGTAGTCTGAAGGCAGGGAAATCTCCAGGAGTGGACAAGTTCTATTCTGAGCTGATAAAGCACTGAAGAGAAGCCTTATGTTTAAATGAAAATGATATTAAAGAAAGGAATTTTGATGTGTGCAGTGTTGCCAAAATTATGGCCTTGTGTCTGTTTTTTCCAGTAAAGAATATAATATTCTCAAAATGTGTTTTATTATTTCCTCCTTTACTTCAGTCTGTGTGAATCTTTCCATAACTACCATAGTTTAATTACATCAGTAAAGAACGGAATTTTGACAGCCACCAATTTGTGCTGAGTTATGGCCCTTTGTGTTTTTAACCAGGTTTTCCGAAGGAAAAAACTGGTTATTAGATTGGGGATGTCGGCGGGCGGGCTGGTGGGCTGGCGGGCGGAACAAGCTTGTCCGGGCCATAACTTTGTTGTTCATTGTCAAATTTTAAAATCATTTGGCACATTTGTTCACCATTATTAGACGGTGTGTCACGAGAAAGAATTACGTCACAATTTGAGTTTGAAGGTCAAAAATGTCCATAAATGAGCTTGTCAGGGCCATTACTTTGTGATTCATTGTGAGATTTTAAAATCATTTGGCACATTTGTTCACCATCATTAGACGGTGTGTCGCGCGAAAGAATCACGTCGATATCTCCAAGGTCAAGGTCACAATTTGAGTTTGATGGTCAAAAATTGCCATAAATGAGCTTGTCTGGGCCATTACTATGTCATTCATTGTGACATTTTAAAATTAAAAAAAATAAATAAAAAAATCAAAGAGGCGTTCTCATGAAGCTGCACATTTTGATTGTTGGAAGTTCAAGGTCAAGGTCAGCCTTCAAGGTTAAAGGTCAAAAAAATTATTTTTTTTAAAATTTATTTCAAAGCGGCGCAATAGGGGGCATTGTGTTTCTGACGAACACATCTCTTGTTTTTTTTCTAATTGAAATCAAGGTCAATTTTACACAAGGGGGTTAACAATACACATTTTGAATTGTCTCCCTTTATCAGACTTTTTTCAACTGAAAACCTGGTTTTGTGACAATTTTGTCCCTTGTTTGCCATTTGTAGAATATAATAGTCGATCTGTGTGTGTCCAAACATGTACCATGGGGTCATCAGTGTCAAATGTGACGCATTTCTAGTTTCTTTGGAAGAATATATTAATTTAAAAACATATGTTTTTTAACTCAACTTTTCTTTAAATGCTGGCAAATTTCACTCAACAGCCTAAGAAAGATCATATTTAAGTGATCTTAAAGGGAGGCATTTTTTGTGCAATCAACTATTGCAAAATTATGTCTGTCATTTTTCATGTTTTGAGATATATATATGTGCGCTTCATAAAATTATGACTGTTTGTAGTATTTTCCTCAAGTATTAAGTATATTAAGAAGATTTTTTGGTTATAATTTATATTTGATTAAATTTGACTGTGTCCATGGGGATGAGTGTCTGTGACATATCTAGTTTTGTATGAAATGGACTGAAAGCGGCACATACATATTAACATTTGTTCTCTTTTTTGTGTAAGAATTTTTTATTATACCCCCATTAACATTGGTAATGGGAGCTATATAGAAGTCACTTTGTCGGTCTTTCGGTTGGTCTGTCGGTCGGTTGGTCTGTCGCTGTGTAGGTCTGTACCGAAACTTCATCAGATCTTCACCAAACTTGGTCACAATTTGTATGTAGATGATGTGTAGGTCATGTTTGAATATGGGTCATGCCAAGTCAAAAACTAGGTCGCGGGGACACTTAATGAGTTTTAAACAGAAAGTTTAACCGGACCAAAACTTTGATATTTATCGTTAGATTTAATAATTACTTGGTATGTTTGTTCACCCTAATGGGACGGTGTGTCTTGTGAAAAAAGTACGTCGATATCTCCAAGGTTAATGTCACCCCTGGAGTTCAAAGGTCAAATGCTTTTCTGGGCCATAACTTTATCATTAATTGTGAGATTTTAAAATCATTTTGCAAATTTGTTCACAATCATTGGACGGTGTGTCGCGCGAAAGAATTTTGTCGATATATCCAAGGTCAAGGTCACACTTTGAGTTAAAAGATAAAAAAATGGCCTTAAATGAGCTTGTCAAGGCAATAACTATGTCGTTCATATGTCGTTCATTGTAAGATTTTAAAATCATTTGGCACAGTTACTCATCATCAACGGACGCTGTGTGTCATGCAAAAGAACTAGGTCAATATCTCAAAGGTAAAAAATAGTCACAAAATGAGCTTGTCCGGGCCATAACTATGTCATTCATTGTGAGATTTGGCACATTTGTTCACCATCATTGGAAGGTGTGTCGCAAGAAAAAAATTACGTCAATATCGTCAAGGTCTAGGTCACACTTTGAGTTCAAAGGTCAAAATGGCTATAAATGAGCTTGTCCGGGCCATAACTATGTCATTCATTGTGAGATTTTAAAATCATTCGGCACATTTGTCCACCATCATTGGACGGTGTGGTGGGCGAAAAAAGTATGTCGATATCTCCAAGGTCAAGGTCACACTTTGAGTTCGAAGGTAAATAATTGCCATAAATGAGCTTGTCCGGGCCATAACTATTGTGGTTTATTTTAGATTTTAAAATGACTCTGTAAATTAATTTTGTTCACAGTCATTGGACGGGGTGTCATGTGAAAGAATTCAAGAGTTCAATGGTCAAAATGGCTTTAAATGATAATTGCATAATAATTCTTCCAAATTGCCATAAATTAGATTCTCTTGTTTTGTGAAGACAGCATGCAAAATAGTCTGTGTCAATGCGGCACATGAGGGTATACGTCACGTCTGTGACAAAGCTCTAGTTTTGTTTGCAGATTTCAGTCTGAAATCCAACTTTTCTTTTACAACATTTATGCTTGAAATTGTTCAATCTATAAAAAAACACTTTTAGTTGGAAATTTTGTTATTGCCTCTTTCAAAAAGCACTTTTGATGTTTAAACATTTAGACTGGAGGAGGATGTATTGTACATTGTAATTTAGTGGTTCAATACAGAGTCAAGAATGCACACTCCAACCACTAGTTAATTACAATCAGTGTTCTGCGTAACAAGGAAGATTTTAGGATGGCAAGTCTATTAATAATGACAAATTTTTAACTGAAACTGAAAGACACACTCAATTAACAATGCTTTCATTGTTACTTCTTACTTGGAAAAGTATTTTTAGTATTACTAAGCATTGGTTCAAGAGGTTTGTATTTAGAAGATTCAATCCGCACTGTTATTATGCAATTTCAAACAAGCCCAACAATAAACTTTGCAAACAAATTGTAATTGACGGACATGTATATGTTAACATAAAATATATCAATGTGCTATGTTTTCTCCTAGATCATCTATGACAGTATATTACTTGCATATAACTGCATATACAATTGTTATCATTTATGTCAATGGTTTTCATACCTAGATACAATAAATAATGTCCCTTTTGCCTTATAATAATGTCTTGAGCAAACGTTTTGGTTCAAATTGAAGTCATAAGTGAATTTTAATGAGTTAAAAATTTTACTGCAATTAACATTATAATTTCACCATTGGTAATAGGGCCTATATAGGAGTAACTTTGTTAGTCGGTCTGTCTGTCGGTCTGTCTGTCTGTCCAGAAATTTTGTCTGGACCATAACTATGTCATTTATTGTTAGATTTTAAAATGACTTGGTACATTTGTTCACCTTCAAGGGACGGTGTGGTGCGCGAAAGAATTACGTCGATATGTCCAAGGCCAAGGTCATACTTGGAGTTCAAAAGTCAAAAGCTTGTCCTGGCCATTACTTTGTTTATCATTGTGAGATTTTTAAATAATTTGCCATATGTGTTCACCATCAGCGGACGGTGTGTCCTGAGAAAGAATTACGTCGATATCTTAAATGTCAAGGTCATACAGTTTGAGCTCAAAGGTAAAAGATGGCCATAAATGAGCTTGTCCGGGCCATTACTATGTCGTTCATTGCAAGATTTTAAAATCATTTGGCACATTTGTTCACCATCATTGGACGGTGTGTCGCTCGAAAGAATTGTATGGATATCTCCAAGGCCAATGTCAGTATACTTTTAGTTCAAAGGTCAAAAATGGCCATAAATGATCTTGTCCGAGCCATAACTATATCAATGTTTTTTTCAATGTTTTTTTCAAAGTCATTGGACGGCGTGTCATGTGAAAGAATTCAAGAATTAAAAGTTCAAAATGGCGATAAATGAAAATGGCATAATAATTCTTAAAACTTGCCATAAGTTATGTTCTCTTGTTTTGTGAAGACAGCATGCAAAATAGTCTGTGTCAATGCAGCATGTGGAGGTATACATCAGGTCTGTGACAAAGCTGTAGTTAATTTTGTTTTAATTAGTCCCCTACCAGTTTCACTGGAGGGGACTCATGGTTTTGTATCCATCCGTCCGCCAGTTCGTCACACTTTTCTGGATCCTGCGATAACTCTAAAAGTTCTTAGTATTTTTTCATGAAACTTGGAATATGGATAGATGGCAATATGGACATTATGCACATCATTTCATTTTGTTCCTACATCAAAAATTCCAGTTTATATGGCAACAAATAGACTAGAATACTGCTTAAAATGGTGATGTTTATGTCCCCCACTATAGTAGTGGGGGACATATTGTTTTTGGTTGGTCTGTTGGTTGCTCTGTTGGTTGGTTGGTCTGTTGGTTGGTTTGCGCCAACTTTAACATTTGCAATAACTTTTTCAATATTGAAGATAGCAACTTGATATTTGGCATGCATATGTATCTCATGAAGCTTCACATTTTGAGTGGTGAAAGGTCAAGGTCAAGGTCATCCTTCAAGGTCAAAGGTCAAATATATGGGTCAAAATCGCTCATTTAATGTACACTTTTGCAGTATTTCAATAGTCAAGGTAGCAACTTGATATTTGGCATGCATGTGTATCTCATGGAGCTGCACTTTTTGAGTGGTGAAAGGTCAAGGTCAAGGTCATCCTTCAAGGTCAGATGTCAAATATATGTAGCCAAAATCGCTCATTTTATGAGTAGTTTTGCAATATTGAAGATAGCAACTTGATATTTGGCATGCATGGGTATCTCATGGAGCTGCACATTTTGAGTGGTGAAATGTCAAGGTCAAGGTAATCCTTCAAGGTCAGAGGTCAAATATATGTGGCCCAAATCGCTTATTTTATGAATACTTGTGCAATATTGAAGATAGCAACTTGATATTTGGCATGCATGTGTATCTTATGGAGCCGCAACTTTTGAGTGGTGAAAGTTGAAGGTCATCCTTTAAGGTCAAATATATGGGTCAAAATTGCTCATGTAATGTCACTTCTGCAATATTGAAGCATAGCAATTTTATATTTGAAATGCATGTGTATCTCATGGAGCTGCACATTTTGAGTGGTGAAGGATCAAGGTCTAGGTCATCCTTCAAGGTCAAATTTAACGTCATAGGGGGACATTGTGTTTTACAAACACATCTTGTTTCTGGATCCTGCGATAACTCTAAAAGTTCTTCATATTTTTTCATGAAACTTGGAATACGGATAGGTGGCAATATGGACATTATGCACGTCATTTAATTTTGTTCTTACGTAAAAAATTGTGGTTGCTATGGCAACAAATAGACTAGAAATACTGCTGAAAATGGTGTGTTTTTTTCTGGATCCTGCGATAACTTTAAAAGTTCTGAATTTTTTTCATGAAACTTGAAACATGGATAGATGACAATATGGACATTATGCACGTCATTTTATCTTGTTCCTACGTCAAAATTTCTGGTTGCTATGGCAACAAATAGACTAGAAATACTGCTGAAAATGGTGTTTTTTTCTGGATCCTGCGATAACTTTAAAAGTTCTGAATATTTTTTCATGAAACTTGGAACATGGATAGATGGCATTATGGACATTATGCACGTCATTTCATTGTGTTCCTACGTCAAAAATTCTGGTTGCTATGGCAACAAATAAAAAAAATATTCTGACAATGGTGGAATTTCTGACAATGGTGGAGCCGGTAGGGGACTTTTATTGCTTGGCAATAGTCTTGTTAATTATCCTTCTACAAACACCCGCGACCTATTTTCTGTAGACATAGACTAAAATTCAAGGATGTTTTGCGATAAATCATGTGGTTTTACTGCAATAAATCATGGAGTTATTCTGCAATCAAAACCTATACATATTGATGGGCTTGTTTACTTCTTTGAGTGTGACCTGCATGGGTCAGCCATCTCACAATTTTGATGCAAGCGTTTTACAAATCGAATATATTCACAATATGTCACAAAACACAGCCTTTCTAAACTGTTTGACATGTACTTTTAAGCTTTACACTGTCAAAAGCATAAATTTGACATTCAAAAGTACAATATGTGTTGCTGTTTTTTGTTTGCATTGCATTTCTGATTTTGCAAATTGTGTTTCCCACTCAGATTACGTGTTATGCTTATTTAAATGCAAAAGGCAGAGGGATATAGCCTTGTTAGCCGGATTTTTTTCGAAAAAATCTCGGCTTATAGATTGATGTTGTCGGGCCGACGGGGGGGGCGGGCGGGCGGGCGGGGTGGCGGCGTGCTCGAAAATGTTAAAGTTCTTATTTCATGGTATAACTTTGGTATGCTTGGACCTAGAGTCTTCAAACTTGACATGAAGGTTGGCCAGGATTAACAGATGACCACTGGTCATTTCAAGGTCATTCATTTGAAGGTCAAGGTCACTGTGACCTTCAATATAAAAAATGTTAAAGTTGTTATAACTTTGGTATGCTTGGACCTAGAGTCTTGAAACTTGACATGAAGGTTGGCCATAACTAGTTAGTAACCACTGGTCATTTCAAGGTCATTCATTTGAAGGTCAAGGTCACTGTGACCTTGAATGTAAAAATGTCAAGTTCTTATTTCATGGTATAACTTTGGTATGCTTGGACCTAGAGTCTTCAAACTTGACATGAAGGTTGGCCAGGATTAACAGATGACCACTGGTCATTTCAAGGTCATTCATTTGAAGGTGAAGGTCACTGTGGCCTTCAATATAAAAATGTTAAAGTTGTTATAACTTTGGTATGCTTGGACCTAGAGTCTTGAAACTTGACATGAAGGTTGGCCAGAACTAGTAAGTAACCACTGGACATTTCAAGGTCATTCATTTGAAGGTCAAGGTCACTGTGACCTTGAATGTAAAAATGTTAAAGTTGTTATAACTTTGGTATGCTTGGACCTAGAGTCTTGAAACTTGACATGAAGGTTGGCCAGAACTAGTAAGTAACCACTGGACATTTCAAGGTCATTCATTTGAAGGTCAAGGTCACTGTGACCTTGAATGTAAAAATGTTAAAGTTCTTATTTCATGTTATAACTTTGGTATGCTTGTACCTAGAGTCTTCAAACTTGAAATAAAGATTGGCCAGTACTAGAAGATGACCACTGGTCATTTCAATGTCATTCATTTGAAGGTCAAGGTCACTGTGACCTTAAATGTTAAAATGTTAAAATTGTTATAACTTTGGTATGCTTGGACATAGAGTCTTCAAACTTGACATGAAGGTTTGCAAGCACACTTAGATGACCACTGGTCATTTCAAGGTCATTCATTCTAAGGTCAAGGTCACTGTGACCTTGAATGTAAAAATGTTAAAGTTCTTATAACTTTGGTAGGTAAAAATGTTAAAGTTCTTATTCCATGTTATAACTTTGGTATGCTTGTACCTAGAGTCTTCAAACTTGACATAAAGGTTGGCCAGTACTAGAAGATCACCACTGCTCATTTCAATGTCATTCATTTGAAGGTCAAGGTCACTGTGACCTTCAATGTTAAAATGTTAAAATTGTTATAACTTTGGTATGCTTGGACCTAGAATCTCAAACTTGACGTAAAGGTTTGCAAGCACACTTAGATGACCACTGGTCATTTCAAGGTCATTCATTTCAATGTCATTCATTTGAAGGTCAAGGTCACTGTGAACTTAAATGTTAAAATGTTAAAATTGTTGTAACTTTGGTATGCTTGGACCTAGAATCTCAAACTTGACGTAAAGGTTTGCAAGCACACTTAGATGACCACTGGTCATTTCAAGGTCATTCATTTGAAGGTCGAGGTCACTGTGACCTTGGATGTAAATATGTTAAAGTTGTTAATACTTTGGTATGCTTAGACCTAGAGTCTTCAAACTTGATATGAAGGTTGGCCAGAACTAGTAGATGACCACTGGTCATTTTAAGGTCAAGGTCACCGTGACCTTGAATGTAAAAATGTTAAAATTCTTATTTCATGGTATAACTTTCTTATGCTTGGACTTACAGTCTTCAAACTGGACATGAAGGTTGGCCAGCACTAGTAGATGACAATTGGTCATTTTAAGGTCATTGAAGGTCAAGGTCACTGTGACCTTGAATGTTAAAAATTAAAAGTTGTTTTAACTTTCGTATGCTTGGACATGGACTTTGCCATGACTAACAGATGACCACTGGTCAAGAGAACAACTGGTCATTTTAAAGTCTTTCAATTGACAGTGACCTTAAATGTGAATTTAAGTATTGCATTGACAAAAACACGAAAGGTACTTTCCTGTCATTTAAATCAAAAATCCGGCTTCAATGCGGTCATCTCCGACCGCGGAACTCTTGTCATTGTCCTTGCGTCAGCCATCAGTCCGCCTTTCAGTCCGTCCATCTGTCTGTCTGTCACTTATGTTTAGGGCTATATCTCAGACACTATATAAGTTTCAACATGAAACTTCATAGGTGTACAGATATTAATGAGGATAAGGCGGGGGATATCAATTCAAAGAAATTGCTTTTTGTTAAGAATTGAAAATTATAAAACTGGTGAAATCACTGTTGTAACTTAAGATTGGCTTATAAACCACAGTTACCACACCATTGCATTTGACCATATTACCCCTGCGAAGATTATTAGAACTGTTCTATAACATTTCTAGAACTGTACTGGAACTAATGACTAGAAGTGTTCTGGAATCATCCTTAAAATGCTCTAGAACGATTTAGAACAGTTGTTGAACGTTAAATGAGAATAATTTCTAGAACAATTTGTTCTGAAACAGTTCTGAAGGTGTGTTCTAGAACAATTCTTGAACTATCGTTCTAGAACTATTCCAGAATTTTTCTTGAATAAATTTCCAGAACTGTTATAGAATTGTTCTAGACATTTTTCTCATTTAACGTTCAACAACTGTTCTAGAACAATTCTTGAACTATCGTTCTAGAACTATTCCAGAATTTTTCTTGAATAAATTTCCAGAACTGTTCTAGAACTGTTCTAGAAAATTTTTCTCATTTAACGTTCAACAACTGTTCCAGAATAATTCTAGAACATTTTCAGTATGATTACAGAACAGTTCTAGCCGGTGTGTTCCAGTACAATTCTAGAAATGTTTAGAACAGTTTCGAAGGGTTGGTTCAAATAAGTCTGGGACAAATGTTCTAAAACAGTTCTGAAAATGTCCGTAAACAGTTCTTTTCAATCTCTTCGGAGGCATCTGATGGGATCAGGCTCTTCTGTGTACAAGCAAATTGTCACGAGGCTCTGTAGGTGTTTGAGCACTTTGCTCTGAAATCATTTAGATAACAAATATAGTCACATCTTAAACTAAACAAGAAGTCTAAATGATCCAGCTGGACAGTATTACAAATATAGACATAACGTCTTTTTATTTAGTCAATATTGAGTGTACTTATTATCAAAGTATTCAAAGAAATTATTACACATTTGATCACAACATTAGTATTTTCAAATTGAGAATGCTTCAATACAGCAAACCTTGTAAGTAAACTGGTGATGGATAACACAATTTGACATTCCCCTTGTCAAAAAATAACCCACTTTCATACCAAAACACACTTAAACCAACATAAAACTGTGTTTTTTCTGAGTTTTTGTTAGTCGAAGTTGGTTTTTGCTAATAAAAGTGAGTTTTATGTGCGCTAAACTGTGCTTAACTGAGTTTTAAGTGGGTTATTTTAAGAAGATGTGTGTTTAAGCTAGTTTTTTTCTGTAAGGAGTCGGTTTTTTGTGTGTCAAAAGTGAGCCTTTTTATTTATGAGTTGGTATATGTGTGTTTAAGTGTGTCTTTTTGTTTTATAAGCGAGTCTTTTACAACAGAAGTTGGTCTTTTTTTAAACAGAAGTGGGTTTAAGCTAGTTTAAATTGGTCTTTTTGTTAATAAGTTGAGAGCTGCAACAAGGCTTAAAGACTCACTTTAACACACTTTTCAACAAGTTGGTCTTTTGTTTATTAATATAACTCATCAATGAAACAATAATTCTTCAACTGGGTCTTTGTTTGATGTTTATAGCCATAAATAATACAAGTCAATAGTAAAGAGGCTTTTTTACAGCTTGTTTGCCATTGTCCCTATTGTACATTTGTGTGCTCCCCATAATTTTTAGGGAATATTGGATGAAAATGGCTCTTTCAGAACATCACAGGTTCACAGATGGACAACAAGTATCACTGACAAAAACTATAACAATGGTCAAGCTTAGTTTTATATGTGAAAATGAAAGAGTTTGTGTTTCACTTTGAATTTTTTCTTTATGTTTGTTTTTATTATAAACAATATCTTATGATTGTTTTATGTCTTAATTTTTTTGTAATGTTTTTTTAAACAATCTTATATGATTGTTTATATTTGTTTAAAACAGTATTTACTTGTTAAATCTGCATATTTAAATAATTTTGGTATTGAAAACATTATTTTGGAAATAATCTATTTATTTTTGTACATAAGTTATGCAAGATTTTGATATTTTCATATATGATACCATCATATCCATTTTCTTAATTTGCAATAAAATAATAAAATGCCAAACATGACATGTGTTACATAAACTGTCAACAAAATAACAAGACAATACCTAAAAACACCCTTATTTCACACAACTAACAATAAACAGATAACAATCTGTCAGGCATTCAGAGCTAAACAGGGTACTGATTATCTAGAGGTAGGGGTAGATAAGGCTACTGATGGGGTTTGCCTAGAGATAAGGCTGTGTGGAATAAGATATGAGGCTTTTGATTGGCTAGGAAGAAAACAACAACTTTTGAAAAACAAGCTGGTGCCAGCAATTGAATATTGAGCTAAATTTAATTCAGCAACATTAATATAAAGAAGTTAAAGACTTATAATGGTGAAATTCTGTCAGCATGAAGTATTGTGTGATGAAAACAATTTGTTTTTTACTGCAATGTGGAAATCAACAATAAGTTGGTTGGAAAGGAGGTTGAAACGCCTGTTTTTTTTTGGAATACTGAAGAACAGTTTTAACAGGTTTGTATTGTTATTTCTTCATCCCTTTTTTATTTAGTTTATTGAATTAATTATGATCATTATCATATTTATGTATTGTCACTAGTAAATGTAAATGGATAAGTTATTGTATTGCAATTTAAAGGAAAAACAACACAATTTGAAGCAAAAATAGATAAACTTACACTTGAAAAAGTGTAAATGTTGTGTACAGTGAATAATTATGGTTGTGTTTCATGGTTATTGTCATCTTAAATTTTATTTATAGCTATTTCTGGTTATTACTGAACGGATTTCTTTCCCTCATACTTAATTAGAACTTATATATTTTAATTTTGAAGGTTTAACTCTTGCCACAAGGCAAAATTGACATTGATGGGAAGATCCTTTGGAAAGAATGTGCATCATCGCCTGCCTGATGTATGGACTTTTATACCTGGTTTTTACCCTGCATGAGCTGGCAAACTTGAGGGGAACAAGAGTGGGAAAACCTCGCCCTGTCCTTGACCAAGAAAGCTCGATTTGTTGAGAGGTAAACTACACAGGTTATTGCATTTACAATGCCACCAGACCACACAGCCAAATGAGACCACGCATCTTGGTACATTTTAAAACTGCATTTTCTACCAAACGCAATTTCTTTTAATAATTGATGAAAAGTGCTAAGTCACATGTGATCACGGGATTAAAATTTCAAAAATAAACAAACAAAAACAACAAGCATATCACTTAAATTTGTTGTTATAAAAGCAACAAGATTACCATAACAGCAATATTTCATAGTTAAGTGGAACGAAAACATAACCAATCAACATGTTTGAAGAATGCCTTGCCCTTTTGAAAGTGATATGGTATTAATCCTTTGCAGATCAACTGGCGTAAGAGATGCTGAAGAGGAGAAGGACACAAGCAGCATCAATGGTACATGTCGCTCCATCGGCTGCTTTCCAGGTCTCTCTACCAGCTGCTTTCCAGGTCCCTCCACCCGCCAAGATCAGGTCTAGGTCCCTGCACTGGCGGCTGTCCAGGTCCCCTGGCAGTCAAGGTCTCTCCAGTGGCTGCTGTGCAGGTCCCAACACCGTATGCCGTCAAGGTCCCTCCATACGTTGAAATCCAGGTTCCTCATTCCACTGCGGTTCAGGTACCTCCAATAGCTGAGATCCAGGTCTCTGCAGCAGCTGCGGTCTAAATACTCCACCCGCAGTGGTCCACTGCGGTCAACCTTTTGCTTTAAAATCTTCCATAAATGTCTATTATTGTATAATGTATTGTAAAAATAATATGTTTGTATTAATTTGCGGTGTACTATTTTTGTCATATAAACATAATTTTCGTACACATTGTGTTTTTTTCCCTTTTAACCACATGGGGCTTATAATGAACTGTTGTAATTGTTCACAAAAACCATTTTTTCTAGAACATATCAGTCCAAAATTATTATTTTTTCTTACTGCAAAATCCCACCAAAGGCTCACAAAAAAACTACTTTCTTAAAAAAACTCACTAAAACACTGTTAAAACCCACAAAAATCAACTTACCCAAACCCACAAATTGCTTTTGTTTTCTTCACAGCTAAAATACTGTTAATAACTAGGTTTGAAGCGAGTTAAAAGCAGGTTTTCACTGTGAAAAAAACTAAGAAAGGCGTGCTTTCAGCTCACTTTTCGCTCACTTAAAAACCGTGTTTAGCCTGCTTATAGCTCACATAAAAACACACTTTTTACCCACTTAAAACCAACTCCACAGACAGAAGTTGGTCTAAGCATGTTTAAAAAACCTCAAAAAACCAACTTGTAGAAAATCATACTCACTTTTAACCCACTTAAGATGGTTAAAAAACCCACTATGTTGGTTTAAAGCGAGTTAAACCAAGATTTAACTCAGAAAAAACCAAGTCGGTAAGCTAAAAAACCCAGTCGGTAAGCTAAAAGCGTGTCTGAAAAACCCGCTTTTAGCACAGTGCAAATACCGCAGAGTTAAACACAGCTGCCTGAAGAAAACTCACTTTAAACCCACTTAAGACGGTTTAAAAACCCACTATGTTGGCATTAAGCGAGTTAAACCAAGATTCAACTCAGATAAAACCAAGTTGGTAAGCAAAAAGTGTGTTTAAAAGACTCGCTTTTAGCTCGGTGCCAATACCGCAGGGTTAAACCCAGTTTAAAACTGGGTTATAACCGGATTTTGCTCACTTTTTTGACAAGGGTCAGCACCAACTTAAATACGAACGCAATATATTCAAGACACTGTTGCAGGTTTTTATGATTTGAACGCATTAAATACTGGATTTTATATATTTCTAAGGGATTAAAATAAAAAGTATTAGACAACCAACGTACTACTGAGATTTTGCTTTGCAGCATTGTTCGTCAGGTCAATCTCTTGGGAGGCATCTGATGGGATCATGCTCCTCTTTACAGGCAACTTATCACGAGGCTCTGTTGGTGTTTGATCACTGAACTCTAAAATCATTTATGAAATGTGTTGAAAACCAAACTTGAGCATTGTGTCATGCGATCATGAATACTTTATTTTAGTCCATCAAATTTCACATTTGGAAATTCTGGCTAGTCTGAGTAGTTACTCATACAAACAATTAGCTAATGTTATCGAACGTTTGTTCATCAGATTTTTTTTTCAAAAAAATTCACTCACCCCTGGCTAGTGAGTGAGTGTGAAATTGGATAACTGTAAACAATGTGTTCATGTTTCATTTATAACAGGGTAAAAATCATATATCTATAGGCAGTGTTGACCAACTGATAAAAAAATACTTAAAATAACACTTATTCAATGGAGTAAAATTGAATTTCTTGAGTCTCATTCAAGTGTCCAACTCACATTCATAAATATTAAAGCCTGTAATTTTGGACTTCCTGCCTGTCACTGAACTGTGAACATGCCTTGAAAATAATACCTACCTTGAGTTTTTTTCCTATCTTAAGTTGCCTCGAAAGCATGCTTAGGCGGTCGCTTTGCTTGCTTTAAGAGAAACCTCATCATCTGTAATCAACAGTATATACAAATTTTAATATTATTATTATGATAATATATTTATTTACAAGATTATTTTTCGTTATCCGAAAATATGATTGCCCGAACATGTACTATTTACAACAAATTGTTTAACAATGATCAGGAAGACCCCTTAACTTGAATATTGATTTATTTCCATACTTTGTGTTTTTATCAACACACAGTGTTATAAACAGTAAGTGAAATATACTTGCTCTACGGCGATTGAAATATGGACATTTTTTAGGGGATATTGTTAACCGAGACACCGCCTCGTCAAATAGGTCCGCGTTGAGCGAACTGAAATATCATTTTGCGGTATTCTCCGGCAGGACTTTATTAACATTAGTGACGAGGCGGGCTTAACGCTTTCAGTCATAAAAAAGTGTTCACCCCATTCAAGAACCTTTTAGATTGGTACCAAAAAGTTTGGCTATCAAACGAATTTACTTACGATGGATTTCACTGATCACCGCATCGTATGTTTGTTTTTGGTAAGTGGCTTTGATGAGATCTACCTCCTGGTAGTGAGCAACATCTATTTTGGGTGCGACTACATTTTGTGGTTCGATAAAGCTCATAACGCGATTGAACAAGAAAAGAACGTCTGCCATTTAAAAAAAGCGCGCTTATATGCACCCGACTGTTTTTCGTTAATGCTGCTCCGCTGACAGTCTACGTAAATAAAATAAAAAAACCAGTCAGCTCTGTTTTGTGAATTTTGGCCAATGAAATTATCCATTACATTTGGGGTTAGGCTGGGTAGATTTTCAGAGACCCGTATGATGCGGTGCTGAAATAAGCTTTGGAATTTAATTTTCCAACTTAAAATTAATCCCTCCTTACTAAATTCATATCTTCATGTTAAGTAAAATGACACATCGAAAGGAAAACCATCTTCATGTATCGGAAAATGGTAAGTACCAGTGCTTGATATGTGATAAAGAATAATCAACCAGACAGAGAGTTCTTACGATGCTGTCCGGTAATCTTGCGCAGTTAAGGGTCAATTGGTTTAAAAACATGTTCTTTTATAAATTGGCAACATAATATCTAAATTTATTATGAAAATTATAAGTTCAAGTGCTTATTAACACAAAAATATCTGATTAATTCAGTGAAGAATTGTCCGATTTGATTTCAAAACAAACATGACTCACCTCATTTTCAAACTATCACAGTGTTCGGTAATCTTGCGCACTTTGTATAATGACATCGTTTAGGCAAAATTGTAGACATATGGTGTCCAATTATTGATAAAAAAACATTCCAGAAAAATATTTAAAAAATCAGCTTGCAAAACCATTGAAATTAAATGTGGATTTCTAGTGCAGTTTTTGTTCACTACAAATCAAAAAAAATATAATCACTAATAATAGTGGACAATTACAACAATGTAATAAAAAAGTACTGGTATGCGTGAATAAATACGCATAACAGGTTTGATACCACGAACATGCTTCCATAGTGTACAGAAAATATCAAAACTAGGCCATTACGCATGCGGAGATCATACCAAATTGGTTTGACAGAATGGCGGGAAATAATGACTATGTCGTCTGATGCGATATTTTCATGGCAAAAAATACCATAACTGATCGGATATTGTGCAATGGAATGCTTAATTACACGTTGGATTTATGAATTCTTAATTTAAAGTATGAAAACGCTAAAGACTGCAGGGAATTTGTGATTCATTTTGAATTTTTCGTAAGAAGGCCAGTGTTTACGATGTATAGGGATGGCGCAACCGGTGTATAAATGTAATGATCAAATTTAATTTTGCATGGAATACGTAACATTTAAATCCGTTAATTCTTTAAAATGTGAAATTCCATCTTTCATCACTTAAAAGAAACCATTCGTCGTCTGTGAGATTCGCAAATGCGAAGTGCGCAAGATTACCGGACGCGCAAGATTACCGGACTTAACTGTACACTTCGAAACACGGGTTAAGTAAGTCAACGTGTATTGTGGGTCGAACACTATTCTTAATACAGCTGTTATTACAATTCATAAATGGTCCATTTGCTGAAGGGCGAGTATAAGGCAAATGGATGCATTTTTTTATGTTTTATAACTGGTTATCATTTTTTTAAACCACATAAACACCAATGCTTATTTTTTTGAAGATTACACTGCAAGTTAGGCAAGTGATTTCAGTATTTAACAATGCTCAATGTTTACATTGAAAGTCTCATTGCACGCAACTTCAGGCTGGAATTATAGACCTGTGATGCTCACTAAAATAACTTCTTGAGGCCCGGGAATAGTTTATTATGAGACTTTAATCTATCGATGACTACAAGAAGACGAGACTTGGCAAAACATTAGATAATCTAAAAATTTGTGAAATTAACATTAATAACATGCAAGAGTAAAATGGCATTGGTCACCTTTACACCCATGTATTCTGGAATTCCTGACTGAATAAGGTAAATTACTGAAATTTTAAGAAAAGCATATGTCTAAAACATCATTACAGAAGAAAACACTTTGTGTACATAAAACGAAAAAACAAGTGTTATTTTGTCCAAATTATGTTGCCTTCCAGAAGTAGTTTCACACTTGGTAGTGTGGCTCACACATGAGGTAAAATGGCCGTGGTAACTACTTGGGAGGCAAAACAACTAGGGGAAAGGAAACTACTTGGGAGCAAAACAACCTGATACTGTACAGAATTTAATTTTGTTTGAACATGTTGATTTTTGTAAACCACAATCATTTGCTTGTGAATTAAGTTTCTGTAATTATAAACCTGTTAATGAGTTAAAGAGTTTATATTTGTTTCAAAATATACATTCATATGTCTTTTTTCCAGGTCCACTGAAGCGTGTGAAGAAACTGTATTTTGATGATGAAACACTTCCAGTGCCACATTCTACGCACTATTGGAGACAGACTACACAAATAAACTACACAAATATCTGAATAATGTTATGAAAAAGATGGATGAAATCCACCCATTACAGTTACCAGAAGCTCCTGTAGTTAGTCACCTAATTCCAGTTTAGTTCGTTGAGATTCTTGTGATGGTGAATGTTGAGGAACTCTGTGAAGTCCTAGTGTTTTAATTGACACAAGATTACATGCAAATTCAGAAGACACTAAGTATGCAGAATTCCGAACAGATACAGTATTTTTTTTTTTAATAATGTGTAATTTGGTGACAAATTATAGTCAGTTATATACATGTATATGTATGTGTGTAGCAGAAGATTTTGTAAGGACTTAAAGGAGAAGTACTTTTTGATATTTCAGGGATAATTTTCTCCAGTTCTCCATAAAAGCTTATGTTTGGATACTCATTAGGAGTGCCTCGTAACATTGTTTCTAGTGAGTACCCCCATAATGTTTTAGGATTAGAAATAAGACAAAGTATCCCAGACCTATCAACAAACACTCCTCCTTAACATTAGTCCTCTGTTTGTGTATGATATATATATATATCTCATGATATGACAGCAATATCTTGCAGACACCACAGCAAGCAAAGTTTCAATGTGAAAATTGTTTTGAAATATTATTTGAAAGAAGTCAAATTATCATTGTCTGAACTAGTTTATTTTAAATATGTAGAACAATTGTAGGACAATTGTAGACTTTGGTTCTATACCTGTTCTATATGTGTTCTTATTCCCCATTAGAATGTTTGTAGAACTTACTGGTTCTTAAAGAGTTCTAAATGTGTTCTAGAACTACAGTTTAGAACATTTTTAGAAATTTCTTGTTATTTTGTTCTAGAAATGTTCTAAAAATGTTCTTGTGTATTATTGTAACAGTTTCAGAACTAAGCCTTGTTCCACAAATGTCTTGAATTATTCTAGAAAACAGTTCTGGAACAATTTCAGAACATAAGTTCTAGAACGCGAATATGGAACATTCTAGAACTGTTCTTGATGTTCTAGAACAGTTCCAGAACCGTTCCAATTTCTAGAACAAATCTTCGCAGGGGAAGTAAGTTGTATAGTCAAACTCGAGATCCCTTGTTGAAGTGCTTTTTCACAGATATGTGCATGTATTGAAGTTTGTCACTAAATGCTTTATATTGATACATGTAAAAATTGGATCTAATAAGTTTCAGGAAAAAAGCAAAAATTCAATTATAAACATTAAATAGTAACTCTCAACTCGAACCACTGGCCCCTGGAGTAAAAGTCTACCTCTTATACCAATCGGCCATCTGTGCTAATACAATGAGGGATGAACATGTATTTTATACTTTATATAGGCAATCGTCATAGTTTCAAAAAATATAACCATAACAACAGAACACTCCAAATTATTGAATCGTTTTGCATTGCAACACTTTATAATTATCAGATTTTTAAATCCTCAAAAGATGCATATATAGTGGATATTTTAGATAATGATAAATGTTCAGTAGTACTGTTTCCTCACAAATATCATAACTGCAACGAAAATTTACGAATCTGAAACAACTTTGTTAAATTTAGTCAATTTACCAAAACATGAAAAGGCCCCTTTAAAAAAGTCAGTGTAGATTCACTTTAAAGAAATAACATAAGATTAAAGCATGCACTTTTACAACGGAAATAGCTTAAATAAGAAAGATCATGTCATGAAAGTGAAACACATGAGTAATGTGGTGATGACCGATAGCCAAACAAGTGCAGCAATCTGGAGTTGATTTGTAGTCTTATCCATTTATAAGTTTAAATATTGTTTGAATCATTCTTTCCAAATTGATTTAATTGCATTTTCGTGAAATGCGTTAAAATTTCAGACATTGTAGGGAATCAATTATTATTGACAAAGGGTTTAAACTTGGAAAAAAATATATGGCTAGCATTTCTCATAAGAGAACAAAAATCAATGTATTACTAATGTGTCAAACCAAGCAATAGACATAACATAGACAACATTTTAGTGTTTGTCAAAAGTATTGACTATGGATCATTGACAATACAGTTAACCTGTCAGAATAATGTTGCTCATATGATATATGATTTTATTTTTTGAACGCACAAGTGCCCAGCCAAAGAAAGTATGATAATATTGTACTATATCTATGCATAGAAACATAATTTTACAATTTCTATGTTACTATTGTTTGTAACATTTTGAAGAGATAATGTGACTAAATTTTTCACAATTTTGATATTGTTGGGACTTTGTTCATGATCTTGCATAAATAAATGTGTTTTCATGACAACTCCACACCCAAACTGCAACAAAAATTGTCAAAGATGACAGTAGCCAAATGCAGATTGATGACGAACATGTTGAAGCTATTTGTACAAGTCCTATGATACTTGAGACTGTTGATGACAACGTCTATGCACCGAGCAATGGTGCCCATGAAACACTGGAAACAGTTGTACAAGTTGAAGATGGTGTAGGCAAATTCATTAAAATACCATTCTTCAATTGGTACAATTCATAACTTGATTTTTCCCAATTGGAAGATTTCGCGACTCGTTATTTTCCCAATTTGATGATTTCACGACGCGAAAAATTCCCAATGGGGCACAGGACCCGTTCCCAATTAGTTGAAAAAAATCACTGAAAGTAGATCACAGTTACAGTACAGATCTAGTAAAGCTTACTCTGACATTCAAATAAGGTCAAATAAAGCATATTCCAAGCAAATTCATGCACATAATTTCACTATAGAAATATTTTTTTTTATCTGAACAATATTTAGGTCGAGGTAACATTGGGGTCAATTGATATAAAAAACCTGGTCATGTTAAAGGTTACTCAAACATTGTTGAAACTGTAGAAGCTACCCTTATGATTCAAAGTTTCGAATTTGTATCATCGCAATACAGTACAGGCAACGTGTACTTTGACAAATGCCACTCGTCGCGGTGTTCATTTTACGGTGTTCGCTTACCAAACGACCCCCGCGATGGGTGTTCAGATCAAATATTCGCGGGGGCCGTTTTCAATAAGGTGGACACCGAGAATCACCGCGGACCCATTATATCTACCGCGGTGTTCATCGTGTTCGCTAAAAATAAAATAATTAAATATAAACGTAAATTATTGATCCCTTTCATATAAATTAAAATAAAAGTTAAGAAGAACGTGTCGAAAAATGCGAAATAAGCCAGATATTTAATTCTGAATTTTAAAACGGCTGTACAGCCGAATTCGCTAGCATGTAAACCATACATGTACGATGTGAATCTAAACTTAGTTTAACGGTTTATTTCAATTCCTGCAACGATATCTATTCATACGACACACGAACACTAACTTCGATCCTAATGCAAAGACGAATGCTTCGGTTATTGTAGGAAAATATGTACGTCACAATCGACTCGGGGCGCTAATTTGTGCGATATATTTACTAATTTTGAACTTCTTTCAAAGATCTTAAAGAACGTTATTTCAACAAACGAGTCCAGTGCTGAAATGGAAGAAACCTGAAAGACACAAAATATAATCTGCTAAAATACATGTGTATAATATGAATAGAAAAAACCAACAGTTTACGATTGCAGTCGTTGCAATCGACAGTTGACAATTTCTAAATTTCGTAGCATACTGATGCAGTACGTTATTTCAGACAGTACAGGCAGACGCAAATAAATAAATTATTTAATACTCACTTTCTTTATAACTCGATATGTGTTGTTAAAAAACGGCGATTGAATTGCTTAACACCATACCAGTTAATAGACTTGATGATCTAAGCGCTTTATTTACGTTTCCGACTTTACGTGCTGTCGAATTTAAAGTGATGGGCATTTTGTTACTGTTGAATTGAGCTGAAAAGAAACGGGTGAAAACAATAAGTTATAATGAATGTGGTATCTGAAATTATCTACAACTCATCTTGTTACCGGTTGTTTATAAAAAATATATATTATTTTCGATATGTTACATGACTCACCCATCCTTCTAAGCTGAAATGATCCGTAAAACCAAATTGTGTCATTGTGTCGTATGAAAGAATCTGCTAGAAACCTACATTTAGACTCGCATCGTACATCGATTCATTTCTGTCGTAAGTTGTCAAAACGAAAGTACGGTTGATATTCAAATGGATTATTTTTCTTTTCGGGATATTGTTTAATTATGTTGATGCTGCATTAACAAATACAAGTGTATATCGAGCGAAAACACAAAAAATAAACAACGGTTACGATACACACCTACATTGTATATTGCAAATACTGTTAGTTGCCCATAATATCACTTTAAGTACGCATAAATTTGCACATGCATGAAGTTTATTATGTTCATTTGTACATTGTACATGTAAATTTAAAACTCTTGAATGACCATCGCAGACAGGTATTACATGTATCAATGGCCGCGCGGCATTGCGGTGATCACGGGTGTTCCAGTTAATGATAGCGTGCAATTGCGGCGATTTCAGGTGTTCGCCGAACACCGCGGTCAGTAGCGTGTCCGCCCCCCGCGAAATGTCACCCATCGGGAAAATTGAACACCGCGGACACGCGTTTTTGTCAAAGTACACGTTGCCTGTACTGTATTACAAAAACTGTCAATTGTCAATTACAAAAACTGTCAATTCTAATTTAAGTGTATTACAAACTTGGGTTACCATTTAAATGGAAAAACTTATAGACACTATAAATGCTATATTTTGTTTAGGTCAAATGAAAGGTGGTCTGAATGGTTAAGGGGCACATGGTTTATGTAGATTTTATAAATATCAACATACTATGCACCATCAGCGCCCTCAAAATGCAAAGCTTATAGGTTTACTATTTTGTATGTTGACTAGCATCCTTAATGTTAGTTATGATCCTGGAGTCTAGATTACATTCTGCACTCCATGGACCACATCCTTTTAAACACTAAAGATAGACCAAAAACTACTTATAACTTGTTATATTCTGAACAGACTTGTTACTTCGGTTTCGCAAATTTATTTCTAATGTTGTAAATGCATAGTGATTCTCTACAACAGCGGTTTAATTTTGAATGCAGTTGTATAAGCTGGTCACAAAAAGAGGTTCACACAATATGTATAACAAAATGACTGTTAAATATTCTTTGCTTTAGTATATTCCTTGCATCTTGTATTTTGGTCCTTTAAAAATAGTTTTAGCTAATGTGGTTATTGGCTTGTCAGCTAACCGATTGAAGGGATGGACTTGTTGAATAAAAACCCTGTTCACAGTGCTCTGTCAATTCTAATACAGATGTACCTAGCTTGTTTTCTTCTTAGCTAACATTAGCACAATGTGCTTACGTAGTGATTTTGTGATGACAATAATTCCCATTGTTAAACATGCATTGCCCGTTATCAAAAATTACACTGTTAAAACACTAGAGAGTATATTTATTTCAAATATTCACGAAACTGTGTCAGAACATTGGTCTAAATAAAAAATACGTCTATTACAAAACTAGGTCCAAAAACTAGATCCCTACGTCAAATGAAAAAAAAAAGTGCATTCTAGAAGTAACATGTTTACCAAATTAACCCCTTGATGGTCTTGTCTTCAACCATGGCATACCAATATTCTCATGGTTTTCCATTGTGGCTCTTTCATGCTTACTACTCAGTTCTGATTCCCGGCTCTTTCATGCTGACTACTCAGTACTGCTTCCCGATATTCTCATGGCTTTCCATTTTGGTTATTTCATGCTCACTACTCAGTACTGATTCCCTGCTTACTACTCAGTACTGATTCCCTGTTAACAACTCAGTACTGATTCCCGGCTCTTTCATGCTTACTACTCAATACTGATTCCCGGCTCTTTCATGCTTACTACTCAGTACTGATTCCCGGCTCTTTCATGCTTACTACTCAGTACTGATTTCCTGCTTACTACTCAGTACTGATTCCCTGCTTTCTACTCAGTACTATTTCCCGGCTCTTCCATGTTTACTACTCAGTTCTGATTCCCGGCTCTTTCAAGCTTACTACTCCGTACTGATTCCCGATATTCTCATGGTTTTCCATAGAGGTTCTTTCATTCTTACTACTCGGTACTGATTCCCGATATTCTCATGGTTTTCCAGTGTGGTTCGTTCATGCTTACTACTCAGTACTGATTCTCTGCTTTTTCATGCTTACTGCTCAGTACTGATTCCCGAAATTCTCATGGTTTTCCAATGTGTCTCTTTCATGCTTACTACTCATTACTGCTTCCCAGCTTACATCTCAGTACTGATTCCCGACTCTTTTATCCTTGCTACTCAGTACTGCTTCCCAAATGAAAAGTCATGCTGGTCGGAAAGTGCAAGTTTTTAAATTGTACATGTTGAATATACATATATATTTATAATAAATAAAATGAACAAATATAATTGCTTAAAACATCAGCCAATACTACAGACACTCAATTAATCTGATAGATTATTAAAATACTATTTATATGATTTAATATATTATAACATTGATTAAAAAATGCATTAAATTTGGAATACCTGATTTCTGTGCGTGTCCCTTGTTTGTATTATTAATGCTTTTTAGCTCGACTATTATATATGAAATATATATAGTGGAGCTATCCTACTCACCCCAGCGTTGGCGTTAGCGTTCGCGTTGGCGTTTGCGTGCAAATGTTAAAGTTTTCGTACTACCCCAAATATTTTCAATGTCCCTTGACATATTGCTTTCATATTTTGCATATTTATTTACCAACATGACCCCAACCTATAAACAAGAGCAGACGACTGTATCAAGCATTTTGACATAATTATTGCCCCTTTTATACTAAGAATATGCATATTTTTGATAAATCTATGTTAAAGTTTGCGCACTACCCCAAATATTTCCTATGTCCCTTGACATATTGCATTTTGCATACTTGTTTACTAACATGACCCCAACCTATAAACAAGAGCAGACAACTGTTTCAAGTATTTTTACAGAATTATGGCCTCTTTTATACTTAGATAATTAAACATTTTGCTTAAATTAATTGCCATAACTTCTTTATTTATGATCAGATTTTATTAATACTTTGACAAAACAACACTTACCTGAATACCACAATGGATTCCACCCAAACAATACCCCACGCCCCAACCCAGAATCCCTGCCTCCCTCCCCTCACCTTCCATCCGCCCCAATTTTTTTTCCTTTTTTTATTTTTGAAAGATTTATAAATGACCCCACCCCACATTATACCCCCTTCTCAACCCCCTACCCCACCCGCCAAAAAAAACAACATTTTTTTTTATTTTTGAAAGATCGTCTAATAAATGCCCACACCCCACATTATACCCCCCTCTCACCCCCCTACCCCCCCGCCCCCCCCCCCCAATTTTTTTGTTTTCCTTTTTTTACTTTTGAAAGATCTTCCATTATAAATTATTGAATATAAACAATTTCTTCATGCTGGCTTATGTTATACTGTCATGCACTCGAATAGTAGAGCGCGCTGTCATCTGAAGGTCTTGTTTATAATTCTGATATGTATAATTTGTGCATAATGTTTTCTTAAATACTCTACACAAATATCTCAGAAACTTGATCATGATCCCTATATGGTGAAACTGATCACAGTGTCCTGTTAGGGTGGACTTGTGCATATTGTCAGGTTTTTCCTTTACAATTTTTCTCAATGCAGATATAACTAATTGTTCTGGCTCATTGATTTGCACATATATTGCCTTTATCTGGAACTCATTCTTAAAATAAACCCATATAATAGAGCATTATTGGGGAGCATTGATAAGTTTTACTTATATTCTTGTTTTTCTTATATGATAAGGACTGTAAGCAATACTTAATTTAGAGTATTGTAGAATCAATTTAATGAATCTATTTTGTTAAATATTATCATTGTTGTGCTTTTACTTTCACTTTCCACATTTGCATTAATATAAATACAGTGATCCCGCGTTTATCCAGATCTCGATAGTCCGGAAATCTCGTGATGCAGACGTAAGTCAAGGGGAACGGATTTATTATGCAATATTTTGCCCCGTTAAGTCCGGAATCTTGGGAATTTGCGACACCGATCTGTGTATTTAGCTGTAATTATGTCTCGTTAATAGGGATGCTTCCCAACATGGGGGCTTAATCGCCCACCCGCCGTATAAACAAAAGCGCAATGACCGAGGCTCGAAGTATTGTCGTTTTAGGCTTAATTGCTATCCCATCGTTTAAACAAAAGCTCGCTCACCGAGGTGTGAAATATTATTGTGTTTAGGCGCTAAAGCTAAAAGGCGTGACTAAACATGATTCGACTCCGACTTAAAACTAAGATTGATGTCGGCATTACACAATGCATCTTAAATGATACAATGATATTCTTAAAGGTCTTTAATGAGCTGAACACGCGACCAATTAAGACGCTGATTACAATCAGACCGTCATCGTGCGTGAAAAGTTGTGCTAGGATTATTTAAGCAATCCGTTTAAAACACATCAAACATTACGTGTCGCTATTTTAATCATTTCGCAGTTTTATATTTTATTGTCATTTGCCTTCAAATGTACAATTTCGGTTACACGTTTTAGTATATATTGTTTTACAAACATTTTATTATACGCCAATTACCATTGGTAATGGGGGCTATATAGGAGTCACTTTGTCGGTCTGTCCGTCTGTCGGTCGGTCTGTCGGTCTGTCCTGAAATTTCATCTGATCTTCACCAAACTTGGTCAGAAGTTGTATCTAGATGATGTGAAGGTCAAGTTTGAATATGGGTCATGCCAGGTAAAAAACTAGGTCACGGTGTTTTAAACTGAAAGTTTGTCCGGACCATAACTATGTTATTTATCGTTAGATTTTAAAATGACTTGGTACTTGTGGCGTGTGAAAAAAGTATGATGATATCTCAAAGGTCAAGGTCACACTTGGTGTTCAAAGGTCAAATGCTTGTCCGGGCCATAACTCTTATGTCATTCATTGTGAGATTTTAAAATCATTTGACACATTTGTTCACCATCATTGGACGGTGTGTTGCGCCAAAGAATTACGTCGATATCTCCAAGGTCAAGGTCACACTTAAAGTTCAAAGGTCAAATATGGCAATAAATGAGCTTGTCCTTGCCATAACTATGTTGTTCATTTTGAGAATTTAAAATCATTTGGCACATTTTATCACCATCATTGTATGGTGTGTCGCGCGAAAGAATTACGTCGATATCTCCAAGGGTAATGTCACACTTTGAGTTCAAAGGTAAAAAATGGCCTTAAATGAGCTTGTCGGGGCCATAACTATGTCGTTCATTGTGAGTTTTTAAAATCTTTTGGCACATTTGCTTACCATCATTGGACGGTGTGTCGCGCGAAAGAATTACGTTGATATCTCCAAGGTCAAGGTCACACTTTGAGTTCAAAGGTAAAAAATAGCCATAAATGAGCTTGGGTCCATAACTATGTCGTTTATTGTGAGTTTTTAAAATCATTTGGCTCTTTTGTTCACCATCATTGGACGGTGTGTCAAGCGAACGAATTACGTCGATATCTCCAAGGTCAAGGTCACACCTTGAGTTCAAAGGTAACAAATGGCCATAAATGAGCTTGTCTGTGCCATAAGTATATAATGTCATTCATTGTGAGATTTTAAAATGACTCTGTACATTAATTTTGTTCACAGTCATTGGCCTGTGTGTCATGTGAAAAAATTCAAGAGTTCAAAGGTCAAAATGGCTATAAATGATAATGGCATAATAATTCTTAAAAATCACCATAAATTAGTTTCTCTTGTTTTGTGAAGACAACATGCAAAATAGTCTGTGTCAATGCGGCACGTGGGGGAATACGTCACATCTGTGACAAAGCTCTACTTCAATTATTGTTTTCAACAAATTAAATGTCTGCGTAACAAGAAAATATCATTTTTGATGCGAAATAAGTCTGTAAATGTACATAAACATAAGGTTTATGTCATAAGGTAAATATTTAACTCTCGAAAAGGCACTGGTTCGATAAACGGTAGATTTGTTTATTAGAAAATTTCTACCAGAACAGACGTGTCTGGATAAACGCGGGGTCACTGTACTACATTATTAAGTGTGTGATGTTTTCTCAGACTTAACAACACCATTTCGAAGTTTAGAGCACAGACGATGCAAATGCTATTGGAAGTTTTAATTGAACAATTTGTATGGTCAAATTACATTGTTGTAATTTAATATTCAACCTCTAAATACTGCACAAGGAAGTTTTTAATACCAAGTCATAACCACACACTTAAACCAGTGCTTGAGAACAGTGAGTGTTCTTCTTTACACGGAAGATTATAGACAGATGGTCTATTGATAGTGAAAAGTGTTTGTTGTTTTGGGATATAACTTTTCAGGGCTATATCTCAGATATGCTACAAGATTTAAACATGAAACTTCATGGTTGTGTAGAAATTAATGGGAAGATGTGCAATGCACAAGAACCATAACCCTGCACTTTTTTAAGAGTTATTGCCCTTTGTTGTTGTTATGTCCCCGGATCGATTGATCGGGGTATATTGTTAATGACCTGTCTGTCTGTCATTCTGTCACTCTGTCATTATGTCACTCTGTCATCCCAAAACTATAATATTGGTCATAACTTTTGCAATATTGAAGATAGCAACTTGATATTTGGCATGCATGTGTATCTCATGGAGCTGCACATTTTGAGAGGTGAAAGGTCAAGGTAAAGGTCATTCTTCAAGATCAAAGGTCAAATATATGGGGACATAGTGTTTCACAAACACATTGTTTGTCATACATATTTTCAAATTAAACTGCGATAGCTTTATTTAATAATTCACTTTTAATTTTACTTAGAATAAAACTATTCACATTTACTTAAATGAGCCATGCTCTGTGAAAAGGGGTTTTAATTCGTGTGCGTAAAGTGTAACCCTGATAAGCCTTTGCAGTCTGCACAGGCTAATCAAAGATGAAACTTGTCATGTTATGGTATGTTTGGTTTACAGAGAGTATCTTCTTTGCAAAAATCTAGTTTAGGTGGAAAGTGTTGTCCCTGATTAGCCTTAGGGAACTGCACAGGCTAATCTGGGACGACACCTTACACACATGCATTAAACCTGCTTTTCACAGAGCACGGCTCATTTAAATTAATTAACAACAATCTGAGTAAAATATATCAAGCGGTTAATACCATTTAAAGCAATATTTGTTTCTGCAAATGCATACCTATCTCACAGAATTGTCCCAGCCACCCATCCGTAAAAATACTTATCTTTGCCGTGGAACCAGTACACTCTCCTCTGTTCTGACATGTGCTATTGTAACATGGATCTTTAACTGAAAGACTTATATAGAAATAATTCCCTAAAATTTGGTGATCTGCAAACAAAAATGCCAATCAAAGAAACTGTTTATGCCCTGGATCGAATGATCAGGGATTTATTGTTTTTGACCTGTCTGTCTGTCTGTCATTGTATGCGTCTGTCTATAATAGTGTTTGTCTGTCATGGTATGATGTGTGTGTCTGTCCCAAAACTTTAACCTTGGTCATAACTTTTGCGATTTTGATGATGGCAACTTGATATGAGGTATGCATGTGTATCTCATGGAGCTGCACATTTTGTGTGGTGAAAGGTCAACATCATCCTTTAAGGCCAAATGTCAAATATATGGCTTGAAAGCCTCGCATTGTTAAGGCTATATCTCATATAGGCTATAAGATTTGGATATGAAACGTTATGGGTGTGTAGATATCAATGAGGAGAATTGCAATCCATTAACACAATAACCCTACACTTATTACTACCTTTTAATTATTACCCTACACTTATTTATTATACTGTATATCAAGGATTTGCACCGATCCATAAACAAAGTTTATCAAATCAATAACTGTGGTTGTTTTGGAAAGATTCAATGTGTCAGTGTTTTTTTTCAAAATCGAGTCCTGTAATCTGATTCATTCAACATGGAAAAACGTATAATCGAAGGTTTCCAAAAAAAAGAATTATTTTTTAGATTTCAATTAAACCAACATGCAGGTAAATATAATACTGGAACACTTGTATCCTCAGTTGTGAAGCATTTATTAGCAAAACAACATCAACACTATTTTCCCAATGTTAGTCTAAATGCCGCTAGTTTAGTCCTAGGATCATGCTACATTGATCATCACTGGCAGATGACCCCTATTGATTTTCAGGTCACTAGGTCAAAGGTCAAGATCACAGTGACTCGAAACAGTAAAATGGTTTCTGGATGATAACTCAAGAATGCTTAGGCCTAGGATCATGAAACTTCATAGGTACATTGATCATGACTGGCAGATGACCCCTTTTGATTTTCAGGTGACTAGGTCAAAGGTCAAGGTCACTTACCTGAAGCAGTAAAATGGTTTCTAACGTATTCACACAATGGCTGCCACTACAACTGACAGCCCATTTGGGGGGCATGCGTGTTTTACAAACAGCCCTTGTTATTTTTTTAGATCTATTGATCAATTATCATACTGTGTATTTTAGAATGTTTATATGATATTAATATTTAATTATTTTGTAAATTAAATTTGTATCAGGATATTGTATTCCTTGCCCAATAAGAATTAGATAGTCTGACAGCATATTCATGTGTTGATGATTGCATATAATTTTGATTTATCTTTAATGGTTCAAATAAAGCAATTGTCATCATACTTGCTATACTTTAACAAGTCTAAAAAGAGAGATGTTGATGTTATTTGTACTAATTTTTTATGCCCACAGTAGGGTGGCATATAGCTGTTAATTGCCCGTCAGTCTGTATGTCTGTCTGTCAGTCTGTCTGAAAACTTTTAACATTGCCCACAACTTTTGCAATTTTGAAGATAGCAACTTGATATTTGGTATGCATGTGTATCTCATAGAGCTGCACATTTTGATTGGTGAAAGTCAAGGTCAAAGTCATCTTCAAGGCCAAAAATCAAATATATTGCTATAAAGTGGCGCCATAGGGGGCATTGTGTTTCTGACAAACACATCTTTTGTTATCTCTAAAACATTCATAGACAGTGCTCACACATCTCGACATTTGCTTGGGATCCCCATTTTTGCAGACAACATCCCTCAAAATTGTTGACCCCAGTCATGGGTACACCAATATTTCATATGAACTCTGCCCTAGGTCAAAAGTCAAGGTCATTGTACTAGACAAAATGAAAACACTTTCTCCACAACAATTAGATTTTCTTATTATTGGGTAGAAGTTACAAGCATGGCTTGAAAGAGTATAAAGTGCAAGAACCAGGCCCCTAGGTCCAAGGTTAAGGTCACTGTTCAAGGTCATATGTAAAATATATGAAACCAATCCATAAAACGTTGTTCTTTAAAGAGACCTTCTAAAAGATGTGTGCATGTATTGAAATTTGTCATTAAATGCTTTATATTGATAAATGTAAATATTGGATCTAAAAAGCTCTAAGAAAAAAAAGTTCAAACGTCATAACATAGCCCATCTGGAACTAGTTTTAAATAAAATGTACCATTCTTATTAACCTGGCAGTAATTTGTACTTTATGTTTCGAAACAATCTTCATTGTAGACTTCTATGCTTTAAGTCAGTTTAAATGAGCAGTTTATGCAATGCACTTCTTACAATTTCATTCCAGTAGGTTTAAAGTAAAGTGACACTCACTGTACATGTTCTCACGTGACAGTTTACATCGTGACGTAGTGAGGCTGGTCACTAGTCCCACAAAACTGTGTCGCAAAGAGCTTTTAGGGTTATACGTTAAACAATGTTTTACAAGTTCACATGCAATTTTCATGTTAAAAGTGTTAAATGTTGATCAAATGTTAATAGTATATAATATATATGTATGTATATTATGTTTCTATACTGATGCAGGTTTGTTTGTAATTATAGTGTCAGAAAGTGACTTTGTTAAAACCAGTTAATTTATAAAATGGCAACAAGTTCTCAGTCTTCAGTTGAGCTGGGTTCGCATGAAGTGAAGGACTATATTTGTAATGCCTGTGAAGACCAGAATAATGTTGCGACAAGTGCTGATTTCTATTGTAAACAGTGTGAACGGTTTTATTGTGGAAACTGTATTGATCCACATGGTAAAGCCTTGGCTAAACATACTACATTTGGAAGGGTCGAAATAGATAAATGGCCAGTTTCAAAAAAGGTGGTGGATTTTCTACAAACTTGTGATGTTCATAAGGACCATAAAATTGACCAATTCTGCAACCTGCACAAACAGCTGTGCTGCCCACAGTGTGTATCTGATCAACACAGGTATGTAACTCTTCAGTTGTTCAGTAATTATTACAATATGATTAAAAAAATATTATTTACATAAAGTTAGGCTTTTAAACCCATACTCATCACGATGTAAATCCAATGAAAAAGTCGTTATTTCAAAGTTCATGTTCATTTTCAAACCCACTCACGGGTCTTTAAATTAAGAATTATTATATATGCTTATATAGGGAGATATATTTTAATGTTGAAACTCATCATTTCAAACAGCAAAAAAAATGCGAGAAGTATTGATGACTGAAACATTTTTCTGTGAAATGATGTTTTTAAGCCCCCCTTCGAAAAAGAGGAGGTATATTGCTTTGCACATGTCCGTCTGTCGGTTGGTCTGTCGGTTTTTCGGTCGGTCCGTCCACCAGGTGGTTTCCGGATGATATCTCAAGAACGCTTGGGCCTAGGATCATGAAACTTCATAGGTACATTGATCATGACTCCCAGATGACCCCTATCGATTTTGAGGTCACTAGGTCAAAGGTCAAGGTCACGGTGACCTGAAATAGTAAAATAGTTTTTGGATGATAACTTAAGAACGCATACATGGCCAACAGGGCGAACTCTGAACAATATAACTAAAGCAACTGGTCTGTAATCCTAAATCTATAATTATCAGTCCAATGAAACATCATCATTTGAGTAAAATAAAGTGGATCAGTAAAAATATTATCAGAATATGAGATTTTTTTGTAAATTAAATATTGTGTTAATGTTTAATTTTGTTGATTACTATCAATATAAGCAGGACAGGGGAGGTAATACCCTATTATATCTTTCGATATATACAGGGGAAACAAATGCAATAAGTTTAAATTTCATGTTTAATAAATAGAGGATATTTGTTCATGTCAGTGTGAGATCATTTGTTATTTTTTTCATTGTCCCTTGACATATTGCTTTTATATTTTGCATACTTGTTTTCCAACATCACCCCAACCTTTATCCCCCCCCCCCCCCCAACCTCACCCCCCCATTTTTTTTATAAACATCTAATAAATTACCACACCCCACATTATACATCCCTCCTCACCCCCACCCCCCCTTCCCCCCTGCTCCCCCCCCCATTTTTTTTTTTAACTTCTAATAAATTACCACACCCCACATTATACCCCCCTCTCACTCCTCCCCAACCCCACCCCCCCCCCCATTTTTTTAAAACAACGTATAGATTACCACACCACACATAATACCCCCTTCTCACCCCCCTACCCCGACCCCCCCCCCCCAATATTTTTTTTTTTAAACATCTTATAAATAACCACACCCACATTATACCTCCCTCTCACCCCCACCCCCCTACCCCCCACCACCACCCCCATTTTTTTTTAATCTAATAATTAACCACACCCCATATATATACCCCCCCTCTCACCCCCAAACCCCCTCCCCCCCCACCCCCTCCCAATTTTTTTAAATATCTTATAAATTACCCCACCCCACATTTTACCACCCTCTCACCCCCCCAACCCCCCTCCCCCCGCCAACGCCCCAAAAAAAGTGTTGTTTTTTTTAACATCTAATAAATTACCACACCCCACATTATACCCCCCTCTCACCCCCAACCCCCCTCCCCCCACAACCCCCCCAAAAAATAATTTTTTTTTTAAAACATCTTATAAATTACCACAGCCCACTTTATACCCCCCCCCCTCTCACCCCCCCCCCCCCTACCCCCCACCTCCCCCCAAAAATAATGTTTTTTTATTTTTTTAAACATCTAATTAATTACCACACCTCACATTATACACCCTCTCACCCCATGCCCCTACCCGCCACCCCCCCCCCCCAATTTTTTTTTTCAAACATCTAATAAATTTCCACACCCCACATTATACCCCACTCCCACTCCCCCCCTACTCCCCCCCACCCCCCACCCCCCCCCCCCCCCGAAAAAAAAAGCAATTTCTCCTTTTATCACAATTATTTCTACCCTACCTGATCATTTCCTTCATATTCCATTACAATTTAATTGTCGTCTTTAACCTCTTTCAAATTGAGAATGTCCAAAATGTGTCGATTGGCAAAGGGTTAAGGCATTTTGATTCCTATGGGTCTCGGGAATCTGTTTCAAATCAAATGCGCAGATTTGATCTTCAGCATCGAAAAATATGTGAAATAGAAATATAAAATCGACAATATCTGTTGGAGAGATAAATGTACCTATGTTATAAGCAAAGGACCTGTGCAACAATTCCCGGGCTTTTTAGTCTGTTTAGTTAACACGGTTGTAACTTTTTCCATACATTAACAAGCTCACCCTTCCAACTTTTAAGCGCCCAGTGGGACGAGGGATAGAAAGAGAAAGTCACATGCTTAAGTACATTTCAACCCATGCGCATTGCACGTTTTTTTCGCATAAAAAAAAACAGTGGAGCGATACAGGGCCATCATGGCCCTCTTGTCTAAGAAACATGCAAAGCCTCTGTCTATTGAGATTACTTTGTCTTCTTAGATGGCTTGCTGAACCTAATATTTAGTCCATAATTAATCACTTGTTCACGCATGTGTATACACATATTAGCAATAACAATAAAAGTTATAGCATTTATCAGATTAGAAATACAATTACATACAATTTAAATACAGTTTAATTGCAATTTAATTACACACTGATGAAATATGCACAGGAGCAAAATAACAAAAACTGTCTGGGGATAAAATAAAGTAACTACAAAAATCAAGTAAATATTCTTGTGTGTACACGATTTTAGAAATTAGAATCACAGATTACAAGTTCCATATCATTGCAATGAATCTTAAACCTTTCATGTCAGGGTTAATAGTAGTCTGATTAAACAGTTTGAATTTATATGCAAATACTAATATACACAAAATCTTTTATTATATTTTCTATTTAACCATACCTTTTATTTAACCCTTTCCCACTAAAAGAAAAGTGAACATTGCTATTTGTAATCAAAGTACTGACAGTACTGGTGTGACGATGCTTTTGAGAGGATGGATATAAAAGCATCAAGTTAAGTTTATCTACATCACCACAATCACCACAATTGTGTATGTTGGTACGAAAAAAAAATTTGGTACAAAAATTTTGCGAAAAAAAATTGGGTATGAAAACAAATTTGGGTACGAAAAAATATTTGGGAACAAAACAATTGGGACCGAAAAAAATTTGGGTACGAACTAAAAATTGGGGATGAAAAAAAAATTGGGTACGAAAAAAAAAATTGGGTACAAAAAATTTTAGGTACGGAAAAAAAATTGGGGGAACGGGAAAGTAGTACCTGTGGGGAACTTGACCCACACTCGCACATTTTCGGCCCTTTCCGTCAAACATCAGATAAGTTCCTCAAAGGCAATAGTATGAATACACATTTCGGAAGCGGTAATGCGGTCCTACCTACGCGCGTCAAAATGTAAGCGAAATATGTACACAAGTCTGTCAGGAATGATTGAATTAACAAAGAAAATCGTGTATTGATGTAAGTTTTTTGAAGAAATGTGTAGAAAATATATTAAACAAGAGCTGTGTTTGTGAAACACAATGCCCCCTGCTGCGCAGCTTTGAAGCCATATATTTTACCTTTGACCTTGAAGGATGACCTTGACCTTTCACCACTCAAAATGTGCAGCTCCATGACATACACATGCATGCCGAATATGGAGTTGCTATCTTCAATATTGCAAAATTTGACCTTTGACCTTGACCTTGAAGGATGAGCTTGACCTTTCACCAATCAATATGTGCAGCTCTATGAGATACGCATGCACGCCAATATTGAAAAAGTTATGGCCAATGTTAAAGTTTTTGGACAGACAGACAGACGCTTTATATTTGACATTTGACCTTGAAGGATGACCTTCACCTTTACCTTTCACAACTGAAAATGTGCAGCTCTATGAGATGCACATGTATGCCAAATATCAAGTTGCTATGTTCAATATTAAAAAAGTTTTGGCCATTAAAGTTTTCGGACGGACGGACAGACTGACACACTGACTGACAGTTCAACTGATATAGGCCACCCTACCGGGGGCATAAAAAGCAATGGCGATATTTTTCTCAGCCACATAATTGTTAATAGTTTGATATCACAAAATGAAAGTGAAAGTAGAACTGTCAAAAATTACAACCTGTCAACGTGTTGTTTTTGCTGGCACGAGAGGGTGATTACACTCAATGTGTTCACATTTTGACCATAGGCTTTGTCAATGACCTTTATAGTAGTAGTGGAGTGTATGTCACCAGTACTACTACATGAATAATACATCAATCAGGTCAATGTGTTGGCTGCATATTACAACAATCAGGTCAATGTGTTGGCTGTATAATACAGCAATCAGATCAATTTGTTGGCTGCATAGTAAAACATTCAGGTCAATGTGTTTGCTGCATAATATAACAATCAGGACAATGTGTTCTTTGCATTATAACACTATTCACCCCACCTACCCATCACTTCCACCCACTACCACCACCCACCACTGCCACTCACCGCTACCACCACCACCCACCATAACCGCCATGCACCCACCACCACCACCCACCACTAACCACCACCCACCACCACCAACCATCACCACCACCACAGCCATCACCAACCACTAGTGCTGCAACAATATACCGGTATATCGGTATATATCGCAATACGCAATCCGCATATTGTATTGCGATACGATTTTTATCATACCGGTACGAAAATTTTACAAAAAATCTTTCACAATTTGTCAAGAAAAGCCATCCAAAATAGTGATAACAAGGTAAACAAAACTAAGCAGTGTAAATATTTTTTTTCGTAAAAATAGCATTCTGAAAAGTATATTATATGGAGTAACGTTGTTACATCGGAGCATTTGTTTGATGCTTTTGAACAGATTTTCGTTGAATTAATTGCGCACAGCTGTAAATGTTTCGTTCGATTTTGAATTGAGCATTATTAAATATGTAATCCAAAGGACATGGTTCACTAACCACCAAAAAACGCCCAACCTCAGCTTTTCCCAATATTTATGCTGTAATTATTGCAATGTGTCTATTTTTTTAAAATGACGTTCGTTTTGCATTATACTTAACTACGACGTCAAAATTGGCGAATAAACAACCCCTAGTTAACACAACGAAATGGCGCTCATTTATGACGTCATTTAACATGCCGTTATTGCGCTGAATTACGTTTGCGCTTATGTTACATTTTCCACTGTCAAAACATTGTCTAGATCGATCCATATCGGATTTTGTTTAAAGATGTTTTGGTAAATAAGGCTAATTATAGATTTCCATTTCATTATAGGGTACACTTCTCGTATATTTTGTCAATTTCTTTCGATAAGAAGAATTAAGCGAGTAGAGTAAACAGTCAACTTGTGTATTTAAGAAAAATCGGTATTTACATGCGTCCCAATTTCCGGTCAAATATATTTGAAGGTGTAAGTCTCTTTCATTGATTATCATGAAAATAAAGCCTTTTTCATTTAAAATATTTATGGAGAGTTACTAGATAAATATAATATTATTATACTTAGTTGTGGCGTGACACTCTAGTGCATTCAGTTACAGCGAACGTTCGTGAACGTTCTGCTAATGAATGCTCGGTTCGCCGCGAACCGAAGCGAACCCTCTTGGGAGGTAGTTCGCTAGCGAAACCAAAGTCTAGTGCGTTCAGTTACGCTCGAGTGGTCATTGTCAGATCGGGTACTACTTACATGTACCTCGGGTACTCTTAAGTATACTTACATGTACCCCGGGTACGGTAAATATACTTAATCGTACCCGGTCGATATTAGACTAACCCGATTTGTATTCCAGTCCAAAATCCGATGTCGTTAAAACGCTATTGATAATCTTAAACAAACTTCTGTTTATAAAAACTGCATCAACATGCTTTTTGGGTACGAGTTTCAATAACATAAAGGCCATTTTACAGAAAATTAACATAAATGTAAATATAATTAATTAAAAAAAATAGCCGACAACGACCGATTAAGCGTTGAATTTCCCGGGTACGTTTAAGTACATATATTAACCGTACCCGGGGTACATGTAAGTATAATTAAGAGTACCCGGGGTACATGTAAGTAGTACCCGAGCCGACAATGACCAATCCAGCTTCAGTTACAGCGAATGTTCGCTATATTTCGCGAACCGAAGCGAACCCTTTCGGGAGGTAGATCGATAGCGAAACCAATCGTTCAATAAGACCGAATCGAAAACGAACGATGATTGGCAAACGTTCGTTGTAACTGAATGCACTAGAGTTGTGACGGTAAACCTCGTAGATTTGTCAATTCTCCCAACCCCTGATTGATAACATTCATTTCATAATTCAGTAGCATACTATTATCTATATTTTATGTTACAACGGACTTCGTCTCCATTTACACGCTAGAGTGAAAAAGAAGACAGTTCATAGCTATTAGCGTAAACGAGAATGATCAGAAATATAAACAATTAATAAGGAAAAGGAAACAAAAGCAACCCTTCATCTGTTTGATGAATTATATAGATCTTAACATATGTTAAGTAACTAATTATCTAAATGTTAAACCAGTAACATATTGTTTGCTCATAACATTTTTGTTAACATGACTATGCATACATTTTGATTAAAAGCATGTATCCATGCACATCATTTCCAATTATAGCAGGTCCCAATTGAAAATGACGTTATTGTCAAAATGAGCAATTTCCACTTATGTCTCAAGGTATCCCAGTGCTAACACAAAGCCAATGCTTAAAAACTTGTATATGAAACGTGCATGGAGACCCTGGTAGAATGAAATATAATCAGTCTAAAAAACTTCGCTATCACTCTCGCTAAAACTTGAATCATCAATACGAATTGCAGAAGCGTCAGACAGGTACTTTCCCCAGTCTCGAACCCCCAAACTTTCCTTTTGCTGATATCTACCGGCAGACAAGAACCAGACCAGTCAGCTGCAATGTGTGAACACATTCCAACCACTCGCGATCCAGTCTTGCATTGGCAGTACCATGATTCGACCATATCCTCACTGTGACGTATCCACAGCATGTACCTTCTGCTAGATGTATGGCGACTTTGCAATTTTGCAGAAATCAATCTTTGCTCGTGAACATGCACTTTAATGTCACAATTTCCAGTTGTATGCTCTTGCATGTAGCTGGAACTCAAACGCAATTGGTAAACACCAAGTGTTAGTTCACTTAGCTGTTCATCACTTAAACGCGGAAATCCCTGTACTTCACAATCTTCAATAGGCCGCCAAATTGTCTTTTTCCTAGCAAGACCTTTCTCTTCTACTAACATTTTCAGCTCGTTTTCTTTTTCATTTTGTTGCAGCATCTTTTTGGCAATCAATTCATCTTGTTCGACTTGGTCTGGGGAACTTAGAGGGGGGAAGTATTTGTTTGAGATAGCGCAAACAATTCTAACAAAGTCACCAATAAATGGCAGCTGGCTATTTGGCATCACATGATCTAGATATTTGAATCTCTTGATTCTAGCGTTTGCCGATTCGACCACCCATCTGATCTGTGAAATGATAATGAAAGATTATTATAAAAATGGCAATCTATGCGTTTTGCAAGTTTGGGTTAGTGACTTGTCGGGATTGTAAGGTTTATCAAAAGAAAATCATAAATAAAGAAAACGACTTATCATTATACACATTAAAACTTGAACTATCACAAAATGTGATTAATACTCATTTATGGTGTCTTGTAAGGCAATCCATTTTAAAATGCATCCAACAAACAAAATGTCAGGCGGATGCACGATATTGAATTGTATATAAGTATGACATTTTATTGGATTCTGTTGACGCCTCACTTAGATATACAAAAACAAAAGTGTGTCTACAGATGACGGATATGCAGACAGACAGACATACAGACGAACATATATAAATCCAAATAAGCCTCATGTCCTCCGCATTTGAGCATATTTTGTATAGAAAAAAATACGTATCTTCAGCTTGTTACAATTGTTCATCGTCGGACACCACCGGTCTATTCATTACGTTACTCTCCATTCCTAAGTGATGTTTGAGCGGAGCGTAATCAGCAGCCGTGGGTATCCGACGATTAACAATTGTAACAAGCTGAAGATACGTATTTTTTTTTAAAGACTGCATAGGATTTAAGATTCCTTTACATACTATTTTACAGATGTAAAAGCACTGTAAATAGATCTAAGGGCTACTTACTGATAATGGGCTAAATGGCTGTCTGGATGTAGATGGTTGGGGTTGGTAGTCCGGATCATTGCTGATGTTGTCTGAACATTGCCTAGGCTTTGGGGCATTCTTGTAGCTTTTGACTCGACATTGAAAACAAATGACATCACTGTCTGTTGGATCTACAGCAGGAAAGACCCTTCGTAGATAGTTTTTAACAGTGTCAGTCAATGGACGACGATCTTTTGGTTTTGCACGCTTATTACAGCAAATGCATTTGTAGGCTTTCACCATCCTGAAATTAAAATAAGATTTAGAAACAAAATCTACGCGGGTACGATCTCGGATAGCCTGGACGTAGAGCAAATGAATGTGAGTATCTTATCCATTGCGCCACGGTGATCAATAAGAGTGGTAAGTATACAGTATAGTTAAAGTTAACTTATGAGTAAAATTAGATTTCTCAGCTAATAAAAAGAGTACATTTTCAGCTTCAATAACACACAATTTATCTCGCAAAGAAATTGCAATTATGAATAGTTTAATAACATATTTATTGTCATGTTTACAACATCTTCCAAAATGAGCAGATTTGAATGTTAAAATCAGCACTTTTTCGCTTTAAATCGCCGAGACTGTACCGAAACCATATCCGTGTGCTTGTGATTTTCGTTCGTCTACTATAATAGGCAGATTATTTTACTTTACAATATTTTTTAACCACAAACTGCTGTTGCTGACACTCAAACACTATTTAAATTATTGTTTTCGTACATTTAAAATCGGCACTTTTTGTTGTATACAGATATCTGAATTGCTTGCAAAATGTACCTAGTAAACATTTCAAAGAAATAGCAGAAAATCTCAGTTAACATTAAATACTAATTGTTTGGATTTTCTCCCTTGAAAAAGGATATTATCGTTTGATCAAAAATCTTAAAATATAGATCTACGTGTTTATTAATAGATCTTTGTTTGCACCGATATTGGAAAACACATTTTATCCCACTTTTACAGTGAAATCGGTTGATTAAAGCCCCGTTGATTAAATTTCATCTATAATCAACGGCAAGGCTATAATCAATGGCACGAAATGACGTCATCAACTGCCGAACCGGGACTACTTTTTCCCACGCACATTGTCACCTGTATTTGCCAAGTGCATCAATAATAAAAACAATCTCAAATGTGTGTCAATCTTAATGACTTTAAAACAAAGGAAAGTAGCAAAAAACGAGTTTTTTGGCATTTATTGTCATTAAAACCTAGTATTAGGTAAATTTAACACTATGCAAATAGGTTCTGTTGTTGTTGCTCCCCTTTGAAGAAGTCAGTTCGAGTTGCTCCCCTTTGACCGTAGAAAACAATTGTCTGGACCAAGAAATCCTGTGTTCATTTACAAGCTGTACTCGGATATGCGTCCATCTGATTTTTCTTCAAAGCATCTTTTCTACCTGGCAATACGCACAAATTACACTGCATCGCGGTGATTTTTGCGTCAACAATTGGGTGTCAACAAGTTAGGTCAGATGCTGAAGGCCATGGCAAAAGACGCCGGCTTTCTCAAGCACAAGAGAATAACGAACCACTCAGTTCGCAAATTACTGGTCCAAAAACTTCGAAATGCAAACATTCCAGCCACTGAAACCATGGCCATAACAGGGCACAAAAATGTCCAGTCCATAACCAATTATTCCAACATATCTGTTGAACAGCAGCAACAGTGATCATTCTTGCTCAGTCCAGTAAATGTAACAATCCAACAGATTCCTCTTGTTCACTTTCATGCACCGAAACTATGGCCGAAATGCAGCCTAGACAACCACTGTCTACCGTCGAACAAGTTGATCTTGATGTTCGCCCCACCCAGTCACTTCACGAGCAAATGTCTTTCTCTAGTTCGAACAACTTTGCCTCACAATTCTTTGGTGCCACTTTCAACATTCAAAATGTTAATGTATATAATTAGCTTAAATCCAAGTAATCTTTGTTATTTCGTCACGAATAACCACATATTATAACAAAGAAGCAAATATTGTGCACCTCGTGATCGACTCGATAGTTTGATATCGAAAGTGAATTGTGTGTGGTGTTAGGCTACGTTGTAAACAAATGTAGTTCCTTGTATATAACAACTTAATGTCATATTGATATCATAAAACTTAAAGATTTGCAATTCAATATGATTAAAATTGTAATTAATAACGCTCGACACTTTGTTACAGAACGATATTCTGATTTAAAAAAATGATTATTTGATCAGCGGTTATTTTTGGAACGCGGAGTAATACACTGACCTTGGTTACACTACAGTCATTATCAAAGTACGACAAACACTCATGAAAACTTATTTTGTTTAAATAAAAAAAGTTTACTGAATAAAAAGTGGGATAAATAGAATAATAGGTTAGTGTTGATTATAGATCAGGTATATCATGCTCGGCACGAAAACGAAAAAGCACTCGCCAAGGCTTGTGCTTTTTGTTTTCTAAGCCTCGCATGATAAACCTGATCTATAATCAACACTAACCTATTATTCTCTATAAACTTTATTTACACACACATAAGACGACATATTCCACTATCAAATTAATGTATTTACGTTATCTTAACGTGTTCAGGAATGTTTCATATTAACTTTAATTTGTTTCCAATAACTCAATTTTTATAAATGTCCGGTACATACATGTACTTCTGTACAGTGGAAAATTACCTCCCTTTAATGGCCCCAAATTCGGTCCTCGTAAAAATGCATGCGCATATCACACAATGTTTTGTTTGCACTTGCTTGTAAATAAAGAACCCAGAATGTATCAATAACTTTAAAAAAAATATTTCGTATTATTAAGAAAGTTATTAAACAAAGCCCGTTATTACGTCCGAGCACTACTCGCTAACCAGTATATATCTACTTTAACAGTGACATCGTTCGTAATCGCGCGAATGGATTATGACAAACGATATAGTAAGCCATAATTATGGACCATGAAATTGGTAAACCATCATTTTTTTAATAGAAAAAATAATTGTTTATCTAAATGCCAACTTACCTTTAAGATATCGGGTAAATCCGACTTTGGAAAACGCGTCGTCTGCACTTTGTTTACATTGGATACCGACGCTATTCGTACCCAGTTATTTTCGAATGACGCGTACACAAAATCGTTTCTTATGGCCTCTTTTTTTAACACCAACATTGATAAGATCATTATTTTGCCATTTCAGACTTAAAACGTCTAATAAATTTTGGTAATAAGTGGTATTTTAAGCAGTGTTTTTTTCGGCGTAAGCTGCATAAGCCAGCTTTTCACCCTGACTTGACCTTTGTAAGTGTCCAATAAAATTCCAATAAAATTTCCCGCGGCTAGGTACGAATGAATACACTTCATTTATTCCATTGGCTGATTTGAGTATACAACCAGAACATTGGAAACATATCCGCGTCTTTGTAACACTGTTTTACTGTATGAAACAATTTTATCTCGAATGAAAAGGCTTAATAGATAGAACAGTTTTACACTCAATTCTCGACATCAATACAGTTTGTGCGTACACCTTTTATTTTCAGAGTATTACCAGCGCAAGAGCGTTTATACTTAAAAGGCTATGTTCTCATATTTAGTACTTACTTCCTTATTCCTGTCAACATGTTAACATGTAAAAGTATAAAGAGCAATGGAAGCGAGGCCTCACTTTAAAGCATTGCATTTCAACCCGCGAGGTATATCGGGTCAATTCGCGGACATTCAGAGTTTATATACAGGTCATCACCGGAGTTGGCGGCCAGTAAAATAATCGTTATATAATAAAGATGCTATCCGTGAACTAGGTGACCTGGAATTTTCTTTAGACCAGAAATATGTTAAATGAAGATATTCAGCAATATAATTATGGTATGTAAATAATAGATTCTTAATGTGTTTTCAACAATACAATGATAAATATTATTGTTGATAAATTTAACAATAATTATTCGTCCATATTGCTTAATGTACTGAAGTGATATTATGAGCATGTAACAGTTTATAGGTGTCTATCGCAACCGTTGATTATTTTTGATGTTTCTACTTCATATACACTTATATTAATTAATGCAGCATCATCATACTAAAACAATATACCAGAAAGAGAAAAATAATGCATTTGAATATCAACCGTACTTTCGTTTGACAACTGATCATGCGTTTACGAGTTGAACCTAAATTTAGTTTTAGTGCAGATTTGTTCATACGACACAAAGACACGAAATTGTTTTACGGATCATTTCAGCTTACAGGACTGGGTCGGTCACGTAAGAATATCGAATATAAAATATATTTTTATAAACAACTGGTAGCAAGGTGAGTTGCAGATAATTAATCAGTAACCACATTTTAACTAACTATTTTGACCTGTTAATTCTTTTCAGCTCAATTCAACAGTGCAAAATGCCCATAATATCACTTTAAGCATTAGCACGATGATAATTGATACTGTTAATAATCGAATCAAATAGCAATGCCCGACAAACCACTAAAACAGGTTTGTTCGAAGAACGCGCCTATAAATACGGATACTTCTCGTGTGGCCGGTTGACTCATATGTTTAAATTTCACTTCCATTCTTCTTTTGGTTTTCTGTTTTGTATCTATAGGTTTATGACCAGCAATATGTTATAATGTAAAATAAGCCGCGAAAACTCCCCGTAACATCCCGTACTGCGTGTGATGCAGCTAAGAACTGCACAGAAAAAGACATTCGCTATCCTTGATCTCATTCATTAAACTATTTACGCCGTATATCTTTTTTAAAGATATTTCTTGTTTAATATAGGGTTAAAAAGATAGGTTCAAAGCATTGTGGGTTCTCGGAGATCAGCACTGGGTTACACATTTTTTTTAAGTAAGATATGAGCGCGCAATTACACCGTCACAAAAATATAGTATTTTGTCTTTTGTTGTTTTTGCTATTGTTTAAGACAAAGTTTGTCATAGTGTTCTCGTGCGCTGACAGTTTATTTGTTGATGAAACAAAGAAATTTAGTGTAAATTCGCCATTTTCTTGTGTGTGATGTACTTTTATCATGATTTTTTTTTACAATTGAAAACAAGGCACACTTATAAAATTTGACTTTTTGTGCAATTTAAATGTTATAGAAGATGAATACAAAATAAAAAAATGACATTTTTGAAAATTTGATTTCATTGATTTTTGGGGCGTTTTTGGGTGGTTAGTGAACCATGTCCTTTTTGAAATACGCTTCAAAATTTTAATGCTAATGCAACAATAAAAAATTATAGCGTCAAATAAAAAATTGCTTTATCCTTTGTCTCAATAAAAAGCGCGCAAAAATTATACAGACATGTAGAACGTCGCATGGAAAGTATGGGTGTATTTTGTGTTGAATAAAAATGGGAACATCACGTCAGGTGAATTACGCGTGTTCAGTGGAAAAAAACGCCCGGGTCGGACGTTATTTCATCACATCTTTAAATAGTAACAAATGCCAAAATGTATTTGATACTTAATAAAATTTGCGAATGTTTGTGTTTCTTGTTATTCTTGAGCACATGTACCGGTATATAGTAAATATTTACCAAAATTTGCTTTAAAACTGGAATATACGGGATTATCGGGTTATTGGCAAGTTATAATTTTGGTACAAGTTAGCAATATATTGCGATATATTGCAATACGGGTTTTTGAACTGACAATATATTGCAATACAGTTTTTGGCGTATTGTTGCAGCACTACCAACCACCACCACGACTAACCAACACCCACCACCACCACTGCCACTCACCGCTACCACCATCACAACCACCCACCACAACTATCATCACCCACCACCACTCACCACTAATCACCACCCACCATCACCACCACCACCGCCATTACCAACCACCACCACCACCACCCCTTACCACCACCCACCATCACCACCATCGACCACCACTGCCACTCACCTCCACCACCACCACAGCCACCCAGCATCATATCTGCCACCCACCACCTACCAACTTACACCCACCACCAACCATCAACACCACCTACCACCACCACCACCAACCACCACTGCCACCCACAACCAACACACACCAATACACACCACCACCACCCACCACCACCACCAACCACCACTGCCACCCACAACCAACACACACCAATACACACCACCACCACCCACCACCACCACCCACCACCACTGCTACACACAACGCACCTATGCTTAAGGTATATACTACATTTCGAAAATGCACATGATACGGTTGACCATTATGAAGCCTTACCTGATCAAAAATCAGACGAACTTTCTATTTAATATAGTATATGGTAATTCTACAAAAAAAATTTGGAAACATTTTTCCAATGTTTTCTTCTAAGAATATTGCTTACACATTTTTTAGTGAATTTTTCTAAGACCGTTTTATGACAAAAAATCTTCTTATAACCTAAAACAAATTTCGTTCGTAAAACAATTTTATCTGCACTATAAATCTCAATCTCCTACGCAGTGGTCTCCCTTATACTAGAAGTTACTGACCGGGCGAAGCAAGGGAAGTAACTGCTGTGAGGAGTTTCTATAAAAATCTGCATTCAGAAATCTGTATTCAGAACTAAATCTGTTGTGCACGTCTGCATCTAACGTTTGCCACAATTTTTACGACAAATTCTTGATGCAGACGAACAGGGTAGCGTCTATTTTCATTTGTGAAAAGAATAGTTCGATACAGATCTGTCCGTGCTTAAAGTTTGAAAGGCTTGGGTAATTATTTTTCATAAGCGTTTCAAACACTGATGTAAATGGAAAGATTATCTATTTAAATAGTCGGTAATTGTTTGAAATTATTGATTTGAGAAATTCGCGGATGGCGATATAGAACTACATTATACCACGTGACGCCATTTTGTAACTGAGTAGCTGATTCACCATGATACACCATAAGTGTAAAACAAAAACAGAAATAAACGTCCAGCCAAAAATAACATTTACATCCGGGCATTTACTTTCTCGCAAAATACCAAGCTCACTTAATACGTGTTCCTGATATTCCGATTGTTATAGGAAGATTTGCAATATTTCCTCACTTCCTGTTTCATTATTTGTACTTAATCATAAAAATAACTTTTCTTCTTGATAGCCTTTTAGTTTTTCATTCAGTCAACTGTTCCCTTAACATTTACTTAAGCAGCAACTTCCCTGTATCTTGCACCTATGCTTTTAACGCCATCGGCGCTCTCGTTTTTACAGGAAACAGACCTTAGAGTGTCTTAATTAAGCTTTGAGCTTTGAGCTTTTCAGCAATTACGCTAAAATATAGAGACACTCAACAGTATAAATATATATGTTGTGTGCTTTACCCAAAAAGTCAAAGAAAAAGAATAGATGGTGCATTTACTTCTAGAATCATTGAATAATTAGATAAAAGGTGAAAGTGGTAATGGTAAGAAAATGTCAAGTTGTAACTTTAGCCAATCTCTTGGAAAAATGACATTTCTAATAGCCAAATAATTATGGTCAGTCTTTGTCTGCTTTTAATTGTTATACATTTTCTGAATAATTTTAAGCAGCATATTCAGAAGACCTTTTGAATACTATTCAGGCTTACATGCACACTGCTTAAAAAAGAAAACTAGTCGTTTTTAATACATAGCTAGACTGGCTCATTAAAATGTACATGTATAAAATATTGCATCACACATAACATAATCTCTAAACATCTTTTATTTATCTTAATATACACAATATGAATAATCTGTAATCTTTATATACAATATGAAAACAAAGAAAATCAAATCTTAATACTGTTCAGTTCATATGTGTTTTAACTTGTATGGTGTCCTTATAATATTGGGAACATTTGTTCCAATTGGCATAAGGTTTTCATAGGTAAGATAACACTTTGTATTTAAATTACTAATCATAACATTAAAAACAGTTCTTTGCTTAAGCAACATTACTTTTAATCTGTGTTAGACAATTTTAAATCCTAAAGTGTTCCTTCTATATTTGAATGGACGATACACTCACTTATTCAACCAACCAGCTAACATCTTTTATGACCACTTTAATCAGTACCAATCAAAATGTTTTATCTTAATTGACACCTACCAAGTGACTAGTTACTTTCACACCTTACTAAATTTGGGGTTTTGGTTCAATAGGAATTGTGTACAACGTCATTGTGACCCAATTAACAAGAACAGTATTGCATATACTGTGAGGTGTTAGATTTTTCAGCCCTTGTTTATGTTGTGAACCCTTAATTCTTGATTGAAAATTAATTAATATGATCGAACAATGTATGTGTCAATTGGTTATTGTTTGGTACACACTTTAAAGATTAAAGACAGCCAATAATTTAACAGTAAGAATTATTGTGTAAAATTGTTTTGTTGATGATTGATATAAAAATGGCCTGTATGCCATACTGTTATTCAAATGGGTTAAGCAAATACTTAAAGCGGGTATATGCGATTTTTTATATGTGTTTAATTGTAATATATTGATAAAATATGTTACAATAACACAAAATAGGCAAGAAAAATTATACATTAAAGCCGAATTTCATAAAATGCAGCAAAGACAAATTAGCGCCCGAGCCGATAGTGACGTACATATTTTCCTACAATAACCGAAGCATTCGTCTTTGTGTTAGGATCGGAGATAGTGTTTGTGTGTCGTATAATTCAAATAAACCGTTAAACTAAGTTTAGATGCACATCGTACATGTATGGTATACATGCTGGCGAATTCGGCTGTACAGCCGTTTTCAATTTCAGAATTAAATATCTGGCTTATTTCGCATTTTTCGACACATGTTCTTCTTAACTTTTGTTTTAATTTATATTGAAATATATCTATGTTAGCGTTTCCGATCGCCAAAATCGCCAAAGGCAATTGAATCTTTCAGCTGGCGATTAAAGTTTAAAATGTGAATGAAAATGGCGATTGCAAAAAACCCTGATATTTCTCTATAAGTATATAATATTCCCTACTTTTAAAGAGAACTCGGTATTGCCAAACTGTGATATTTAACGTCCAATCGGTTACGAGAATGTTTATGGAGGCGGAGTTATATAGCGATTATTATTTTTGATTGACGTCGGTCACAGAGTAAGCGTTTATCGCAGGTTTATTAACAATGAATCACTGTTGTAGCATTAATACGTGATATAAAACCGGTAAATAAAGCAGTACATTAAAAGCGGTTTCGGGCATCATCATCACACCTATTTACCGTACTGTAAACAATTATTAATTATGAGCAGTTATTGCAATTGGTGAGCAGTGTAAATTTACTAACGGCGAGTAAGTTGTGAAAAACAAAACCCGTTAATAATTTGATGCGGTAACAAATTAAATCCAGTGCATGTATATATATATATGTCTATTTGTAGAACTGATTTACACCGTTTTTCTACAGCCACGTGATAATAACTATTCACTATATAAGCATTAATACCGGTATGCCATGAAGAACCCATGTTATAAGAAAAAGCGCGAAATTATTGCTGTCATCTGCAATGCCAAGTTCTACGAATGCAAAGCATGCTTTTTAAAAAACAGGCAATGTGTAACTAAATATAGCCTAGCCGTTCTGTATATGCACAGACTTACAAATTTACCGGTACGTTTGAATAAATTATATATTGCAAATATGGAAAAATATGTAATTTCAAGAATACATTGCAGTAAATGTAAATACATTGCAGTAAATGTATTTGTCAAGAATCAAGAAGCACCAGACTACGGCAAAAATTATTGGGAGAAGGGGGGGTACGAATAGGAGTTACGCAAGACCCACCCAATCAAAGACCGGGGCATATCTGAAAGTTCTAACATTGTATACTGTTTATGCCAGTGCATGAAAATAAATATAAATGAAAAAAAAAAAAAATGAAATTATTTTATTTCACGTGACAAATAATTTATTTATATGTGACTTCATTGATAATTTAATACAGTCATTATTGATACCTATAGATTCATGATAATGATTATGTCGTTCATTGAGCAAAAAGGTTATAATGTGGGTCGTCATCGTGGTGCTGAAATTTGGCTACTAATTTTTTTTCCTTAGCGCCAACCTAGAATATATATATATAATAAGTTTTTTACACAGTTTATATAAATTCATAAATATTTGACAAAATCGTATATACCCACTTTAAAGAGTTGTTTTTAGCTCACCTGAGCGATAGCTCGGGGTGAGCTATTGTGATCACTCACCGTCCGGCGTCCGTCCGTCTGTCTGTCTGTTTGTCTGTCTGTCTGTCTGTAAACAATTTGTAAACATCTTCTTCTACTAAACACTTGAGCCAATTTCAACTAAATTTCATGTGGAGCATCCCTAGGTCTTGGGACAAAAGAATTGTTAAAAAAAAATTGATCACATAACCAAGATGTCCGCCATGACCATATATGGTAAAAACCTTAAAAAATCTTCTTGTCAGAAACCACTCATCAGATTTTCAAAAAAATTCACAGGGATGACCTTTGAAGGCTCCCCTGAAAAAGTTGTTCAAAGAAATTTGATTCGTCAAAAAACATGGCTGCAGGAGCTCGTAGAACTTTGCATGTTTATTCGTTTTTGCCTATTTTGTGAAAACTTTCAAAAATCTTCCACATTTTTTGTCCGATCCTTTCCAAATTTGCACAGTGTCTTTATATCAATGAGGACACGAACCCTACAAAAAATGAGCATTATTGGTCCATGAAGTACAGAATTACCTCCCCTTGAATTGAGAAAATGGTGTTTATGCAATAAAGTCCAAATTTTTCATCCAATTCTTTCCAAACTTGTAAGGATTTAGCATGGTTCAAACAAGGGAAACAACTACGGTTTATGCATGTTCCTTTTATTACAGATTTGCCTCCCTTTAATTCATTCAAAATGAATACAGCAGAGATTCCAAATCCGACCTGTAAATGAGCCCCATATTTACTGCCATTGCTAGGTTACCTTTTCCCATTTGATCATTTTTAAGTATTGGTCTTGTAATGCTGCTACTGCTTCTACTATTGCTACTGCTACTGCTACTACTACTACTACTACTACTACTACTACTACTACTACTACTACGACTATTACTTACTACTAACTACTACTATGACTACTACGACTACTACGAACGTTGTCTAACTTCTAACTACTACGACCACTACTACTACTACTACTACTACTACTACTACTACTAACTACTACTACTACTACTATACTACTACAACTTCAACTACTTACTAACTAGTATTACTACTACTAGTACTACTTGAACTACTCTACATACCACAACCACCACCACCAACCACCACCACCACCCACCACCGTCTACTAGTACTACTTCTACTACTACCTAGCCACTACTACTACTACTACTTTTACCTACACTACTACTACTACGACTACTACTACCTACTCACTTCTACTACTACTACTACTACTACTTCTACTACTACTACTACTACTACTACTACTTCTACTTCTACTACTACTACTACTTCTACTACTACTACTACTACTACTACTACTACTACTACTACTACAACTACTATTACTACTACTACTACTACTACTACTACACCACCACCACCACCACCAACACCAACACCACCACGTCTACTATTACTACTTCTACTACTACTGCCACTACTACTACTACTTTTACCACTACTACTACTACTACTACTGCTACTACTACCACTTCTACTACTACTACTACTACTACTACTACTTCTACTACTACTACTACTACTACTACTACTACTACTACTAACTACTACTACTTCTACTTCTACTACTACTACTAACTTCTACTACTACTACTTACTACTACTACTACTACTACTACTACTACAACTACTATTACTACTACTACTACTACTACTACTACTACTACTACTACTACTACTACTACTACTACTACTACACCACCACCACCAGCACCACCACCACCACCACCACCACCACCATTCACAGTCACAAAAAACGTATTCACACAATGGCTGCTACTACAACTTATAGCCCATATAGGGGGGCATGCATGTTTTACAAACAGCCCTTGTTTCTATGGGATTTTAACCACAACTGTTCATGTTTATCTCCAACACATATTTTTAGGTCACCTGTCATGAAGTGACACGGTGAGCTTATGTGCCTGCGTGTGTCCGTGCGTCCGTCCGTCAACAATTTGTTTGTGTAGACAGTAGAGGTCACAGTTTGCATCCAATCTTGATGAAATTTGGTCAAAATGTTTATCTTGATGAAATCCGGTTTGGGATTGTATTTGGGTCATCTGGGGTCAAAAACAAGGTCACTAGGTCAAATAATAGAACAACCTTCTGTAGACAATAGAGGTCAGTAGACAATAGAGGTCACAGTTTTCATCCAATCTTTATGAAATTTGGTCAGAATGTTTATCTTGATGAAATCTGGGTTGGGATTTTATTTGGGTCATCTGGGGTCAAAAACTAGGTCACTAGGTCAAATAATAGAAAAACCTTGTGTAGACATTAGAGATCACAGTTTTCATCCAACCTTTATGAAATTTGGTCAGAATTCTTGATGAAATCTGGGTGGGATTGTATTTGGGTCATCTGGGGTAAAAATCTAGGTCAAATTAATAGAAAAACCTTGTGTTGACAATAGAGGTCACAGTTTTCATCCAATATTTATGAACTGTGGTCAGAATGTTTATCTTGATGAAATCTGGATTGGGATTGTATTTGGGTCATCTAGAATCAGGAACTAGGTCACTAGGTCAAATCATAGACATACCTGTGTAGAAAATAGAGCTCATAGTTTTCATCTGATCTTAATGAGTCAGGTGAGCGATTCAGGGCCATCATGGCCCTCTTGTTTAAAGAAAAGATTGATTAAATCAACACGAGTAATGGGAAATACCATGGGCAGTGGGCGGTTTATTGGGTATTGGGAAGAAGGAGGTGTGTCAATTTTTATTTTGTTCCGTTTCTCCAAAACATTATTTAATCGGCTCTGTTCGCTTTTTTTATAGTTGATCATTTATCTGTTTTATAAAATGTGTATGCAGCTGATAACTTATTAACAATATTGTGACAACAAAACTTGTTCATAAAGTTGTTCCCATTTTGTTTCATTATTTTCTACTGTATATTGTTGTGTCGGCTGAATCAGTGACTCCTTGTATCAGCATTAACCATTGAAAAATGTACGCTCACTTTAGAAATTGTTAGTTATGAGAAACTTTCCTGTTTAAGCTATGCTAAAGTTCATGCAAACAGAGTAACATTCATTGAATATTGAACCATTTGCAGTATCGGTCCATCATGGAAACTCAGCAATTAAGACTGCCTTGCTGTTAAGACCACTTTTAAAAAGTCCCATGTGTGGTTTTAATATCAAGGTTTCACTGTATATTCAATATTCACATGACCCAATAGTCCAATAACAGTAACAGTGTTTACTGCTAAATTCAGACTGTTGAATGTCATTTGACAATTAAGTTGGTTTATGTTCAGTTCAAACAATTGAGTTTCATATTAATTTCTAATCAAGACAGAATTCGTGATTGCTTGACTGTTTTAATACACAAACAATTAAATTTTGTATTTTCTGGACTATTTATTTCAAATCACAGATATACTTTAAAATTAAGAATTTGCCTTTAAACAAATTGTTACGTTTTGTTTACTAAGTCAATTATTAAAATGGCAGCATTTTATATCGCTCCTCTTGCTATAGGCTCTGATGAAGTTAAGGATTTTATTTGTTCGTCATGCGAAGAGCAAGCAAATGCGGATTTTTACTGCAAAACATGTTCGAAACTTTATTGTTGTAAATGTATTCAGTTGCATGATAAGTGGTTTAAAAAACATTCAGCGTATGGAAGGAATGACATGAAAGAATGGCCAGTTTCCTATTGAAGTGTCAAGCGCACAAGGACGACAAAATTGAAATGTTATGTGATGACCACAGTCAGCTGTGCTGCACAAAGTGTGCCTTCAATGATCACAGGTATTTCTGAAATACTTTGGCACATAAACGTGTTTAGAAATCAATAAACTATATAATGTCACAATTTTAATGAGAATTAAGTATTGTCAAGTTTGCAATTTTGATTTATCGTATTTTAACAAACACATTTTTTCCTGATTTTTTTGTGAAAAGTATCAAATACAATGAAATTTTACAACTACACTTTCTTTCAAATTTTTGGTAATGACTTATGAAATTAATTTGAAATTGTGTATTTTCTGGACTTGTTATTTGTATTCACAGAAATACTGTATAATTAAGACATTTCTTGAACTTCTTATTCATGGGAGTTTAATATTTCCTGTGATGGTATTAGCCTTTGTCCTTAATAACCATGCATCAGAAAAACAAGAAGTTGGAAGGTGGGTTTCAATTCAAACAGTACAGAACTAAATTTTAGTATATATTAAATGGCAATGCTCAGGTATGGGAGGTCTTTTAGCTTGGAGTTATTATATAATATCTTTACATTATACACTGGGTTCTTTGTCCAAAGTAGAGCTCATGTTTGATTTATTATTGTGTTGTTTTAACTTGTAAAACAAAGTGCATTCAACACAAATTATGAGCTCTATAATCACTGTCAGACCAGTCACACTGCATGAGCAATTCTCACAAGCCTTATAGACAAGACTACCTTTATGTTTACTAGAATTCTTGTCTAGTGTTTTATTGCCAATATTGAAGAAATCTCTATCCAGCTGCAATAAGAAATTAAAGCTGTCAAGAAACTACTTATGATTACCTAGATTTCTTCGATTACCTAGAAAAAGTGATTGCCTGGTTTAAGAGCCCTGTATATTGTTATGCCCCCCTTCGAAGAAGAGGGGGTATATTGTTTTGCACATGTCGGTCCGTATGTCCGTCCGTATGTCTCTACCAGATGGTTTCCGGATGATAACTCAAGAACACTTAATTAGGCCTAGGATCATGAAACTTCATAGGTACATTGACCATGACTCGCAGATGACCCCTATTGATTTTGAGGTCACTAGGTCAAAGGTCAAGGTCACGGTGACTCGAAATAGTAAAATGGTTTCCGGATGATAACTCAAGAACGCTTATGCCTAGGATCATGAAACTTCATAGGTACATTGATCATGACTGGCCAATGCCCCTATTGATTTTGAGGTCACTAGGTCAAAGGTCAAGATCACGATGACCCGAAATAGTAAAATGGTTTCCAGATGATAACTCAAGAATGCTTATGCCTAGGATCATGAAACTTCATAGGTACATTGATCATGACTCGCAGATGACTCCTGTTGATTTTCAGGTCACTAGGTCAAATGTCAAGGTCACGATGACCCGAAATAGTAAAATGGTTTCCAGATGATAACTCAGGAACGCTTATGCCTAGGATCATGAAACTTCATAGGTACATTGATCATGACTCGCAGATGACTCCTGTTGATTTTCAGGTCACTAGGTCAAATGTCAAGGTCACGGTGACCCGAAATAGTAAAATGGTTTCCAGATGTTAACTCAGGAACGCTTATGCCTAGGATCATGAAACTTCATAGGTACATTGATCATGACTCGCAGATGACCCCTATTGATTTTCAGGTCACTAGGTCAAAGGTCAAGGTCATGACCTTGTCATTAGTGCATATGATTAACTGTACACCCAGTGACACCCAGTGAGCATATATGTCATAGCCTTAAAAGTAGTGGGTAATATCAAACATAAATTCATTCAACATCTTTTAAATGACCTTTACATAATGCCAACATACCCGAATGAATACACTCCATTCATTCCTTTGGCTGATTGGAACAGTATCCCCCAGAACATTGGCAACATAACCACGTCTGTAGTATCGGATGAAACACTAATCAGAGTAGGGAAATGCTGACTTCTCTTTTCATATTCATTTTGGCCCAGTTACAGTTAGGTATTACAGATAAAGTTCGTCTCCAATACGTTCAGGGTCCATGCTTGGTCAGTAAATTGTCAGGGGAAGATTGAATGTACTATTAATAAATACCTCATGTTGATAATATGATATTGCTGTTTAAGATATCAAATAATGATCCCATGAATTTCATGGAAATAAATTATTGAAAACCTAAAATATATTGGTAAATGTTATTTGACTTGCATTTGTCTTTCAATTACCAAAACAATATAGTTTGCATGCTAGATCTGAAATCATTGAATTGTGTAGCCACACATACATGACGTACATGTACGCACTCAGTCTGTTTGAAAATCTTTCCTGTAATCCAGAATAGGCAACTGACATTTGCCATTTGGCTATAAATAACTCAGTGTGACTTCAATTTTATATTAGAAAGTATTGTGGTTTGATGTTCCATTTACAAGATGCAGAGATTTGTAAATAACAGTGTCATGTACAAATGGGTCTTATGCAATATGTAATAGTGTTATTTGAATGTGTTAAAGAAAAATGTGTCTTAATCAAACATTAAATGTTGTCGCTGAAGTCCATTCCTGATCTCCAATTCAAGACGTTTATAATTAAAGCGGGTGCACTCTTCCCATTCATAGTAAAAACAACTATTTTTCTCTAAACGATTATTCGTGTCCTCTTTTACAATGCCATTGTTACATGTATGTCAACGAGTAAAAGCCAGATCAGGAAAATCAGCAGTGATCCGTACTGCTTATACATTTTACATTTTAAATATACATTTTAAATATAAAAAATGGATTGTTTTGCAGATTTTTAGGAAAATATGGTATGATAAACAGAAAAACAGGTTACTGTCCCATCGTTTTGTAGTATATTAGGCTGGGAATTTGAAATATATATTAGGCTCGGCAAGCCTCGCCGTTATATTATTCTAAGCCTCGCTTGATACATTACAAAACGATGGGAGAGTAACCTATTATTCTCTATTTATCATACCACCGCATTGATATCTGCCTGCATGATATAACGTTGCCTGATATATTTTTGTATTATGCCACTACTGCACATTTATGGTGGAGATGTTGACATGATCTTTTAAAGTGTTATCAGATACCCCATCTGATAACACTTTTAAGCTCTGCCCATTAATATAATTCTTTTAACTCCGCCCACATTTTTGGTTCACCATTATTTTGTGCAGCATTCAATGTTTGCTTAGTCCCGCCCATACTGAGAACTACTTTTTTGGAGGCGTGGAATATCGCTTACGTCGTTAAAATGTAAACAAACTGAACTATTCATATTGTATTCAGAAAATCCATAACTAGTAAGTAATAATTAAAACTTTAACTTTATAAAAAAAGGAAAGCATGAAAAAAATGAGCATTCATCTATGGGAAAAATAAAACAAATACAAATTTGGGCCTCACTTGCTTCACTTAAAAATAACAAAAATTATACAGCATAATAAGAAACATTTAACTTAACAAAAATAAACTTAATTGGTTTTAATAAAAAAATAAACATGACAGATTTGATCAAAAAAAGAATTCAGGACAACTTATACTTAAAAGATGCAAATGTGTTCCTTTTTTGTGTCACTCTTTAAATAGCAAGGCAAAAAAGTGAATATCATACACACAAAATTAATGTCAACAAAGAAAAATTATAAATAATAAAGATGCTTTCTTAGTTAATACCTGCCATTACTTATGATACATAAACAGTTCATTTTTTAAGAAAAAATATACATATTAAAGATTCTTTCTTAGTCAATACCTGCCATATGATATCTAATAATACAATAACTATTCATTTTTTTTAAGTGTCTGAAATCATAATTTTACATAAAACTGGTTCTGTCTCCACATCTTAATCAAAACAGAAAATGTTTGTGTACATTGGTAGTCTAGTACTCTAGTTAATCTGAAAATTAAACAAAGAAACCTTTATAAAAAAATAATTAAGCACTCATTGCACAACTACCGGTACTTTTAAAATAAAAATCTAGATCTAAAAATTATACATATTATTAATTATTATTTATTATTATTATTATTAAATATTATTAGACTATTTATTTGAATTAAGATCTATAACATTCAAAGATCAAACAATAACATAAAAACACTTAATTCAATAATAAATTTGTTGAAAAAAGTTTCACCTTTCCCAAAAAAGTAATTAGATGGGTTGATTTGAAGCTGTGCCGGAATGGGAATGCAGCGGGGTTGAATTCTTTGAGAGGCAGAGAAAGACTGAGACCGGTTAAACTGATAAGGCTAGAACTGTTTTGCCAAGAACTTGGGAGAATGATCATGACCCATCAAAAGGTGTGTTTGCAACTTTCTGCAAATAAAATTAAAAAAAACTATATTTTATAATAAAATCTAACAAACCCAACATGAGACAAAATGTCAAAATAGAGATTATTAAAATAACATTTTTATAGCACAACTTGAACAAATTACAATTTAGACAGGCACACAATATCATTATCAAAAAGATGATAATATAGGCATATGAAATGGCTGATAAAAAGTAATTAAGGATTTCTTTAAACTGAAAACCTTTTTATGATAGACTAGGACCTTTTTCTTCATTAGCAAATGGCTTTTTTTGCACAAATTTGATGAATTTGCGATGCAAATGTTCAATATTTAAAAAGTAAGCAACTATTTTTTTTCTCATTTTTTAACAGTTTATAGCAACTTATTTTTTTCCACAACTTTCAAGATTGAGCGGCTAATAATTTCACAATTTTCAACATTGCGCGACTCATTTTTCACAATACTCAACAGTGCGCGACTCATTTTTTCACAATATGAACAGTGTGCGACACATTTTTTTCACAAAATGAGGGGGCCAAGGTAGCTGCTCAAAGATGAGAAAAGCCCACTGCCAGCAACTTTATCCAAAAAATATCCCATTGCTTTTCGGAGCTAAACAACCCATTCTATTTTCAACAAGCACACAGACCAATGACAGTAGGACTACTGGCACTGACTGTTGGTTCATCAGAATAAAAATGGGTGTCAAACATAGCAAAAATAATGAAACATGTGTAATGTGTATGTATAACGATGAAACTTACCAACCACTCGGCCAGGAAACATATGGTTGCACAGACTATGTGGGATTCAGGATGCTCTCCCACTGATATCATGCATATCATTGGTCACAATAACGTACACATCATTAATCTCAGCAATATATATCTCCAACTCCAAACACACAGCTTACAAAATCGCTGAATAGTGCACAAAAGCAGCTTCCTTAGAAAGTTCAAAATCCACAAGCAGTCGCGTTCCCCACCCACTTTGCCTTTGCAGCGAAACCGTTAACATCTCACTACTAAACGTATACTACAGAGATGGACAAGTTGAAAAATAAATCACTCTTATCACTTCCAATTAGCGCACTACGTTAAAATCCCGTTCCATTCAGTTATTGTATTTATTGTTTGAGATTTTCACTCTGAAAATAGCGGTTGGTGTGTACTTGGAAGTACATGTACATGTCGAATGTGTTATTATAAAGAATATTGGTAATGTGTTTTTAGTGCAGAAATTGTAATTTTAAGTATCGAATTCTCGCTTCAATTTTTTTATTAAGTTAAATTATGAGTGTTTTAATTTTATTGTTTGTTGCTCACTTGCGAACTATTTTTTATGTGTAAATATGCATAGACGCTAGCGGATGGAATCAGGCTGATACTAATTTGCAAATTTTACTACCGTACATCAATGAAATAAAGCGGTTGTTTGTTTTTGTTTGTTTTGTTAATATTTTCATATTTACTTAAATGTGGCATAATAAATAGAATATACAGTACAGCCAAAGCGGAACAAACGTATTTCGCGATCCGCGGCGGCAAGGCGAAACGAGTCGATGCCGCGTCAGTCATTGAAGCCGCGTCAGTATGCGACGGCAAGTCGCATTACGCCGCGAAACTTCGCCTCTGTCCGCCGAGGCATGCCGCTATCCGCGACATGATGCCGAGTCGATGCGCATCATGAAATAAAAATCTTTTTTAAAATTATTAGTTACATGTAGTTAACAAATTTTGAAAGAACAATTATAATAATAATTAAAATCATAATAAATTTATTGTGCGCGGATTGTATTAGCATATACATGTAAGCATAGTTAATGTGTCTGGCCAATTAAGTTTGTTTCCCGCCCGTAGTGTATGTATTTCACACATAAACAAGGTCACGTAATGATGTTTTCGCACATACAAGTGGTCAAGGCTCCAGCATATGGTGGATTTATAAATTAATTGCATGTTGATTTTGCTATTAAATTTAAGCTGAGAAAATTAGCAGTTTGAAGCCACATCAATAATCAAGATGGTGAAGACGTATTTGTTGTTTTGTTAATTATCAGCTTATTAAAACTATTGTTTGAATATGCGTATATAAACACGTTTTATTTTGTTCATATTATACAGTTAATATCGCTACTAATTACCCGATAATCCCGTATATTCCAGTTTTAAAGCAAATGCTGGTAAATATTTACGATACACAAACATTCTCGATATTTCCTTAAGTATCAAATACATTTTGGCATTGGTTACTATTTATAGAGATGATGAAATAACGTCTAATCGGGGCGTTTTTTTTCCACTGAACACGCGATTTACGCCTGACGTGATGTTCATGTATTTATACAACACAAAATACACCCAAACTTTCCAAACGACGTTCTACACGTCTGCATAATTTTCGCGCGCTTTTTATGAAACAAAGGATATTTTAGCACTGTTTATTTGACGCCAGAATTTATCAAAGGTCGGTTAGCATTAAAATTCGGAAGTGTGTTTCGGATTACAAATTTAATAATGATAATGATAATCGAACGAAACATTAACAGTTGCGCGTAATTAATTCTGCGCTACACATACATGTATGTACATGTAGGTGGATATCTTTTCACTCGATCCGCCGCGTACGTATGCGGCGGATTTACTCCGGGAAAGTACGCGAGGTTAACATAGACTCGGCGTCGTTGCGCGGATCGATGCCGAGTGCCACGGCGATACGCCGCGTGAACACACGATTTGGCCGCCGCGTACTAATAATCTGGCCGTGGCATAGCCGCGGATTATGTTTGTGCCGCGTTAGCTGTACTGTATGGTTGGTGACTTTTGATATCATGTGATATCAAAAGTCACCAGTCATATATTCTCTATTTATATCACGGTCAACAGGAAGTTCTTATATCAGTCATGTGTGGAGGATGGTCATATTACTCGGAATCAGCTTTAAAGTAATCATTTTTAGTAAAATAGATCAGTTTCAACAAAACAAACAATTTGATACCAAGATGTCATATATTTTAAACATAAAGTGCAACACAAACAGAAAAAAACAACACATTTTTTGCAAATATTAAGTGTGCCTGTGCTCATGACGTCATTATTAACACATCAAATTACAAAAGTCATCTTCATTCCCGCTTAAACTGCAGCTTTTTAGCGATTTTGTCATTATTTCTTTAAAATCGGGGACGTTGAGGTATGATAAACAGAGTAACAGGTTATTTTTTATATTTACTAACACTATAATGTGATTTAAAATACATAAACTTTTTACAAACATTTCATGCGGTGGATGTTATGTGACTTTAAGGAAAAAAACAACACAACAATACTTAAACCTTTGTTTTTATTGAATAATTTAGAAAAGTAAATGAGTGTATATTTGTTGAAAATGTGCAGTCCTCTGTGTTCAATATTAAGTACACTTTTAATACTGTAAAATATGTGTGTAAAATAATCATAAACATGTTTTGTATATTGGATTTCATTAACATTAGGAAATTAACATTTTGAATGTGAAAATAGCTTATGAACAGCGATTGGCTCTTGCTTTGGTGCCATTTAACTTTTTTTTGGGCAAATAAAATAAAAGTATATTTTCCACAAATTTTTAAAAAAGTTATAATTTTTTGTTATGTTGTGTAGTATAAAGTAAATTGCAAAATTATTATTCATATATCCCAATTAAAAAAAAAACATCATTGCCACTAGGCTTGCTACTGTATGGTATTTCAATATCACATATAAATAAACAATAGACCAATCTCTCAGATCCTTCTTTAAAACAATTTACAATGGCGTCTTTTCTTTTCCACAAATAGATCATGTGACAACAACTAAAGCAAAGTAATGACAATAGTTAAAATAACAACACAACATATTGGGATATAGTAGACCATGAGGTTGCATGTCATAAGCCACTCATCACAGGCTAGATTGTTCATGCTGAGACTTTATGAAATAGAGGACCCTCTTTTAAGAAGCCGTGTTATTTTGGTTGGCATCTGTCCTGTGGTCCGTTTGTATATTGGTCTGTAGACAAATTGTTTCCACATGATGTCTAGGGAATACTTCGTCCTACAACCATGCAACATATTTTATGTTTACATGCAGGAAGATTAAGAGGTAAATCCATGTTTCGGTCAATAGGTCAAAAGTCACAGAAGCTTATAACATGAAGTTACATGTATAAAGGTGTCACAGTCAGTTTACGTACTTGTTATACCAATCATAACAATATTTTTAACAGATTTTCATTATCATAAAACACTGTAAATGTAGGACAATTGGACATTCTTCATATATATTACAGTACTGCCCTTATTAAATGCTTTCATTCATTGACTTTTAATCCACTTAAGACAGGTGGTTGTGAACAATATATTGACTTTCATCGATGGCTTATTTAAAAATGTGTGGGAATATACATAAACTAAAAGTCATGCCTCTTTTCTTGCATTTGTTATTATTGATAGTGTGGTCAAGGTTTACAATATTAAAATTGAAAACAGTATAAACAACTAGAACATTGTTTTGAGTACATGGAGACCTCTACAATCCAATTTGTCCCACAACTGCACAAATGTCTTAAAATAATGAACAAACATGGAGTTGCACACGTTAACCTGACGATTAATATGTTACTGTAGAAGTATCCCTCTATTTGAGTAACGATTCTCACAATTGAAAAAATATCATTTGGTTAAAGGGACTGTCACATAACTCTTCTTATGTAAAAAAAAAACTTAAAAAAAATATCAAGGTGCATAATTTCACATGGTGGGTAATACTTTAAGAATAGTTAATCCCTTTTTCAGCTGTTTTCTTTGAGTTACTCACAACACAATTTTAAATGTGATTTCTTTGCTAAACAGGGGCCATAACTCTGGGTATGTTGAAAAAAGACATACCAAACTATGCATGTGGGTTAAATTACACAATGATAAATATTTATGTAAAGTGTTAGTCCTCTAGTAGCAATACTATTATGCCCCCCTTCGAAGAAGAGGGAGTATATTGTTTTGCACATGTCGGTCTGTCCATATGTCCGTCTGTCCGTCCACCAGATGGTTTCCGGATGATAACTCAAGATCGCTTAGGCCTAGGATCATGGAACTTCATAGGTACATTGATCCTGACTCGCAGATGACTTGATTTGAGGTCACAAGGTCAAAGGTCGAGGTCACGTTGACCCGAAATAGTAAAATGGTTTCTGGATGATAACTCAAGAACACTTATGCCTATTATCATGAAACTTCATAGGCACATTGATCATGACTTGCAGATGACCCCTATTGATTTTCAGGTCACTAGGTCAAAGGTCAAGGTCACGGTGACTCAACTTAGAAAAATGGTTTCCGGATGTTAACTCAAGAACGCTTACGCCTAGGATCATGAAACTTCATAGGTACATTGATCATGACTCGCAGATGACCCTATTGATTTTTAGGTCACTAGGTCAAAGGTCAAGGTCACAGTGACAGAAAACGTATTCACTCAATGGCTGCCACTACAACTGACAGCCCATATGGGGGACATGCATGTTTCACAAACAGCCCTTGTTTATTTTACACTCTACACATATTTTAAAATGTCATTTTTGTCTAAATAGGAGACACTACTACAATTATGATGAAAACAACAGAAACAAAATATAGAGGTGAGCATTAGCTCACATGCCTGGTTACTGTACTTATAAAGTTGCAGGAATACATGTTGAGTTATATACGACAAAAAAGTCACGCAGATGGATGGATAAGTGCAAATCTATATACCCCCATATTAAGCCCAAGAAGCGTTTATTTATTGTCCATGTATGTTTTTATTTAACACTTTATTCTTGTTTGAAGCATTACATAATATCACTTACTATTCCTTAGTATGTAAATGTATTAATTGTTTATTTCAGCCAGTGCAGTAAAGTGACCCAGATTTCGGAGCTGACCAACTCGCAGCCCACAGGCTTAGAGGGGCTGTCAGTGGAGCTGGAAACTGTCCTGGGGGAAATTAAAACCCTGCAATTCAGTCAGAAGGCCAGCATTCAGTTATTGCAGAGAACATAAAAGGAACATAGTGCAGTTATGATAGAGCAAATGCGTGGCAATTTAAATACTTATATAGATGAATATGATAATAATTCTGTGGGTATATCAGGCGGAAATGAGCAATATTTAAAAGAAGAGATGTGTAGGAGTGTTCTCTCTATCGTGAATGAATTTGATAATATTACTACGAAGGAACTTAACGAGATGAAAGATGAAGTTATAAGCATAAAAGGGTCAGTTACAAGTTCTATTCATAAATGCACCAGTCTTCACAATGACTTGTCACAATTCCATGAAATTGTTCAGAAAATTGGAGATCATAAGCAGCTCTGCCTTATAGCCAGCATAAAATGTAAGCATATAATACAGCAGGCACTGACTCTGCTGGGAAAGTCAGGCAAGGTGTTTAATGTCCAGAGTAATTCTAAGCACAATGTGAGAATACCAAGTGATAAATATTATTGTAGTATCACAGGCATATATGTTCTGACTGATGGGCAGGTGCTGATCGCAGACTGGAATAATAACAGTTGCAAGCTGCTGAACCAGCAGTACCAGGTGGTGAGTCACTGTGATGTGACTGAAGATGTAGAGGACATGTGTCAGATCACACCCAGTGAGATTGCGGTGGCTCTGGGTAAGAATGCTAGCAACACACATAATGTCCAGTTTATAACAGTCACCCAGAGTCAGCTCACTCTTGGTAGGAAGCTTGAGTTACAACATGGATGTAGAGGTATTGACCACCACGAGGGTGAACTGTTTATCTGCTCTGGTACTGCTCTGTTCAAGTACACATTATATGGCAAACAGCTCTGCAGACTCTATGAAGATAGGTCATCTGGTTATACAGGTAAGAATCATGGTGAATTCATCCTGATAACATTTGTATTATGTCTAGTCAAATTGTTTTATTTTAAATCCATACAATGACAAATTTGGGATTTGTTATCCACTAAATGAACCGAATTGGTATTTATTTTTTTAATCAACAAATATTGACCCTTTAGGCCATTATCTTATTATTTTGAAAAAAAATCTTATAAGTTAAAGTTATATACTTGTGAGATGATAATAAAATAAAATTCAGATGTAATAGCGGAAAACCCGCTGATTTATTATAAAATATTTGTTATATAATTCATATGTGCCCTTTGAATGCTACAGTACATTGTAGCCAAAAGAAGATTCAGAATTATTGATTTATAAATATGAGTAATGAAGTATTTTGACTGTCACTACATGGCATGTCTATAAATAGAAACTGAGTTCCTGGGAAAGAGACACTTTCTGACCCTGTCTTAATTTTGTGGTTGTTAAATGATTGTACATGTACAATATTTTTACCTGTTGAATGAAGTGTGCAATTGTTTCAGTTTGTGTAATTGTTTTCATCTGTGTAATTGTTTTGCTTCAATTCATATCTAACTCACCAGTCGCATTTCAACATGTCAAACGTTAACACAATAGCTCTGCTACTGAAGTTTAATGTCACACTTAACTATTTAATCATTGAAATGTATGCATATATTTGAGATGTGTAAAGGCCTCTTTATAGCAACATATGCGTAATACAATATCACTGCAGTATGTTTAATAAGATTATTTATCATTTACAGTAATTCAATATCTTGATGTTACTCTGTTTTGCAGTAAGGAAGTGTGCTGTGAGTCCCACAGGAGACAGGCTGTACATCACCAGCGACAGCAAGCCCAAGCTTCTCACCCTGGCCAGGGATGGCACACTCCTGTACATAACTAACTACAGGCAGAACAAGCTTCTCACCCTGGCCAGGGATGGCACACTCCTGGCTACATACACAGACCCAGCACTATGTTACCCATCTGGTCTACATGTGACCGCTGCAGGCCAGGTGCTGGTCTGTGGACGCTGGTCCAACACTGTACTACAGGTGGGCCGGGAGGGAGAGAGTAAGCTGGCTACGCTGGCTACTGAGGAGGATGGAGTGGGTAGGCCATGGTCAGTCTACTACAGCAGCACCACATCATCCATCATTGTGGGACAATATGGGGACTACATCCTGGTGTTCAGAGTGGAATAGTGTGTACATGTATGTATTAGTTGTTGTATTTAGTGATTAGAATTTCAATGACTTTGTGTTGTTTAGCATACGAACATAGTAGTGTGTGATGTTACAATACAACATTAAGTGTGTAGTTAAAGATACAAATGATTTATGTGAACATATTGTTATCTAATTACACAATGTGAGGGTTTTTGTTGGAACATAAGATGTAATGCATATTATGTTATGTTGTCTTAACATTTGTGTCATTTTGGTCCTAACATTTAGTTCTTGTAAACTGTGCATGAAAAAACAAAGCATTTTAACTAAAATTTTTATATTTGTACATAGATGCACATGTACATAGCAACTGAGGCTATTTTTAGACTTTCATTTCTATAAACACCATGCCATGTAAGAAATGTATATGGATGAATATTTTTTAAATAAAATATTGTTTAAGTAATCTTTGGAGGAGCATATATTGATATTTTACGCAATGTTTACAGAAAGGTAACACTTGATGTGAGATTTATAAATTTGCCATATTCTGTTGAACATTTGTTATTGATTTTCATTACATTTATATAAATTTGTGTGAGTCCTAAATATACATACAAGAAATACATCAAGCTATTTTGCTGCTACAGTCGCTGCTGAGTCAGGACAAGGATGCTGAGGATGTGGTGGACAAGGATGACCTGAATACACAGAAGGTAACAAAGACGTTTTAATTATCAGGCCTTTTCATGGCCAATTTGGGAAAAAATGCAATTTTGGGATTTTTATTTTTTTCGTGCGAAAAGTCCATTGATTTCAGAAAAACAAATTTAATATAACTATTTCTAATACTTAAAATTAAAAGAATAAAATCATATTATGCTAGTAATATACTTTTTTTTTAGATCTTATTGAAATATAATTGAGACATATTAATCATAAGGCACTTATTATGCCCCCCTTTTGAAGAAGAGGGGGTATATTGTTTTGCACATGTCGGCCTGTCAGTCTGTCGGTCCTTCTGTCCGTCCACCAGATAGTGTCCTGATGATAACTAAAGAACGGTAAGGTCTAGGATCATGAAACTTCATAGGTATATTGATCATGACTGGCAGATGACCCCCTATTGATTTTCAGGATACTAGGTCAAAGGTCAAGGTCACAGTGACTCAAAATGGTAAAATGATTTCCGGATGATAACTCAAGAATGCTTACGCCTAAGATCATGAAACTTCATAGGAACAATGATTATGACTGGCAGATGACCCCTATTGACTTTCAGGTCACTAGGTCAAAGGTCAAGGTAACAGTGACTCAAAATAGTAAAATGGTTTCCAGATGATCACTCAAGCATGCTTACGCCTAAGGTTATGAAACTTCATAGGTACATTGATCATGACTGGCAGATGACTCCTTTAAATTTCAGGTCACTAGGTGAAAGGTCAAGGTCACAGTGACTCGAAAACAGTAAAATGGTTTCCTGATGTTAACTCAAGAACAATTAGGCCTAGGATCATGAAACTTCAAGGGATATTGATCATGACTGGCAGATAACCCCTATTGATTTTCAGGTCACTAGGTCAAAGGTCAAGGTCACAGTGACTCGAAATAGTAAAATTGTTTCCGGATGATAACTTAAGAATGCTTACGCCCAGGATCTTGAAATTTCATAGGTACATTGATCATGACAGGCAGATGACTCCTATAAATTTTCAGGTCACTAGGTCAAAGGTCATGGTCACAGTGACTTGAAACAGTAAAATGGTTTCCTATTGTTATCTCAAGAATAATTAGGCCTAGGATCATGAAACTTTAGAGGTATATTGATCATGACTGGCAGATGACCACTACAGATTTTCAGGTCACTAGGTCAAAGGTCAAGGTCACAGTGACAAAAAACATATTCACACAATGGCTGCCACTACAACTGACAGCCCATATGAGGGGCATGCATGTTTTACAAACAGCCCTTGTCTTAATAACTGTATTTACACATGTGCAGACATGTGGTGTCACCATTATGAACGCTTTTAATCCAAACTTGGAGATCGAATGCCTAATTCTCTTTTTATGCCCCCATTCTAAGAAGAGGGGGTATATTGGTTTGCTCATGTCGGTCCGTCCGTCCGTATGTCTGTATGTCTGTCCACCAGATGGTTTCCGGATGATAACTCAAGAATGCTTAGGCCTAGGATCATGAAACTTCATCGGTACATTGATCATGACTCGCAGATGACCCCTATTGATTTTGAGGTCACTAGGTCAAAGGTCAAGGTCACGGTGACCCGAAATAGAAAAATGGTTTCCAGATGATAACTCAAGAACGCTTACGCCTAGGATCATGAAACTTCATAGGTACATTGATCATGACTGGCCAATGCCCCTATTGATTTTGAGGTCACCAGGTCAAAGGTCAAGGTCACAGTGATCCGAAATAGTAAAATGGTTTCCAGATGATTACTCAAGACAGTGCTCCAGCCAGCTTTTCTAAATAGAGGGGAGCTTCCCCAAAAAGGGCACATTTCACGAGTAATTTTGGAAAATAGGGCATTTGGTTAAAAATATACTTAAGTATATACTTTGTTTATACTATATACTTATTAATTGTAAACACTAGTGCATTGGATTACTGAACACCAATTGTATGCTGTTCCTCATTTTGTGTAATGAAATTACAATAAATATATTACTATCTACATTGGGGCGAAGGAAAACAACTTAGTAGCCAATTTCCAAACCGACTTGGGCTAGCATCCGACTACACGCATTAGAGATATGTAGATATCATATTTCTTTCCGGTGTGTGTGTGTTTGTGGGGGGGGGGGGGTTAATTTTGATGTTTTTTCATCATGAGTCATCATTTAATAGTTGCAATAATCCAACTCCCAGCTATTGACCCTCAGGGTCCTGGCTCTGAGCTGTGAGTATTTACTAATAAAAGCTCAGAGCATTCAAGAAGAACTACATCATTGAACTGCATGTTAATCTTTCAGGTTCCAGTTTCAGCATCAGTGGCCTTTTAAAAGAAAATGAAATGTAAAAAACATGAAATAAAATCAAGGGTTTCACTGGGTCAAAAAAACGTTGTGACTGTCACTTCTTAAATTCGTTGCTTTAAATAACTTTGAGCCAATGTTTATCCACAATAATAATATTAATTAAAACAAAAATCTATATTGACAAATTTAAAGTCTAAACAATGATCAATGTCACCATGAAGTAGCATCCAGTCTGGAGATTAAAATGAAACATTGTTATTGTTAATAATAGGATTAGCTAAAGAAACTTCAGCGTACAGTTTATATAGTATTGACAGACCTGTACGCTGAAGCTAACCCCGTATTGAAAGTCAACCAGAGTCGTAACATATTTATGTCACGCTATTAATCAAAGAAAGCTCATTTTCTTGGATACATTTCTACATATATTGGTGAATGAATATAAATTACTGCATCGAGGAATATTTTAAGGTTCAAATGTTTCAAATGCATCTTACAATAGATGAAAATAACTCTCATCAGTCTGAAATTAACAATTTTGACGCCATTGTCGCTTTGTCACGTGACGAGTTTTTATTTGGATACTTTCGGATCGACCTTGACATTTTATGCTGAAATTGTAAACATTACTTTCGTTTTCTGAAATATATTATTTTTGCTTAACAACTTACGTCTGGTGGATTATAAGACTGATTTCAGTGTGAATCAGGTAGTTTTATATAATATTTACTTTTACTTTGTATTGACACTACAATTTGTTTACAAAAAAAGCCAGAATAATTAAAATACCGGGAAATGTCATTCTGAATTTGAAAACACTTGAGCACATGGTTTGTTACTAAAATAAGAAATAACGTAATTTGACCGTGAAATCTCGGGAGATTCGCATTTCAAGAAAGTCAGTCACATCGCTGTTTTTCTCAATATGTAAGAGCAGAATAGATACATTTTAAATGTTTAAGATAGTATTTTGTAAAAGAATATATCAGTTAAATGTGAAAAATGTCAATCTTTCCAATCAAGTGGTTGATTTGGGCCAACAACTGCATTTAAAAGCTGTTTTGGACCGGTCTTTGTTAACTGTCAACTTTTCGGGAATTTCTGGTTGACTTTCCTAATGGGGTTGGTCCATAACTATAAAGTAGCGCCAGTCAAAAATCATAACAAGCGACATTTAAAGTTATGGTAGCCAGAACTATAATAGGATATATTTATTTCACAACACGTTATTTTAACTAATGTTAACAACGTTGACAGTTTTGTTTGGTCGCGAAAATATATGACAATATCAACATTACATTTTACTTGCAGAGTGATAAATCCTCCTTCCAAACAAGTTCTTTATTTGTTGAAGTAACAATTGTCTGCCCCTATTCATGTTAAAATTCATCATGATTGAGGACAGACAGTGTTTTAAAGTTCAGAAATAAAATCCAAACACAAATATGTTTCCATTCCGTAATTTCGGACTTAAAAATAATCGCGTATTTGCATTAAAAAAAGATGTATATTTTCAAATGTTAATAGGTATTTTGAATTAAAAATCACTATTTTGCAAACAAAAAATTATAGCCAAAGAATTCAGAAGTTTAAAAAAATCGATAGTGCTGAGTTTGATTTCATTCAGTGTGATTGTGCCTAACCAAAAGCGTGACCTCAGGGATGATCTTTCACAGCATGTTACTATTGTCTGCAACAAAAGGCAAATTAGTGATCTGATAACAAACCATGCCCTTGGGGCTTGTTTGTTCACAATGTGTTGACTTATTACACCACAGGCAGTCATGTAAGGGTGTTATCTTTGTATTCATGTCGATGTTTCTGGCAATTTATACGGCCTGAAAGCAGGAATTTAGAGATCAAAAGGGTATTTGACAAAAAAATAGAGGGGCGCTTTTTAAGTGTGCAAATTTTAGAGGGGCGCAGCGCCCCTCTATTTATTGCTAGCTGGAGCACTGTCAAGAACGCTTTGACCTAGGATCATGAAACTGTATAGGTACATTGTTCATGACTCTCAGATTACCCCTATTGATTTTCAGGTCACTAGGTCAAAGGTCAAGGTCACAGTGACCCTAAACAGTAATATGGTTTCTGGATGATAACTCAAGATCACTTACGCCTAGGATCAGGAAACTTCATAGGTTCATAGATCATGACTTGCAGATGACCCCTATTTATTTTAGGTCACTAGGTCAAAGGTCAAGGTCACGGTGACCCGAAACAGTAAAATGGTTTCCAAATGATAACTCAAGAACGCTTATGCCTAGGATCATGAAACTTCATAGGTACATTGATCATGACTCACAGATGACCCCTATTGACTTTCAGGTCACTAGGTTAAAGGTCAAGGTCACCGTGACTCGGACACAGTTAAATGGTTTCCGGATGATAACTCAAGACTGCTTACTCCTAGGATCATGAAACTTCATAGGTACATTGATCATGACTTGCAGATGACCCCTACTGATTTTTAGGTCACTAGGTCAAAGGTCAAGGTCACGGTGACTTGACACAGTAAAATTGTTTCCGAATGATGTCTCAAGAATACTCATAGGCCTAGGATCATCAAACTTCATAGATACATTGATCTTGACTGGCAGATGACCCCTATTGATTTTCAGGTCACTAGGTCAAAGGTCAAGCTCACAGTGACAAAAAACGTATTAACACCATGGCTGCCACTACAACTGACAGCCCATATTGGGGGCATGCATGTTTTACAAACAGCCCTTGTTAAAGAAAGAAAAACGCTTTGTGTATGGGTCCGTTTCACACACCCATAAATATGCCAGGAAAAGACCTGCTTATGTATTCCCTATGTATTAAGAATGCAAAAAAGATGAGGTGGAAAAGAAAAGTATGAATTTACTTAAGATAAAATATCCTCTTTACTTGTTTGTATAGTGTAAACTCATATATATATTCATCCCAAATTTCGTGGTCAAAAAGACTTTTATGGACACATTAGTTTATTTTGTGGATTTTTCAGTTCAGAAAAATAAATGATGAATTTGTGTCGGTTATTTTTCTGTGTGTGATAAATTTGTGGATCAGTCAACCCTTAAAATCAACAAAAATAATGTACCTCAAATAATAATGGTTTACAGTGTAACCTGTGTATTAAGAATGTTAAAGATGAAATTGACAAGAATGATATGATTTAACAAAACATAAAATGGCGTCTTTTAGTGTGTATATCATGTTATAGCAGGACTTGTTTTACTTGAGGATCAAAAACTCTTCTTCAGCTCGATGCTTTCCAACTTATCATACAGGAACCTCAGTTACACAACACCCCGAGAATTTCTGTCATCCTCATAAGGCCTTGAGTTTTTATAAAGTTGTGAGATATTTAATAAAGCTTATAAGTATGATTCCATGGAATGTATTTGTTCTCAATAAGAAGGACCCCGGCCTCATTCCCAGAACAGTGTAAGAAAAGCTTTAGAGTTAGTTTCCATGCATGCAATGGCAACAAGGTAAGGATGCATGTTATGGGAAAACAGGACTTAATGCATGTGTGTAAAGTGTTGTCCCAGATTAGCCTGTGCAGTTCGCACAGACAACACATTCCCCTTTTATGGAGTTTTTAATTTAAATGAAGTCAGGGTCTTCCCCAGGCCATTTAAGCGCCCCTTACCGGGGCGCTTGAATTTCGAAATCAGAGTCCCCGGGGCGCCTGAAATTTTCCGATCAGTGTATTCTTCAGTAAAAGAAAGTGTAGATTGTCCAAAAAAATCAAGGTTTCCCTATCAGTGTATCAATATTCCCTCTTTTAAAAAAGCACTCGGTACCTACTTTCACAAGTAATCGCCATAAACACCACATGGGGTAATGGATAATCCACTGATAAGAGAATAGCATGACGCGCGTGTCGATTATTTTAGCCACATTACACAGTCATTTAAATGCTGACAATGATGTATCTTGTAACTTTCCAGTCGTCAAACTGTGAAGTTCATCATCCAATCGGTTACGCGAATGCTTATGAGGGCGGGATTAACTATCGACCATTATTTTTGATTGACGTCGGGCATGAAGTAAGAGTTTATCGCAGCTTGATTAGCAAGAAGTTGTACCATTTGAGTAATATAAAACTGGTAATTAGTACAGTACAGAACATTAAAGACGGTTTCGGGCATCATCATCACACCTTTTTACTGTAAACAAGTGTTACCTTAACCCGGGTGTACTTTGTCCAGGGTTTTCCATGGAAATCCATGGAAAATATGAGGCTGGAGTATTTGGACTAAGTTTCCAGCCTTTTCCAGCGTCAATATTTAAAAAAAAGGGTGGAAAATTGTCCATGGTATGTGAAAATAGCCTCGAATAGTTTCCATGGTTTTCCAGGCTCCCTGGAATAATTACCATGGAACAATTTCCAGGGTTTTCCAGCCAGCATGGAATAAATACCGTCCGAATACTCCATGTAATCTGGAAAACCATGGATTTTTTTCCAGGGTTTTCCAGATTACATGGAGTATTCGGACGGTATTTTTTCCATGCTGGCTGGAAAACCCTGGAAAATGTTCCAGGGTTTTTCTTTGTTTAATATTCCATGGATGCCTGGTATAACATGGAAAATTGTCCAGCGTTTACCATGGTCACTGAATAGAAAAAGAAATTTCTGGTCTAAAAACAATATTCATGTATTAAATGAATACAATACTCACAGCTTAAATAAATCATAATTTAAGGTTAGATTAAAACAAAACAAAAAATCAACATAATGCCTTAGTTTCTTCGATGCATTATTTTGTTCACAATTCATCAAAATATAACATCAGATTACAAATTGTGTTACATTTATTTAACAAATTATTCAGATCAAAAAAGTGTTGTTTAATACATGCTTACAAAGCCTCTACAGTACAGCCAAAGCGGCACAAACATAATCCGCGGCTACGCCACGGCCAGATTATTAGTCCGCGGCGGCCGAATCGTGTGTTCACGCGGCGTATCGCCGTGGCACTCGGCATCGATCCGCGCAACGACGCCGAGTCTGTATTAACCTGCGTGCTTTCGCGGAGTAAATCCGCCGCATACGTACGCGGCGGATCGAGTGAAAAGATATCCACCTACATGTACATACATGTATGTGTAGCGTAGAATTAATTACGCGCAACTGTTTATGTTTCGTTCGATTATCATTATTATATTTGTAATCCGAAACACACTTCAGAATTTTAATGCTAACGCGTCCTTTGGCAAATTCTAGCGTCAAATAAACAGTGCTAAAATATCCTTTGTTTCATAAAAAGCGCGCGAAAATTATGCAGACATGTAGAACGTCGTTTGGAAAGTTTGGATGTATTTTGTGTTGTATAAATACATGAACATCACGTCAGGCGTAAATCGCGTGTTCAGTGGAGAAAAAAAACGCCCCGATTAGACGTTATTTCATCATCTCTATAAATAGTAACAAATGCCCAAATGTATTTGATACTTAAGGAAATATCGAGAATGTTTGTGTATCGTAAATATTTACCAGCATTTGCTTTAAAACTGGAATATACGGGATTATCGGGTAATTAGTAGCGATATAAACTGTATAATATGAACAAAATAAAACGTGTTTATATACGCATATTCAAACAATAGTTGTAATAAGCTGATAATTTACAAAACTACAAATACGTCGTCACCGTCTTGATTATTGATGTGGCTTCAAACTGCTAATTTTCTCAGCTAAAATATAATAGCGGAATCAACATGCATTAATTTATAAATCCACCATATGCTGGAGCCTTGACCACTTGTATGTGCGAAAACATAATTACGTGACCTTGTTTATGTGTGAAATACATACGCTACGGGCGGGAAACAAACTTAATAATTGGACACATTAACTATGCTTACATGTATATGCTAATACAATCCGCGCACAATAAATTTATTATGACTTTAATTATTATTATAATTGTTCTTTCAAAATTTGTTAACTACATGTAACTTATAATTTAAAAAAAAATATTTTATGATCGCATCGACTCGGCATCATGTCGCGGACCGCGGCATGCCTCGGCGGACAGATGCGAAGTTTCGCGGCGAAATGCGACTTGCCGCCGCATACTGACGCGGCTTCAACGACTGACGCGGCATCTACTCGTTTCGCCTTGCCGCCGCGGATCGCGAAATACGTTTGTTCCGCTTTGGCTGTACTGTAGGTCCATTATCATAAATCAGGCCCTTACATAACAGAACAGGCGCTACTTTAAAAGTTAAAAAGTATAATGCAACCTTAACAACATGTATTCAAAGTAACAAAATACAAGCAAGTCAAGTAATATACAGTAACAATTCACGAACCCTGTACAAACGATATACAAGAAACAAAATGAAAAATTAAAGTTATTTTAGCTACTTCATGTTTGTCACAATATATGTAGCTGCCCATGAGCACAAGGATACTATTTTTCTCAGCTACTTTCACTTTAATGCAATTTAGGTGCTGAATTTCATTAAAATACTTTTATATAATTTTATTGTTCAAAGAAATTCAGAACATAATGCATGTACATGTATTACTTTCCAAGTGACAGTTTAAAATATAATTGCAAGTCTAAAACTTGTGAAGGCAGCTTAGTAAATTATAAGTACCCAGGTGGGATAAAATTACAGTTTTTAAAAACTTTTTTGTTAATTAGCTAGGCTTCAGTAGGTCGTGGATCTTTTATAGAACTTGTACTGCTGTTACACTGTACGGCTCCTGCATGATCTCTGAAAGAAAAACAAAGCAAACAATATTACAAGAAAGTCATAAGTTTTTTACATTTATCTGTAAAAGTAAATGTGCAGCAATCATATGATTGAATATCTATACTTCAATGCTCATTCATATTTTAATCTATTTCAGATATTTCATATCACTGCTCAATTTGGTACATCTGGCTTTTTTGTATTTGAGCGAACATTTACGATCCTAAGTAGTTAGCAATTATTTCTTTTCCATTTACTGAAATTTATTCTCTTAAAGTTTGCAAGCGGGCTTTAATCTACTTGCAAACAGGCAACCACACAGGAAAACTGAGACTTTCAAGTGAATAAATTGGTGATTTAACTTATATTTTTATATGACTCTCTTTTATTTTGAAATTTATATTGTTGTTTTCTTAAATGCCCCAAAACGGGGTACACTAGCATGTATCTGGAAACTCAAACATATATAGGAATTTTATATTCAGATATTGCTATATGAAAGTTATGCTAATTTGCTAATTCATATTAAAATAACCTGTAATTGAAACTAGACCAAAATATTGGATACCAAAAAGACAAAATACTTTCAGGTGGTTAACACTTAATTACTTATATGAGCCCGGGGCATAACAATATTTACCATGAATTTATGGCCATGTTAGTCCTCTTGGTAAATGCGCCAAAAGAGCTGCTTTGCTGTCTTGGGTTATTTCCCTGCCAAACTCTGCAGTATCTTCCATCAACTGGTCAGCTACAGTTAAAGCACATAATGAAAATGTATATAGAAAATAATTCAAGTATTGTTTTAAATATTTAGTAAAATGGTCTTTAAATAATAACTTACAATGAAGCTAATACATCACAAAGCATAGCATAACAAAATTTGTAGGTATGATTAGTACAAATTTATTATTGCTATAATTAGAATGATGTGTAATTCTATTGGTATGAAAATGCACAGTGAAACCTAAAAAACAATGCTATTGGTTTAATTAATTTATTTATAAACATTAACAGCATTAATGAGCATTGAGTTCTCATCATGCACAGCACATAACTCCCTTAGCCTCAGCTCCCTAGCCATCCGTTATAAACTTCCGATACTACATTCAAGCTTATTAATATCTCCACATAGGACTTCCTTTATCAAGCTGCAAACTGCACTTAGTGAAAATGTGTGTGACAGCTGCTTTTAAACTTCTATATTTGCCATACTTTTACCTAAAATGTCACATAAAAAAGGTCTACAATGATGACATAAGAAGAATAAATTTAAAGGAATATTTAGTAATAATGAAAAGCACAAACCTTCAGTTGTTGTTCTATTCCTAGACAGACTTCTCAAACACTTGTATGCATCACTTTTTAACAACATTTCATGTCACTTTCCAAATGATATCCATACATTTTAATTTTAAGAAATTCTTGTTAATGGAAAAACTCATTAACTCTACTGTTTGTGAACATTACATTAACTTCATTTTAACAACAAGTTTAACCTGCATAATTATTTTCTGCAATACGCCAGAATTTCAATCTAACAGGTAAACTTTCTGTATTTGAACTCAGCCAATCAGAAAAGGCTGTGATATTTTATAACCAATAGATTAGCAGCAGACATATCTGACTCACACACAGGTTTATCAGATAGTTTGTTAATTGCAAACCTGGATTGTAGTTAAATATTGAGTGTGTATACACCTTGAACAGGGTTAAAGAATTTAAACTTGTAGACATTGCTTTGAAAGTTACTACTATTACTTCTACTACTAGTACTACTACTACTACTACTACTTCTGCAAAACTACTACTACAATTACAACAGCCACAACAACAACAACAACTACTACTACTACTACTACTACTACTACTACTACTACTACTACTACTACTACTACTACTGCTACTTCTACTTATACTACTACTACTACTACTTCTACTACTACTGCTGTGGCTGCTACTACTCCTGCTGCTGCTGCTGCTGCTACTACTACTACTGCTACTGCTGCTGCTGCTGCTACTACTACTACAACTCCTGCTGCAGCGACTACTACTGCTACTACTGCTGCTGCTGCTGCTGTTACTACTACTACTACTACTACTACCACTACTACTACTACTACTACTACTACTACTACTACTACTACTACTACTACTACTACTACTACTACTAGTACTTCAACTACTATTGCTACTACTACTGCTACTATTACTGCTACTGATGCTGCTACTGCTACTACTGCTGCTGCTGCTACTTCTACTACTACTACTTCTACTACTACTACTTCTACTACTACTACTGCTGCTGCTGCTAATGCTACTTCCTTAACTACTACTACTACTGCTGCTACTAGTATTGTTATTATTATTTATACTACTATTGCTACCGTTACTGCTACTATTCCTGTAAATGCTAAAACAACAACACAATAATAACTGCTACTACTGCTACTGTCATTTAAATTTGCACCAATAGTATAATTATAAGTAGTTTAACTGCTTATACAACTTATACAACAACCACTTTTACTTCTACTCCTACAACATATTCTACTGCCAGCCTCAGCATTACTACTTCTACCACTACTACTACTACTACTACTACTACTATAACTACTACTATTTCTGCCCAAACTATGCACATTGTTTTATGTTTTATTCATATGTTGTGTAAATTGTTGAACTCTGATTTACTTTGAATAAAATGTGTTGCATTTTTATAAGTTATTTTCTCCTCTTATAAAGTCTAAGTTTTTTCCAGGGTCAGCTGAAAATGTTAGAGTCTTTTCCATGCTTAAAAAATTCTATGTTCCACTTTCCATGCTATCTGGAAATATTGTCCATGGTTATCCAGCCTAAATCCAGCGTTTTCCATTCCTTTTCCATGCTTTTCCATCCAAGGCTGGAAAATGCTTGGAAAAAAAGTCCACGTTTCATGGACATTTCTAGAACAAAACCCTGGAAAACCCTGGAAACTGTTTCAAATTCCAGGGATTTCCATGGAATTCCATGTTATACCAAGGATTTCCAGCCTAAGTTCCATGATTACCTTGGACAATGTACATCTGGGTTATGACTCATAATTAATACGAGAAATTAATTGCAAGTGGTAAACAATTAATTATTATAGCGAGTAAGTTGTGCAAATGACTCCCGGTTACAATTATGTGATAACAATTTATTTAATTCCAGTACATGTATATTTCAACATGTCCATTTATAGAACTGATTCACCTCGTTTTTCTGACATTTATTCGACACGTAATGCGCTTTAACAAATTTTCGTTGAATTAATTACGCACACTTGCAAATGTTTCGTCCGATAATCGATAGTTAGAAGACTGATGATGGCAACCGGCCGTTATCCTCGTGGACAACGTGAATTTCATGCATAATTCCGTCAAAACATTTATTCGACTCGTAAAGTGTTTAAACAAGTTATCGTTGAATTTATAACGCAACGGTTAATATTTGTTGAAATCTCAAATGGGACTGATTAAATTTGTAATCCGAAACCCATTCCCGTAAGTCGATGTTAACGCGTTTTTAATCCGAAACACACTTCCGAATGTAAATGTTACCCCAAGGTTAAATATTTTTGCTTCAAATTAGCAGTGCAAATTTATTTTGTGTCGAATCTTTTTCTCAATTAAAAAGAGCGCGAAAATTATGCAGCATGTACAACGTCGCGTCTATTGCATACAAATGGCGTGTATTGAGCGTTTTAACAAGCCCACAACAGGTCAGGGGATTGACGCATATTCAGAGGCAATATTTCATCAAATCATCTATAAATAGTCACTTAAAAAATGGCAAGGTTTGTGTTAAAGAAATAACTGAAAGCTTTTATCGTAAATATTTACCAGAAAGAGATTGGTAAAAACGGAATAAACGGGATTATCGGGTAATAAATAGAAACTTGAAAAATAGTAAGTATACAGTAATAGAGTCAGGTTGAAACGGATGTATTGGGGAATCATTCGAGTCGGGATTTTACTATCTGTGCGGAAAAGTTTTAAAACAATTAAACAATATAGAAAAATATATTTTTAAATGACTGGGAGATTTTTTCGAAGAGTCATAGCGCACCAAATGACGTCTTTTGACGCTGTTTTTCTTTGAGTTATAACGCACCCCAGAACGTGAATTGACACGTTAAATAAAAAAAAAAACGTTGGGAGGGGACACCCCGAACCCACCCCCGATCGGCCCCGGGGCGCCTGAAAAAATTCCTGGGGAAGGCACAGGCAAGTTTTTTCTTAATCAAAATTCAATATATGCAGAAATTCCATGATAAGCCTGTGTGGCTGCACATGCTAATCTAGGGAGACACTTAGGGCAACATTTATTTAGCCCTGTTTTCTCAGAGCAAGACAGTCTACAATCTGTTACAGAGTTGTACAAGGTGATATAATGTGAGCATTGTTTTTGGAAAATGGGGCTTAATGCATTGTTAGTGCAATCCACAGGTAAGCCTGTGCAGTGTGCACACAGACTAATCCTGCAAGTGCAATCCACAGATAAGCCTATGCAGTGTGCACACAGACTTATCCAAGTATGATAGTTTACGCTTTTAGGAAATTTTCATTTAAAGGGATTTCTTGTAAACAAAAATCAAGTCTTGATGGAAAGCGTCGTCTCAGGTAAGCCTGTGAGGACTGCACGGGCTAATTTGGGACAACACTATACACATGCTTTAAGCCCAGTTTTGCCAGAACAGGGCTTAAGTTAAGTCTGCTTCAAATCTGTTGTAGAGGGGTATTTATAAATTCTGATGAGAACAAATATGAGACAATGATGTACATGCAAATTAAAAATAATTGTTTAACGATACTTATATTAGGAATGTATGATATTTATTACTTACTGTAAATGGGTAGTCAAGCTAGTAAAAGTAATTTTTTGATTGATGGGGACCCAATTTTTTGTGTCAGTCAGCGTGTTATTTTAATAGTTTCCTGTCTGGAAGGGACATGATCATTAAGAGCTTTTTTTCTTTCTTACGTAATGGCTGTTTTTTACAAATTTGAGAATTTGGCAACTCAAATGTTCACAATTTAAAAAAGTTTGTGACTAAAATTTTCACAATTGTAAAAAGTTTGCGAAATTTTGAAAAGTTTGCGGCTCATTTTTCGACAATTTTGAACCGTTTGTGACTCATTTGTTCACAATTTTGAAAAGTTTGCGACTCATTTTTTTACATACTGATGGGGCCACAGCCCCTTCACAAGGATGAGACAAAACAAGCCCTGTGATTTGATTTGTGTTTGTGGGAGTTTGGTTATTTTTAAACTGAAACATTTATTTTTCCTCAACTGAACATATCAAACCAAATTCATGTTTGCAAATAACTTGGAAAAACCGGTGCCATGGGATTAGTTACTGAGAAAATGTGGAGTTTTGGGCATCTTCACAGTACTGGCAAACTAGTTGTGTTAGCTGGTAGTTGTTCATTTACATTGTAAGTGGCCTTTTACTAAGAATTTTACTCCCAGGTGTATGTTAACAGTCATGTGTTTTCCTCTTTTTAAAGTACACGTAAAAGGCACCTTCTTATATGCTATTGGACTAATAAAATGAGCACTGAAATTGAACATTTCACTAAAAACACATGTAAAAGAATATGTTGATGGATTTGTGAAATTAAGTTCTATGAAATTAAAAAGACCCATAATTCCCAATTTGAAGATTATTTCACACTGCAAATTGTCCTATTGTCTGGTATTATCACGCTTATTATTCCCAATTGGTGTGGTTCGGGTACTTTTAGCAATTGGGAATAAATATTGCTGGTGTATTACTAACGTGCTAGTTCAAAAGGCTAACTGGGCTTCCATATTCCATATTGGTTTGCTCAATGTTACAGCTACTGCTAAGCAAAGAATACAACTGTCTGGTGAAAGGCTCGACCGTATCAAAGTCCAGTGATGTCGGGGTACGCGGCCTTTCCATGTCTGGGGATTGCATTTTAGCCGACACTAACAAGGGAGAGAAGTGAAGATCTGCACCTGCAGTGAGGTGTTCCCCTTTAATTGCTGTTTAATTAATTTAACGGACAATAAAAAGGGAGAAAACTGAAGATTTGCACCAGCAGTGAGTTGTTTCCTTAAGTTGCTTTTTATTTATTTAGCCTACAATAACAAAGGAAGTAACTGAAGATTTGCATCAGCAGTGAGTTGTTTCTCTTTAGTTGCGGTCTAATTTTGTCTTCAACTTTCGTTACATATTAATTTCCTTTTGAATGTTTTTCTTTTGTGAATTTAATCAGATTTTAACATTCAAGTATCTGGCATGGTAAAATTTTGTTTGTGTTTTTTTAACTTTGGGAAGACATTAATGTTAACTTTTTACCTCCAATTTATTGAAACATAAATGTACAGTAAAACATCAGTGAGGGCATTATAAAAGAAAAGTTCTTAATAGAACGAGTACCATTTAAACATATTAGAGTTTTAACAAGTTGATGTTCCCTGATATTTTTATTGTTATGCAGGAAAGAAGTGGCTAAAAAGCTAAATAAGCCGCGCTCTGAGAAAATAGGGCTAAACACATGTGCTTAAATTGTTGTCCCAGATTAGCCTGTGCAGTCCGCTCAGGATAATCAGGGACAAAACTTTCCTCTTTAAAGTTATCTTTCTTTGAAAGGAAGTCTCCTCTGTATGAAAATCCAGTCTAGTCGGACATTGTCCTCCCTGATCATGTGGACTTGCTAATCTGGGAAAACACCTTATAATATTAATGAGATGCATATTGGTTTTTAAAATTACATCTGCAATCTGCAAGTTAAAAATATAAATTATGAATTGACAGGTTAATATAGTATTGACCAACAATTTAGATGTTTGAGTACCAAATGGTTTGACTGAATCAAATGTCATGCTATTTCGGACAAGGAACCAGTGAAATTCCAGATTCAAAACTCATGAGACTGAAGTTTTGCCGCTGAAATCCTTCACATCCTATCAAGAGGCATATTTTGTTATAGATTGTAATATTAACCTGTTTTACTAGTTCATATTACCCATGTTTTCAGAAGAGCACCAGCCTTGATATAGAGTTGGTACGGCAACGACACAAGTCGGGCCCGCTGGAGCCCCAGTCCAGCACGACCCCTCCCCTGACCCCTAGCTCCTCCCATTTGACCTCCGGCATCAAAGAGTCAGCATTGTTTAACAATTCCATCCCATAGCAATTTCTGAGCACATAAGAGTGTTTGCACATTTTTCTCAACAAGCGCAATGTCCGTGTTGAGTCTGCACTTGAGCCCTGATTGGTTTGATAGACTCAAGTGCCGGAGGTGGTAGAAGTGTTACAGACATAAGAAGTTATTGCAGCAGTTATGGTAACACTAACAGTCAGCTCTCGCTGTTTGACATTAAATTGAATATTACGAAAAAATACAAAGCTGGATAACTCATTCCATTCTTTTTGGGACAAACAGACCTGCAGCAAGGAACAGGAGAAAATCACGGGAATGTTTGAAGAGTTTAAGTCAGAAGCGTAAGCTTTCCACCGGGGATACTCCTGGATGGTCTAAACTTAAGGGACAGTCCAGGTTTGTCCTCTCAGGTGTCCAAACTGTCCAAAGAGAATGCATTTATTTTTGACGCAGTTGCTAACAAAGAAAGGCAGTACCAACTTCGTTGTGAAGAGTCAAGCATGGTACATCCCTGGGGCATGCCTCAGGTGGGAATTCCATCTGCAACAAGGTGCTAAAGGTGAACCCATCAGAGTGTGTTACTAACCACTTCAAGACCAAACAGCCTCACATTGATTCGACGATAAAGAAGGCGTTGAAAAATGACAGCAGTTTTGATGTGTCATCCAGTTTGCTCTTCGACTCTCAACCCAACGTTAGTTAGAACGCAAAATCAGCATTTAGCGTTATCAGCGAGGCTCGAAGGTCATCTCTGCTTCTTAAGCTTCAGGTGAGACCTTACAGTGTTATTTACTTTGTAAAAGTTGGGGCAAAAATTCAGCACCATTCCTAATATCAAAAAGTCTATTCCATATTTTTCCCATAATTACTGTCTTAAGTTCCCAATTAAAGATTTGCCTGAAAAAAATTATTTATATTTAATAGGTTCCAAAACGTTTAAGTTTTACATTGTCATAAGTGAAATTAATATTAATAGCACTAATTATAAATTTTTTAAGTATTTGTTAAGAAACAGTTGTATTGTGTCACAGTGACATTTAAAGTGGCATAGTCTCACATTTAAATTTCTGAAGTTTATGCCGTTTTCAAAAAATATATATATATAATTATGACACCTTGCTACATTCTGTACTTTTCCATGTATTCCTTGCTGTTTTAAGCCCCAAACATTTTAATTTAATAAGTGTGTGCATGTTATTCATTATTACAATGCTATTGTGAGTGCTAATTTGCGGAAAAAACACATTGTAGATGTTAAGAAAGGTGTAGCAGTATTCATATTCAAGGCTTATTTATTTGTCACTAAAAACACTTTTTATGGTTAACGTTCCATTTCCTTTTCAGATAAAATTATAAGCCAACAAGACGAACACCGTTGAATCATTTCGCACATATACTAAAACTCGCTTAAGAAATTCAGCACGTCACTTATGAACATCTCGCAAGGCGGCTACATCAGCACTTCCAATAGCTGAGCCTTGGTGAGTTCCACTCCTGTCCCGATGAGTCGCTCGAGGTGAAACAATCTGATCCACAGATAGAGCAGACGCTGAGTGACTCGTCTGTTAAAGTGACTGACCTCCATATGTGCTCTCTAATATTGTGCCTGAGGAGCAGTGTTGGCCTACATTCCCTGTTCAGGGCGGTGACTTTGGCGTCAAAACTCACACAATCTCTGTCTATGGCCCTATCGCAGCAGCACTCTGGGAAAACAGGGCTTAATGCATGTGTTTAAAGTGTTGTCCCAGATAAAGGTGTTAAGTCTGCCGGCTCTTATCAGTGACCACACTTTCCGAATAAGCCTTTAAATGAAAAATTCCATAAAAGCGGAAAGTGTCGTGGCTGATGATTTTCAAGACTCACACAACCTCTGTCTATGGCCCTGTCGCAGCAGCAGCAGCAACAAAAACAGGAAGTATTTCAGCTGCACTCTGGGAAAACAGGGCTTAATGCATGTGCCTTAAGTGTTTTACCCACGAAAGCGTGTTAAGTCTGCCCAAGCTAATTTGTGACCACACTTTCCGAATGTACCTTAAAACAAAGAATTCCATAAAAGCTGAAAGTGTCGTGGCTGATTAGCTTGTGCAGACTGTACATGCAAATCTGGAACAACTCTTTACACTTATGCATTTAGCCCAGTTTTTAAAGAGTTTAGAGTTGCACATTTAGTTCACATTACATCAGCTTTTTTCTGACCTTTTTGGAGAAAAGTTCTTATTACCAATCAGGAATTTTGCGGTTTTTGACTGTTCAAACTGAGTTAATAAAATGCATATTAGAGTTGATTTGATATCAGTTTTAATCATAGGGGGTAAGGGCATATTTTCATACTTTTTTGTTTGTTTTCACTTGTATATTAACTCCTTGCATAAATTATACAAAATACTGATGTTTTATTTAAATTAAACAATTATTGAAATGCAGTCAACATTTAAAAAAAATTAATCTGCATTTCATTTATTATTTGGTAACAAAATTTAATATATTTTTACATAAATTGAAATTAATCACCTGTCCAGGTTTTCAGTTTACAAATATGCCCCTGGATTGAGAATATGAAGTGAATATGTATTAATTATTTCCCCCGGCTAATTGGGGTATATAGGAATCACCTTGGACAGACGTCTGTCTGTCTTGGACAGACGTCTGTCTGTCTTTTCATATGTCTGTGGGCGTTCACTTAAAATTCAACGTTAAGCATTCAAACTTTCAGGTATTGTTTAATCTCATACGAGGTTGTGCATGTACATTTTGTATCCACTGGGGGCTGACGAGGTCAAAGCGTAGTCCGTTTCGCTACGACGTCGAGTATATGTTTTACTACGAAAACATTGTTTAAATACACATGACATCGAGAACGGATAAGTCGAAAATTGTGTTTAAAACATGTAAGATTATGATTTTGTAATAACAAAACTCTGAATTTAAGCACAATGTCATTTCATAGGTCTGTTACATCAAATTATAATCCAAGATGTGTCTGGTTTATGCGGTTAAACATGAAATAGACCGCTGATTTATCAAACCGAAGTCAAGTTTCACTTTTAAAAAATGCAATTAAGGTTTACAACTGTGTTTAATTGACACAATTTTACAATTTCCATATTGATCTATGTATTGTTAAGCCACTGGGGTGTTTAGAAATTTGTAGGGTGACCCAGTTATCAGAAATAAAGGCTACATATTATTATAAGGCATGATCATGTCTCTGACAGCATACGTATATGCCTCGCTACGACAACGCTTTAGCGTGCATGCGTTTCTCACAGAAGACGTATTGGTTATCTCTCAAAGGCAAAATAAAGAAGAAACAAGAAATATCTTTAAAAAAGATATACGGCGTTGATTGTGGTCGATGTTTATGAACGATCAAAAGTTATCTCCATGAGATAAAAAGTAGCGGATGCCTTTTATCTGCGCAGTTCTTAGCTACATCATAAGCAAATCAATTACGGGGTGTTGCGCCAGATTTCGTGGCTTATTTTGCTTTATGTGATATTATTACTCAGATATCTATATTTACAGAATAGAAAAACACAAGAAACATGAAAATAAACGAGTGCATATAGGTCAGCCGGCAATACTCGAATCTTATTTAATTGAATAATTATAGTATAGTGAATTATTGTGCTCATGCTTAATAAACTGGTCTAAATGGATAAATATTTCTAATTAATTTTATCAAAATTGGTCCTTATCATGCAAATGTTGAAACCATATTAAAAATCGATGATTGACATACCACAATAATATCGCCGAATATCTTTATTTAGTATCTTTCTGATCAAAACAGACTTCAAGTGCACAAAGTTTACGAGACGGCGTTTATATAAAGATTTCTGCAACTGACCGCAAACTGACCTTGATACCTTGCGGATTGAATGCAATGCATTACAGTCACTACGTTATTGTCAGTAAGACCGTTGTAACACAATGATCGCAACCCCTTTTGCGAACTCCGGTGATGAACTGTATATAAACTCTGACTTTCACAAATGGCCGCTTTTGCGCTGGTAATTCTCTGAAAATAAAAGGTGAACGCACAAACTGTATTTATTTGGAAAATTGATTGTAAAACTGTTCTATCTATTGAGCCTTTTCATTAGAGATAAAATTGTTTCATGCAGTAAAACAGTGTTACAAAGACGCGGATATGTTTCCAATGTTCTGGTGTTATACTCAAATCAGCCAATGGAATAAATGAAGTGTATTCATTCGTACCTAGCCGCGGGAAATTTTATTTGAGTATTATTGGACACTTACAAAGGTCAAGTCAGGGTGAAAAGCTGGCTTAATACAGCTTACGCCGAAAAAAATTAATACAGAGTCATGGAGTGGCTGGATGTTTCCTTTGAGACAGAGGTAGTAACAACGGCACAACATGATCCGAAGCGCACAGTCGACATGGTAATGCACATTATTATGATATAATTACATTCACGACTAGGCCAAAGGAAACGATTAAAATCGAAAATCCATATATAAGATGACAGTTGAGAGTCGAGAACCTAATGTCGTCGGTCTCAATAAAAATGACGCATCTTCACCTTTTGACAATCCCTTATACGTTCATTTTGATAGAGACCGACGATAGGTTTTCAGCATACGGTACTCTTTATCAAATGACATTCGATTCTCGTTATTCCCAACTCGCTTATCTCGAAACTCTGCTTATGTCAAAGTAAATCCAATGTTCCAACTTCGATCATTATTTATCTCATACGGATTTTGATTTTTACATTGTATATATCAAAGCGATTTTCTTGAAAATCGGTAATCGTCAACTAATTTTGAGGTGAATTTCATGTTCGTATACATGATTGTACCTGTAAAATCCACACCTGTAACAGCCGTAAGGTGTGGAAAGTAGGACCCCAATGGCACAAATCCGCAATTGCATAATCAATATATTGTTGTAAAGTTGTGGCAGTGGGTTTCTGTCACAGGTTATTGTTAACTGCGTACATGACGGCCGGTAAATTTACTTCGTGTTACAATGCGGTTAAGGCCCAGTCTCACTATGATGCCGGCGGAGCCCCAGTGCGTGATCATGCATCTACCGGGATGAACCGGGGCCCTACCGGGATGAACCGGTGCTCCACCGGGATAAACCGTGGACGACCGGGGACAACCGGTGCTCCACCGGGAAAGTATTAAAATGTTTAATACCTCCGGGATGAACCGGGAGTCACCGGGTAGGACCGGCAACGACCTGCGTGGCACCTGGAACAACCGGGACTGTACCGGGAACAACCGGGACGGCACCTTAGCTCCACCGGGGCCCAAAACCACCCCGGCAGAGCTCCGGCAACGCCCCGGTGAATGCCGGCAGAGTCCCTTTATAGCTACGTTACATAAGTAAACCGGTGCTCTGACGGTACCGTCCCGGTTGTTCCCGATGCAGTCCCGGTTGTTTCCAGTGCCAAGCCGGTTATTGCCGGTCCTTCCCGGTAACTCCTGGTTCATCCCGGAGGTATTAAACATTTGAATACTTTCCCGGTGGAGCCCCGGTTGTCCCCGGTTAAACCGGGGCGTTGCCGCAGCTCTGCCGGGGTCTGATGCCGGTATAACCCCGGTGAGTGCCGGCGTAGTGACGGTATACCGGGGCTCTGCCGGGACTCTGCAGGCTTTCACCGGGTTCAACCTTTTCGTTTGGATGTTCATGCGCACAGTGAAGCACGGCATCTTTTGCACTGGGAAATGGCAGTCTGCAGTAACTGAAAACTGCATGTGATATGTCCAGAAATGGATACAGAAACTTCGTTGAGCAACGTATACATTATATTTGTACTTCGTTGCGCAACCATTACATACTCTGTGCGAAACCTTTACATAAAACGACTTGTAATTTCCTTCGAAACAAAGAATTTGCATAATTAAAATATATGTTCGTAACCTGTTTTGTACTTTAAAATGTGTAATGTACACTGAATCGAAGTAAAATGTAGTTTTATTTAATTTAAGTTACCGTAATTGGCTATTTTAACAGAATAACCACCTTATGCATTGCTTCAAATCAAAATATTTCGATTTTAGCTCAAAATAAACTTAAAGGTTGCAACTACGCGCATTTGTTATTAGTTTGTTATTGAAAATAAGTACCTACCATTACTGGATGTTCCGTTCTCTAATCCATAAACACCAGAAAATATGGAACTCGCCTGATTAAGAAGTGTATTTACACCATGTTTTCGTAGTAAAACATATACCCGACGTCGTAGCGAAACGGACTACGCTTTGACCTCGTCAGCCCCCAGTGGTATCATAATACTCTAAAAATTACAAAACTTAGAAATTCTATAACCTCTGCTACATAGACTTGTGGCATTGGGGGATATTCTATGTAACAATGGTTACAAATTATTGTTTGACTAGACAGCAATTACACTTTTTGAGCTGATTAAGCATTTTCCAGTAATATTTATAAGGATTAGAAAATGTTGTTCTAAGTATTTTGGAAAAAAAGCCATATTGTGCTTTTGGATTGAGTCAGCCACATAACTTGTTAATTTAATAATTGAATGGTCATGAAATAATTTCTAAGGTCATTCTCTCTCTGATTCTAGTACGGCAATTGTCTGTTACTGGCATAAGTATATGTACTCAGTAAGGCCAGGAAAAGGTTAATTTAATAACCACACTACTATGACTAAAATGCATTTTTATGTGTGTAGAGGTCAATTAAAAAATTATAAAATTCCTGTACTTTTTAGCTGTTTCATACAGGACCCCGTACAATCACAGATTGGTGCCCAGCTGAACAACAGACTCTCTCACTTAAGCCAGGCCTGAACGCATGGGGTCACTTCCTGTGTATGAGTGGTATGTATGGATGTGTCCATGACACACAGGCTAATCAGGGATGACACTTTCTGCATAGACTGGATTTTTGCTAAGAAAAGCCTTCCTTTAAACTAAAAATACAAAAAACGCAGAATGTGTCGTCCCTGATTAGCCTGTGTTGACTGCACAGGCTAATCTGGGATGACACTTTATGTAAATGCATTAAGCCCATTTTTCCCAGAATGAGGCTAATATTTTGCCAACAAACATTATCTTTCGTGATGACCTTATATAAATGTTTTTGTGGACACCACAGGCTAATCTGGGATGACACTTTAAGCACATGCATTAAGCCCAGTTTTCCCATAACGCGGCTCATATCATGACAAGTTTTATAGTCACCAGCCAGATTGTCTGTAGCAGCTCACAAATATGGTCCTGGAATGAAGGTAAAATTGGCAAATCAACCGTGTCTGCATTTGCACTTAAATGTAACACAGCCTTTAAACAGTTGAAGTTTGTCGGCATTCTTGTCCTTCGTTTCATTGGTGTATAAACTCTCTGAAAAGTTGGGTCTTTTCTATGCTTAAAAGCAATCAGAATTTCTGCAAGTAGGCATAATTTTCTCGACTGTGCATATGCATTTGAGTGTACTGCTCACATGGATAAACTTTGTAGTGCTTTGTTGTGTTTTGTTCCTTTGTCTAATTGTATGTCATTGGTGACTATTTCATTGGACAACATGTCAATGAACAAGGCACCCTTCCTTGAAAACCTCACCAAACTAATAAACAGTTTGACTGCGTTAAACATGACCGTTTGGGATTCCAGGCCAAATGTCAAACTAGTACCAATCTGTGCCCAAAAAGCAGCTGTAGCCGTGGGGGGCAGGTTCATGATGCAACCGTGGTCTCATTGCTCTCTGAACATCTCTTTCCCAACAGCAACAGTACAGCAACATGACCTGTAAGGCATATTCACTTGTCACTAATATAACTCTAGTTCAGTTTACTTTCCATTGCCGTTTTAGTAAACATTATTAGCCAACAAGACAAACATCGTCTAAGTGAATGTTAATGACAATCCCAACTTTCTCAAACAAATACTCGCTTATTGGGTATTATTGATTCATGGTCTTGGAAAATGGTGTTTAATGCATGTTCGTTAAGTTTCTTCCCAGATATGCTTAAATTTCTTTTTTGTTGAGAAGAAACATCACTTATGCAAAAAAATCCATAAAAGAGGGAAGTGTTTTCAGTGATTAACCTCTGCGGGCTGCATAAACGTCAGTTTTTCAATAATTCTTCTGACCTTTTGGGGAAAGGCATCCATTGGGAATTGTTTGTTTGAAATTGGTCAAACTGGGTAAATACCATAGGTAACAGTTGACATAAATCATTATTAAGTTGTGTCTGGTTTTTTGGCTGAAAATAAGCCTTTTAGCCAAACGTTTGTTTTGTTTTTCCCTTATATATGACAAAAATATCCCTTGAATAGAAGGAACAAACAGCCACATTTTTTTATTCAATGTCATTTTTATAAAACTTATTTGACGGCTGGACATAGGTTCAGGTTGTGACACTCAATAGTGCTCCACCACTACATCTACCATCTACAGTGTGACTACGTTAACTGGCCATTAACGTTCATACTTTGTTGTTTATTTCTTTTCATAGTCATATCATACTGTAAATAGTTTATTTTAATGTTGTAAATAAATTGATTTATTGTTCACGTTTATTTGTATCTGGTTCTGGAGGGGTTATTGCGCTGGGTTATCACAGCTTCTGAAACCCTGACCGTTACAATTGCTCATGACTGGCAGATGACCCCTATTGATTTTCAGGTCACTAGGTCAAAGGTTAAGGTCACAGTGACTCGAAATAGTAAAATGGTTTCCGGATGATAACTCAAGACTTCTTACGCCTAGGATCATGAAACTTCATAGGTACATTGATCATGACTGGCAGATGACCCCTTTAAATTTTCATGTCACTAGGTCAAAGGTCAAGGTCACAGTGACTCAAAACAGTAAAATGGTTTCCTGATGATAACTTAAGAATTATTAGGCCAAGGATCATGAAACTTCATAGGTACATTGATCATGGCTGGCAAATGACCCCTATTGATTTTCAGGTCACTAGGTCAAAGGTCAAGATCACAGTGACAAAAAACGTATTCACACAATGGCTGCCACTACAACTGACATCCCATATGGGGGCATGCATGTTTTACAAACAGCCCTTGTTGTAATTTTATATAAGTTGACTGACAGAAAACATACATTATTCTATCAAAGCTGGAGAATACAAGTAGTGAAGCTTTTGCTGTCTTTGAGACGGCTCTTGTTAAGGTGATATATACTGGTATCATGTTTTGGAATACATGTTTTGAAATAGATGTCTTGTTTTGTTTCCAGGGGTCATACTGTTGCCAGTTCAAGCTTAGAGGACCATGTTCCCCAAATCCAATGTCGCCCTATATCTCAACAGGTGAGTCTTTTCTCATGCATAATTGGTGGCAGTTATGTATTTAATGTGGTGTATACTAAGCAATTAGGTTCTGGATACGATCACCCCCCCCTGGGAGTATTTAAATTGATACTGTACAGCCATTATTAACCAGGTTTTCCGAAGGAAAAAACTGGTTATTAGATTGGCGAATGCGGGCGGGCTGGCTGGCGGGCGGGCGGAACAAGCTTGTCCGGGCCATAACTATGTCGTTCATTGTCAGATTTTAAAATCATTTGGCACATTTGTTCACCATCATTGGACGGTGTGTCGCGCGAAATAATTACGTCGATATCTCCAAGGTCAAGGTCACACTTTGAGTTCAAAGGTCAAAAATGGCCATAAATGAGCTTGTCCTGGCCATAACTATGTCATTCATTGTGATATTTTAAAATCATTTGGCACATTTGTTCACCATCATGGTACGGTGTGTCGCACGAAAGAATCACGTCAATATCTCCAATGTCAAGGTCGCCACGACTAAAAATAGATTTAAAAAAAAAAAAACTTACTAAGGGGGTTAATTTTGTTTGTTCATTTCAAAAGTTCAGTTTGAGTTTTCTCCCTTTATCATATTTTTTTTCACAATAAAAACCTGGTTTTGTGACAATTTTGTCCCTTGTTGATTCTTGATCTGTAATATTTGTGGATATTTGTAGATCTGCTCAAAAATGAAATAAAATTATCAACAAACATTATGTCTAAAACCTTTATTAATTATTATTTAATCCAGTAATTTAGGATGTACCAAATATTTCTGATTCAACAAATCCACAAAATATCATGTCATAAACATGTACTTTGTTTTTTGATATTTAACATTGTTGCATTTTTAATGAATATATAATTAAACAGTTTTTTTAAATACTTGTAAAGCGATGAATTTGACTAACAAAAATACTAAACTTTTGCTTCAATGTTTAAAGGTCTAGTTGTCTTGCTTACAAGAGTGCCAAAAATTTGATCATGATCAAGGAAGAAAGAAAGCCACAGGATAAGACCCAATAAGAACAAATAGCTGCTTCAGCATCAATAGCCTATCTCTGTACAAGGCTTTCAAATGTAATATTGTAGTGACATAGTTGACATGTTGTCTTCCTAGCGACTGGGAGGTCAGGCTTGGATCCTCACTCTTGGAGCATTCTTATAAGGAGTCCTCCAAAGACATAAAGTAATCCTTCTAGCCAGAAAACAGGCTCAAAAGTGTCTCCATAAACCTTAGGTTGTTTTAGAATCGTGCTTAATAAATTGGATTAAATGAAATGTGTAGTAATTGTTAATACTTATACTGATACACACACCTTTGGTGAATTATTTGTTTATTGACTGGTTAATTACAACTTTTCACATGCTTTATAATGATGTTATACCATATATACTTGATAAACGGACGGGAAAATCTACCTCTGATTTTAATTTAAATGTTGTGTACCACCCTCAAATTAAACTTTACCTATTTCAAATATGTGCAAGTATTTAATTTGTAATGCAAAGATACAACTATTTATGAACATTTACATTTTTGCAAATTTCAGTTTTTTCAATATGTTAAGTTGGGTAAAGTATTTAAAGCACTCTTCCTATGAGGTTGGTCTTAAATCTCACCTCTATGCTCAAATGTATTCCTTTGTAGCTCTTCAATTATTTGACAACGCGGCAATCAACATGGTTCCATTCCAGGAATACCTCGCAGAGCTAATGAACAGAGCCAGTGCGTAGAACATGATTTTTAGGAGGAATAGGAACCTAGGCCCAATATCAACCTGGTTCCAATCTCGCGAAGATGTCCACCGGCCACTCCCTAGCACAAGCCTCGTTAGCCCCAAGGTGTTGTCATGATGCCCCTGGACAACAGCTCTTGTTGGGCTCTTCCCAATAGCAGTAGATCAACATGGCATATCAGGTGGGAACGTCAATTTACAATTATTAACCCCTCACAATCCAAGATTGTCATTAGCGTTTGAAACAAGCGATTATCATATAAAACTTAGCAATTTGGTTAGGGTCTAGCAGGCTTGTATGTGAAACAACCCATTGCTGTTCATAGTAATACTAGTAATAGTGATTGGTATGAGAGATAAAGAAAGTAAGGTCAGGTTCCATAATGATTTGAAACAAAGAATTCGATTTGCAACCAATTACTTATGACAACCCTTGGTATATTGGAGTCACTCTGTCAGTTGGTTGGTAGGTCAGGGGATTTTTTTAAAATTTATAATAGTTTGTCTCATCACCATAAAGTGTAGATGGTTTTCTCACAGATAAAGGTTTTGATTGGCCAAGCTATGCTTTGTGCCCAATATAAAGTAACATACCCTGTATCATATCGAAGAGTGGCAGTTTGAAACTGCATAACTAATATTCTGAAACCAATATACTCCTCAAAGTAAGTTTGCGTGGGTTGGTTTGCAAGGGTATATTTGAATCAATCTGTCGGTCGGTATGTATGCCTGCAACATTGTACATGTGTACTTTGTGTCGCGTAGTTTTCCGCCTTTTAACATGAATATTTATTTATACGTTGTTTATACCATGTAAAAGTTCAAGGCATTGTTTTCATATGTTGTAATATTCTATTAGTTTTGTGCCCTTAAATTTAGACAAACCTTGGTTCAGAAACATCTTTGTAAATTTATGTGTACTCGTGTTCTGAACTGATCATTTAGTTTTTTGCATATCAACATGAAACTTTCTATGTATGTTGTTCATACTACCTGGAAGTGCAAGACTTACATTTTGTCTATGTCACACTACTTGTTGCAAGGTAATGTGCCCTTGAACTAAAGCACATGATTCAAATAATTAATATGATGCTTTTTGTCTTTGCATGTGATTATTGTAAAGTACCGGTAGCTAATGACAACATTTTTTAAATTAATAGTACTAAAAATCAAGTTTTACATCTTCTAGAGTTGTTAAATGGCGTCATAAGGTCGCCGTGGTGTAATAGATATGGTGTCCGCCTAGCAACTGGGAGGTCACGGGTTCGATCCCCACTGTGGAAGTGTTCTTTAGATCTCCCCAAAAGACACCAAGTACTGGTTCTAGGCCCAGGAAACGGACTCGAGAGCGTTTATATAAGCCTAAGGCTTTCGATGCAATCGAGCATAAGTAAATAGGTTTAAACTAAATGGCGTCATGGAAATAAACATGATGACGTCATGCAGTGTAGCTAATTTTACTTTGCTATAAGTTTGATACTGTTAAATGAAACATGTACTGGGTAACATAAATTTGTTTCAGGGCTTCATACTGAATCTGAACGATGTGATACAGAGTAGTGAATACTAGTATATATTTGGTTTACGCTACACTCTTTGACCGTACGTGATACATAAGAAGCCATGTAAACGTAGATTATTTTCTTTCACAGCATGATGCCCCAAACCAGCGCTTCATATTTAGCTACCAGCAGTATCCATGCAACCAAACCTTGATCACTCAGCAACAGATAAATCAGCAGCAAGGATGGAGTTAGCCGTTTCAACGTCTGCTCAGTATGGTTTGTTTTAATATTGTGTAGTGGAGTTTAGAACGTTACTTGTAATTATGTCCCCCACTATAGTAGTGGGGGACATATTGTTTTTGCCCTGTCTGTTGGTTGGTTGGTCTGTTGGTTGGTTGGTCTGTTTGCGCCAACTTTAACATTTTGCAATAACTTTTGCTATATTGAATATAGCAACTTGATATTTGGCATGCATGTGTATCTCATGGAGCTGCACATTTTGAGAGGTGAAAGGTCAAGGTCATCCTTCAAGGTCAGAGGTCAAATATATTTTGCCCAAATCGCTCATTTTATGAATACTTTTGCAATATTGAAGATAGCAACTTGATATTTGGCATGCATGTGTATCTCATGGAGCTGCACATTTTGAGTGGTGAAATGTCAAGGTCAAGGTCATCCTTTAAGGTCAAACGTCATATAGGGGGACATTGTGTTTCACAAACTCATCTTGTTTTGAATGTTGTATCTGCCTAATGTAATCCCTCTCTTCATTCATTTAAGAAACAACGATATATTGATAAAGTTACTAAGAAAACAATATATACAAAACATATAATTGCAAATTTTATAAAGCAGTATATATCATATATATATTGTATTGCATAATGCATCGAAAACACTAATGCATATGCTTGAAAACTAATAAATTAGTAGTGCAACAACAAAAATATGAATTCTTTAAAACTTTAATTTAATCAGAAAAAAATCATTAAAGGGACCTTTTCACAGATTTTGGCATGTATTGAAGTTTGTCAATAAATGCTTTAAATTAATACATGTACACATTGGAACTAAAAAGCTCCCACTCTTCTGTCTAGGTTGCCTCTCAGAGCCAGTCGGCTTGCTGTGTTGCTTAGCCAATCCACTACTTATGTCGCAGCACAATATCTCATCTGGATCCATTCCACTGCTGGCGCAACAGCAGGTCTGTTCTCTGTACAGAGCCGTTTCTATGACGATGAAGTCCTACAACTCGCCCAGTACTTGCTTTTGCGTCAGGGTCAGGTTCAAGGCCTCATGGGCTTTGGTGGTCTGGGCAAGATGGGAATGTTAGACAGGTAAGATGGCACATGGTCCGTTTAAATTAAGATCTTGGTGCAAACTTTTTGTCTTCAATATTTAAATAACACAATGATTATTAAATTAACTGTTTGCCTTGGTCCATTAAACACGATGTTGACCTGTATAACTTGTTGTTACATGACATTGTTAAAATATCACAATACAATTAGTAGATAAACTTTTTTTATACTAAACTTTTTTTATACATTTGATTTAATTTATATTTATTTCTCTAGACACAAACAAAAACGCCCATAAAACAAATCTTGCAAAAATGTAAGCCATTGCAGCTTAATATCAAATTAACATTATTATAATCCATTGCAGTAACAGAGATATAGATCTAAATAGATATTGATCTCAGATATAAATTCACTTGCACAAGTTTTGGCCTCCACAGCTAATTATCAACCTAAAGTTTCATATTTTCATATTTCACTTACGTAAATATATTGGAAAAAAGGCATTATATCAGATAATTTTAATGGCAATTCATATTTTACTCCCTGATTTGAATTTCTGATCTTAAAAAAAATCATCAATTCATGTTTTTACAATTGCACATTTTACACCAATGTTTGAAGGTCTTAGTCATTAACATGTTGTAGTGTCCAAGTACCTGATTACTTACTCATCAAGACACAGGGAAAAAATGGAGTCACTAAGGCACTTTCTATTTTGAATTTAATCCCTTATTGAAAACGTGAATATTGTTTTATACGTTATCAAGAACAAACCTTTGTCCTCTGTAGAATATCGTTTATGGTTTTGGGAATTCGTTATTGCAATACTTTATTTTTATTAGAAATTATTACAATATAATGAGAAACATATTATTAAAGTACACTTTTGTATGATTAAACAATTATTTGATAGTCACAAAGGTCTGTTTCCCTCATTCGAAATCACTTTGACAGTTTTTCGAAACATTGGTTTAGTAAAGGTCAAAATGATGTAGATCACAAGTTCATCGAAATATTATATTCTTTAAAAAGCCATTGACTGGCCACTTCAAAACCTGACATGTTGGACAAGTGTTGGATGACGACTATCAAATATTGATGTATTTTACATGTACTTTTTGTAAAGTGACAAAATTATCAAAGTTGGATTACTTTTTGTGCGTATTTTTATTCAAGAATTTTGAAATAAAAATGTTTAATGGTGTTTTTGTTAAATCAAATGCGTATTTATGCTTTTTATACTTATGTTATGCTGAGCTTTAGTTATATTGTGTTGCTTTATGCTTTTATCCTCACTTATGGCAAATCATATTGTATCGCAAAATGCATAAATGTAGCACAACTTTTATGATTGCATTATGCAATGATGGACATAACCGGGCTAGCTAATTCAGTTTGTAAAGTGCTGGACTAAACAACTGAAAATGACAGGTTTGACCTTTAGCCAAGCCATATAACATCGGCTGTGATTAGTCATGAAATTATTGCCACGGTCATTCATCTCGTACCTCTGATTTGCGAAAGGCAGTTATCAGTTATTAAGGTCAACCAGAATATAACCACAATACCCCCCCCCCCCAAAAAAAAGGGGGTGAGTATGTTAACTGATGGCATTTATATGACTGAAATACTGTTTAAAACAGCGGCAAATGCAAATAAAGAATTATATAACTCAATATTATACCAATATATTGTAGTACATATATATTGTATGGTATTGCAATATGCATATAATGTAATGAAAAACAAAATTAGTTATTCCATTGTATTTTGTGTCCCCATAATTCAACAAACAACAAATCCGAGGTGTTTGTATGTTAATGGTGAAAACATTCAATCATAAAAGCTCTGTGAAAACGTATAGGAACAATGTGTATAATATCATGTACACCTGGATATAAAATGGAAGGCGCATTATGTTATGCATTTGTTTAACCACTAATTTTGTTGTTGTGAGATATAGAGATAAAGTTATTTATTTTTTTAAATGCTGTTTTTGCAAGATTGCGCATTGCAGCAACAACAACAGTTAAGAAAATAGCAACAGCATAATAGACAGACACAGCAGCAATGGCCACAGCACCAACAATAGCAGCAACAGATGATGGCTTAGCTTCATCAGCAACAGCAGAAGCAACAAGATCTTACGTCCCTGGACCATTTAGATGTCACTTTAGAAATTCAGAAGATATTTATGAAAGAAGTAAGTTGTTGTAAAGTCAATATTTAGTGTAGTTTAACCCCATTTATTGTCTCCTACCGGTTTCACCGGAGGAGACTTATGGATAGCGCTCTGTGTGTCCGTCAGTCCGTGAGTCTGTCACACTTTTCTGGATCCTGCGATAACGTTTAAAGTTCTTAATATTTTTTTTATGAAACTTGAAACATGGATAGATGGCAATATGGACACTATGTACGTCATTTTGTTCCTACGTCAAAAATTCTGGTTGCTATGGCAACAACACAAAAAAAATATTCTGACAATGGTGGAGCCGGTAGGGGACATATATTGCTTGGCAGTTGTCTTGTTAAGCATGTTTTCAATGAAGTTGAAAAATCCTGGTTACTAGATTGGGATATTACAGGCAGGACTTAGCAGTCGTGCATGGAGACCTAGCGTGATATTGTATTTGGGGCTAGTCGGGTCAATTTCAAGGTCACTGTTACTGAAACTAGAAAAATTTTGCGCTAAGCTTCCTCAGTTTGGAAGGAGATGTTGCGCTTAAATTTTGTGTTGCTTAAATTTTGTGTTGGTAGCTTGTATGCAAATCTAGCTTAGGTTGCCCAATGCAGGGTTTTTTTTAGAAAGAGGGGAAGACGCTGGACGCTGGGTAAAAGGGGAAAATCAAGCGCGAAAGAGACATATTTGGGGAAAAAATAAAAACTGTTCATTTCAATGTCTATAACTCACCTACAGACTTCAGGGTTCAGGGCCCTCAATCTATCAAATCCACCTGAAAGTCCCCCACCTGAAAAGTATACCGGAAAAAATTCCCCCCCCCAAAAAAAAAAAAAATAATTTTTTTTTTTTTTTTTTTTTTTTTTAAATAGAAAGATGTGTCTCATGATTATTATATCTCAATTCTATTTCAATTTAATCTTTTCAAACAAACTAAATTATGAAAAATGCAATGAATATAGTGCAAACATGTACAAATGAAATAATGAGAGAGTAAGTAAAAAATTCCCCCAAAAAGGGAAACGCTGCGAAAATTCCCCCTCCTAAGGGCTGCGGACCCCTTCCCCCAAAGTAGTGTGAGGGCCCTGGGGGTTTTTTTTAAGAAAAAGAGGCATGTCTCTGGCCTTTTTGTTCTTAAACACATGAACAAGTATTATATTAAAGTCAAAGTCCTAAATAAAGTTGCAAGTGTAGATCTAATAATGGGAAATGTTTTCAACTGGGGCCGGGGAACGATGTCAATATTATGATTTCAATTTCATGATGAATGGGTTGACGATCTAGATCAGCTACAGTATTGGAAGGGAAAGGTGCGGCAGCTACCGATTGTCTACTTTCACTTTCACAATAATCCGACAGTATTAATCGATGTTGATTACATGTACCTCCGAATCCTGCTGGGTTTCAACGGTTTTTGATGATTCATTCTTAAAAAATGCGCCAACTCAATTAATATTTTCCGAGTCCGAACGTTTTATTTTGTTCGTGTATGAACGCCAATTGTGAGACTTTTTTCTGTTTTAACGTTTAAATCTTGGCTTTCACATAACCCGGATGAAAATTCGACTGGTTTCCGGTAATTAATTGACGAAACACCCTTCTCGCGCAAGACAGGAATCCAGTAAAATAGTCACATGATTAATACGATTAGTTGCCCGATTTCCATGACGTAATTTAAGAGCTATATATAGAATCACTGGGATTCCCAGATTTGAGTGTTCGTCAGGAGAGAGAGAGAGAGAGAGAGAGAGAGAGAGAGAGAGAGAGAGAGAGAGAGAGAGAGAGAGAGAGCGAGATCGTTGTACATAGTACAAATTGGATAAGTGTCGACTTACCAAAAGAAAAAAAAACATTTCTTTGAGGGTAAAATGTTATATTTTGGTGAAAAATTATATTTTTGGAGGGGAAATGGTATTTTTAGGGGAAAAATTCTGGTAGGGGAAGACACCGAATATCGGCGTCACTTTCTTAGTAAAAAAAAACCCTGCAATGATTGAAAGTAAATTTATAAATAAAATGTTGAAAGCATGGGATCAAACTAGGGACACCTTGCTTGCAAGGCAGGCACCATGTCCATTCTACCTTACCACCAAACACATGTTTATTTTAGATTACCTTACTTGCATTTGCAGTTATATGCTAGCCTCCATAGGAGAAAGAAATGTTATGACAATAAAGAAAAGGCCAAACTTTAACAATTGTTAAATTAACGTCTAACGTTAACAATGTGTTAACTATTGTACAGGTTTGAATAGCCGATATGTTAATGCATGGGATTGTTTATCTCTAAGATCCCAGTTTTGAATAGCTTTGAAAGCAAGTTTTGTGATTTTCTTTTTTGTTCTTTTTTAGCTCGGCTGTTTTCGGAGAAAACCCGAGGTATTGTCATAGCCAGCTTATTGTCTTCCGTTCGCCGGCATCGTGCTAAAACCTTGACATTTTGCTCTAAAATCAAAGTGCTTCCACCTACAACTTTGAAACTTCATATGTAGATGCTCTTTGATGAGTTCTACAGGCTTTATTTTGAGGTCACCAGGTCAAAGTTAATGTGACCTCTAAAAAAAACAAACTCTGACAAGCTTTCATTTATTCAAAACTGCACCCACAGCCAAGCGTTGGCACCTGTTATGCAGTGCTCTTGTTTAATACTTTTCTATGCCCCCGAAGGAGTGCATATAGTGATCACACTGTCCATCCGTCTGTCTGTCCGTCACAATTTTCGTTTAGGTTTCGAAAAATGCTCATAACTTCTATATTGCTTGTGATGTAACATTCATATTTGGTATGCATGTGTATATGAACAAGGCCTTTCCATAGGCACACACATGTTTACCCCTTTGACGTTGACCTTGTACTTAGGATCCATATTTAGGTTTCAAAAAATGCGTTAAGGTTTCGAAAAAATGCTCATAACTTCTATCAAAGCGTTTATCTGGGCATATGTCATCCTATGGAGACAGCTCTTGTTTTTATTATTCCATACACTGAATGTTTTGCGTTTCAATAACATATTCAAAGAATTGATTTAAACAATTATGAACAAGTTCCTTTTTAATTAGTTTCATCTTTTGAAGCTTACAAAATGACTGCACAACATCACATCAGGAAAAAAATTTACATGTCCTTTTAAATATTGTTTATATGTTTACTGTAACTGAATTGCCTATGGAACACGAAAATATTAATGAACATATACCTTTAAATATTATTCTGTCATTAATAGTAAACGAGGTAACATCTGAACATTGCATCTATGACTACAATGAGGAAGTGAAAAGGGAGGAGACAAAGAAATACAAAGAAATTTTTAACAGCTTTACTTAAAATTGGTATATATATGTTTTTAGTTCAAACCTTATTAACAAAGTTTTCAGTTGAATGAAGAATGTTTTTGTTGAGAGAAACCTCAATATCTGTGAAAGATATGAGACTTTGCATGTTTAATGCAGTAAAAATATATTAATAAAAGCAATGGTTTTTGTTCAACATCGTCAGCCAAACAGTGTCAGTTACTTTCCTTGACAAATGAAAATGTGTGTAGAATATCTACACATGCGCCATCATAAAATATCAACAAAACTCAATTAGTGATGAAGATGCACAAATTATGAAGCTGGATGACGCTTTATTCCAATCATACTTATGGAGAAAAAAAATGTTTGACATTTGAACACACACTTTAATGATGTCACAATACACATGTATAAGAAGTTTAAGCTTTGCTTGCGTATTCAAATAAAAAGAAAAATTGTTGCTTTTGATGATTGATTAAATACTTGTTGTCAATCATAGTTTTAGAAACTCGTGAACTTGTTTTTTTCTATCACCAAAATCATCAAATATTGTTTATTTAAGCTTGGTTGCATGGAATGACTACACAATTTCTAGTAATTTTCCAACTCCAAATTTAATTGCTAGAAGATTGGTTTTGATGATATCTGTTTATTTAAGCTCGCTTACATGTATGTGAAAGCCTATGAATCTCTGAGACACTCGAGTCTGTTTACTGGGTGGAACCATAACATCGGCCCTGTACATTTGTCCAAAAAATGATTGTATTTTCTCTTAAACTATTTGTTCCTTTTCTCAACTGACTTTTTTCCAGTAAACATGGATTGCATGGCATTGAGTTTGGTTTGGAAGCAGTTACTATCGCAGAACTCGAGCCAGCAAAGGTCATTCTCACAGGAATCCAGTATCTCCATGGTGCAGGACCCACAGTCTATGAACGTTGTGGAGCTTGAACCTTGGGTGAGTTTGCAAGACAAACGCAGGCTATTGTTATGGCCCAACATACAGAGGAGGGTGGAGTCATATAGATTTCCCTTTGTTTCGCCATATGTCATTCTTGTTGTCTTAATTTTTGTCTCGAGCTTAACTTAAAAAAGGATACTAATTCTGCAGTTGATAAAACTCTCCAAACATATAAACCAGCTGTTGAACTTGCGCTCTTTGATCTTTGTGTTTTGTTTCTTTTGAGGTTAATGGAGTTTCAAGACAAAAGTGGAATGTTGGGTCATTCGTGACCATGGTTTAAAACCTTGTTCCTACTTCATTTAGGACGTAAGAGTTTTCTCAGAAATTCTTTTGATAATATGTAATATTGTTTCTTACAGCAAAAATTATCTTTTTCCGATATTCCATCCAAAATTGCCAAATTGATGGTTTGACTTTAAGGTATTTAGAATAAAGAGGTAAACAAAGACACAAACATTTAAATATCTATAATTTAATCTTATTATTCTCCTAAACTATGTATTATTAGCTCGGCTGTTTTCGGAGAATCCGAGGTATTGTCATAGCCAGCTCGTTGTGTCCGCCGTCGTGTCGTCTGCCGCTAGGGTCGTACTAAAACCTTGACATTTTGTCAATCTTTGAACATTGGCTCTAAAATCAAAGTCTTCAATCTACAACTTTGAAACTTCATATGTAGATGCACCTTGATGAGTTCTACATGCCACACCCATTTTTGGGTCACTATGTCAAAGGTCATGGTCACTGTGACCTAAAAAAATAATCTGACAAGCTTTCATTTATTCAAAACTGCACCCGCAGCCGAGCGTGGCACCCTTTATGCGGTGCTCTTGTTATTTATTACCAGTTATAGCCTTATAACAAGGGATACCACGCTATGGCAGAACTTTTCATAATCTCCTGCTTTTATTGGTAACAAAACAAAAAGATAAACTGAAATTTGCAATAACGTGTCTTCCTTTCTTTCAGACGCCAATTGAAAAATATCCAAACCGTCCAATCAGAAAGACAGTCTGTTGCAGCAGTTATTCAAACCTAGGATGCTTAGTGATAAACATAAATAAACACATGCTAGTCTCTAAGTGCCTGCATTGGCTGTTTTAAAGCCTTGCTGTCCATTCTGAACACTTAAATGGAAGCTCTCACCTTAGAATTTTGGGATAGGTCGAAACCCAGTGGCATGGTGCAGACTAACATCGCAGAATGACAAAGAAGTACAAGCCTGTGACCAGCAATAAACTAATGTGGCCAGCTATGTTGTGTCATGTGACCAGCCAAGCTGTGTGTAAAGAGAAAACTATAGTTCATGTCTTGTGGGATTTATGACGCTTTAAGTGATTTGCTGTTATATGTTTTTGTGATATATATAGTTAATTATAATCAAGTGAAGATTACTTGTTTAAAGTGATTATGTAAAGTATTATTTTAAGTTCAAAAGAGTGCAAGCCTGTGTTGCTACTTTGTCTGTTTTCGAAAGTTTGATCCAGATGTTGGTAAAACATAGAACATAAACATATTTTTTATTACATTGATTTAAAACTTAAGCAAAGTTGTTTAACTAATATTGTTAACTTGAATAAATTTTCAAACATTTACCGGCTTTTTTTCATGAAATAAGACAAACTACAGTATTGTTTTTTCCAGTAATATAGTAAGACGTGCCAGTTAAAAGAAATGGTTAAGAAAGATTCATGGACGCTTCTATTTTGATTTGCCTGTCTTTGTGTCTGTATACAATACAATCAGTTTGCGCATTATAGTCACTTTTTAAACAAGAATCTTGAGTAGTGTCAGAAAATTATAAAAGAAAAATATTAATAAATTAAGGACAAAATTATTTTATCTTCCGTAAATTGTCAATTTTTGTATTGAAAACCGGTACTTTATTCATTAGTTACAATTTTTAATAATTGTATAAAAGCTGTATGCATTTTCAAAAAGCTGATAATAGACGCAAAACATAAATTATCATCATTTGATGGAAGATTATTTGAATTAAATGAAATTTGGAAGATTATCTTAATTTGAATTGTAATGGTTTGTTTAATGATTAGAAAATATCTATAATTAAGTGGAATGCTTTTAATTTTTTTAAACTTAAGATTTTAATTTTTCTTTTAGTAAGCATGCATCAAGATGACATAACTTGTTAGTGTTTAATGTTCATTGTTAGTTTTGATCTTTGTATTGGGACATAATACTTCATGATGCTTTGTATAAACTGTGCATACTCGTATAAAAAATTAAATTTTCAAGTGAGTAAATGAGTGAATAATTTGACCATGTCAATATATATTTACATTGTGCCATTGTGGATATTAAGCAAAACAAATCATTTGCTGGTGTCAATTGTAAAAAAAAATCAATTTGATCAATTAACTGTTTTATGTTATAATTTTGATGTACATCTTTTAGATGCAAGGCAATAGAAAGAACCTAAATGACAAATAAAAACACTTGTATACCATACTTTTTATCTGTCCAATAATAATTTAAGCAAATGCTTGAAAAAATATTTAATTAAAAATATTAATACTGGAAAATTTGAAATCAATTACATACAAGGGAGAGCAATGTGATGTGGTTTAAATTTTCAATTACTGCAATTGTTAATAAATGTTTTATTATTACTTTAGATACAATTGAATTCTCATTGCACCACAAACACTTGTTTATGTGTTGTAACAGAATTTTTATGTAATCAAATTTATTTTTTAAAAATATTAAATTTAATGACAATACAGTGTTGATTTTTTTGTAATTCTTACTTTTATTATAACATGTTCTGAAAAAAATGTCACTTTGAGATATATTTTATACTATAACTATGATATAATACTTGCTAATGATTCTATGCTTGATATATGGCTGATATTTAATTGTGATAGTTTACCAGTTGAGTTACAGTATTCTTCACGTTGACCTCTCCACATTAACCAAGAGTGCAATCACAAAAGCAAGTTTCAATAAATCTCTCGATTTAAAACTGCAACAAATGTCAGACTTTCCAAAAAATGTGCTTTTTTTATTCAAGTTGTTTGAATGGCTGTTTTTGTTCTGTTGTTAATTAATTCAAATAGGTTTTAATATTTAAACTACATGTCATATTTCAATCATATCATATTGATTGTAACATAGAAAACAAAATAAACCTTTTTGATTAATTTGTGTGTATGTTAAGTAAAAGTAAATGCCATTTTAAAATCATGTCTTCATTTGTTCGTCTTACTCAAAAGTGACCTTTTGCAGTGGAAAGGCTCTATTGCATAAAATGAACTTTATCGAAAAAGCCCCAAGGCATTTTTTGATTGCTTGTGTACCACATACTTATCAGGGATTTCTTAATTGACTACATGATTTTTTACACACCAGTTTGACCTTCGTTGATATTTTCTAAATTGTGACCTTATTGTTAAGAGTATTTTACTAGTACATGTTGAAGTATTTCTGTTAAGTGTAACCGAATATTTGATAAAATTATTTAAACATGTTTAACTGTCTTTGTAATTAAATTGAATATTTTCTATAGTAGTTCATTCAATTACCATAGTGTTTTGTTGAGCCAAATCACATTATATGAATCATGGTTTAGGGTCAACCACTACTATAATCAGTGGTTTATTTGTAGAGGGATATAATCATGTGTTTGTATATTTGTGTACTTGATAAACCAAGTTTGTTGTTCCAATGTTGCTAAGGTATATATCTATCCCTGAAGTTGTCATATTATTGTACCTTGACTCTGTGTTGCTATCACAATTTAAAAAAAATCAAATTCGTTTTCCGACTTCTATATAACTTCATTATTTTAAACAAGAAATATCTTTTTCAAAGATATACGGCGTTGATGTTAATTGTTTTTGTTGGTTTTAAAGGATCGTCATGAAAATAAGATCAAGTTATGACTCATGTCGGGGATGTTTTTTTCTGAACAATTCTCAGTCGAATGATATGCATATAAGTTTAAATGAGGACGAACATACATATAATAATATCAGAGACCCTACTCCGATACTGTAAAATGTCCAACGAAGGCTAGAATTTGTGAAAACAAGCTTGGAGATAAAGATGTGGTGTGTCACTCTACTTATAAATCGCCTGGTCAACCACACGACATGAGCGCTCCAGATATAAAGTACAAGGAATATCTATAAAAAGACGTTAATTGCAAACATACGATTTCAAAACAGACAATTTTATATAATTAGACGTAGTTAAATTAAAAACTAAATAATGCTCAACGTGCACCACATGTTTATCTTGTATCCGTCGTAAATCTATTATTTAGTTAACTGTATTTTTTTATTGCATACACTGTTTATAAAGTTTATACGATTTATTATGGTATATATCGCGATGTGTTCACATATATATTGGATTATATAATTTAAGAGTAGTGTCACTGTGTCTATTTACTGAATAAATAAAATATTTATCAAGCACTCGTTTAATCAGATATGAACAGCTCACACGTGTGGTTAGATAATTACACAATTTTCCTTATCTCATGATACTATTCTATTTCGGTATATTTGTTCTCACAGTGCAATTTAACGATAGGTTGTAAATTATTTCTTTCCATAGAAGTCATGTTATTTTATATCTTGAACGCCTAAAAAAGGCACACTCAACTGGGATACAAACGAATTCTGTTAGTATATCAGTCCGCGGTCACACTTTTATTCCGTTTAAAATCATGAGAATCATTTAATACAGAGCTTTCATATTGCATATGGTGGTCGGTATTTATGTGTTGATTTGTGTTTAGTAGGTCAATAGTGACGGCTTTGCCATATCAATATATGTGTCAGAGATTGATTTATCGAAGAAAAAAACGCTTGCAACTCTTTATTGCATATGAACAACGGAAGATATGCGTTATCAATCAACAAATAGCTCGTTACCAAGCATTATGACGTCTATAGACGAGTTAACGCGTGACGTCACACGCACCTGCAAAGTTTAGACTCCGCCCACTGGTTGGCAAAAAGAGGTGGAATTCTTATAAGCGCATATAGAGAAGGTTGACATTATCATCGTTTTTATTGATACTCATGAACTGTATCAAATATAATTTTACTATTTATGTCTGAATAAAACATAAGCATGCGTGGAAATTCATTTTTGGAACGATTATATTGTTGTTATTATTTGTGTTTACTAAAAACGAGCTATGGAGTGGAACGGTCACTATCTGCGAGCTCGTTATGTGGTTACCACAAAAATCTCTACTAAACGCATCTTCACGTCCATTTTAGATACAAAATTTCAAAAATGGAAATTCTTTTAGAATAAATTAAATTTAATGAAAAAACACAAATAAGGATGAAAACAAACATCAAATAGATCGCTTTTTGTGCGCATCATATAGTAACTGATTTTAATCTTAATATATCTGTACAGACTTACCTTGTTACACAACAAATAAATTAATAAATCTCATTGTTTTATTAAATTGTGCACACCAATTTTGACACTATTATCTCGTTATGATCGGAGACTGCCCAGACAATTACACAGAAAACATGCCGGTGTCATAAACATAGTGACCAATACTTTAATTGGGTCCCTGCATAGACCACATGTGGCAGACTTTATGATACCTCCATGCCATCTCTTGGCATATTGAGCAGTCATATTGAGCAAGCCAAATATTAAAGCCAAAATACGTAACATTTGCTTTAATAAATAATTTAACATATTAAAAAAAGAAGATATTTGTCTGAAACGGATTAACAAGAACATGCGTATTTATATGTAAGCCAGTTTAATCATAATAATACAGTGCTTTATAACTTTAAATTTAAAATACACTTTCGATCGCTGATGAGCAATAACAATATCCACACCGTTTATAGTTATAATCAAATGAATATATGTTTCATAAGTTTTTAAATATCATTTTTTAAAGTCTTACTATAAAAAAGAATACGGCTAATTTATTGTTTTGTTGTGTGGTATTGTCAGTATTTAGTCTTCCGACCACGTTTACTCTGATGCTAATAACTAATTTGTATTTTTATAAAGAGGAAATTATACATATGATGATACATTTATTTATTGGTACTAAATATGATATATTTGCACTATTGTATAAGAGTTGTAATGTTTATTTCGGATTTTTTATCGTTTAATTGACTAAACAAAAGCCCTTTATACATGTTTTACGTTACTGTAACCAGTGTTTTTGCCAACCAGTCAGTGCGCATGCGCGAAAAATCCCGAATGTAAACACTAACAATTAACTCGTCTATATACGCCCCGCCCCTTTTAGGGGGCATTTGGTAGACATGATATGTCACCCTTGAGAGGATTTTGATAAATATGCTGGTCTATCGTATTGATACCCTTAGAACATTATTTTCTTACCACCTCCAGGATCTATTCAGTCCACCCGACCCCCCCCCCCCCCCCAGATAACTAAGAGCGGCTTTGTTATATTGTAGGGTCTTATTTTTTCGCTACTTTTCTGCTTTCTAAACGAGGAGGCACTTAACTATCTCTAGGTACAAACTACTTTTTACTGTTATATGCACTTGTGTCTCATGAATATTCACAAGTCGACAAAAGATGTTTTAGTTCTTTACCTCAGTTTTCATGACGATATATAACCCCGTGGATTTCGATCTTTTTTTAGACCGAATGCAAATTAGCGAGAGAAAAAATATTTCACTAAGTAGCGAATACTTACTATTCTAAAACTGCAATTTTCTTTAAGCATTAATGCTTGTGCGTAAAGCGTCGTCCCATATAAGCCTGTTCAGGCTAACCTGTGACGACACTTTACACAAATGCATTAAACCCCGTTTTCCCAGAACGAGGTTCATAACTGCTCCGCTCCTACAAAAATTCACTCAATGTTTATCGTTATATTTTTCTTTAAAATTAAAATCCAAAATAACAAGTTAAAGGTTTGAATATCTTCGTACTTGAATAGAATTCGCATCTGTATTCAGTTTATTTTTCAATTGACAAGTTAACAGATGTTCGTTTTTATTTACAAAACAAAACAACAAAATTTCACTTTATTTAGAAACAATGCTATATTTTTTGGAATTCCGTCATATAACTACAATGTATTGCAGTATATAAATATTCCTTTCACCTGATTTCGGACCCGCGTCGTGTGGATGAACAAATCGTCATGGTTACCACTGGATAATGTTCCGGTGTCGTTATAAATGTAATAAATGCCTTTTCCCAAGCTGTCAGCAAAACTACAAACGATTCAAAGATTTATCTTGATTGATTGATAATCATAAAAAGTGCTATTTTTGTTTGTTTAAGAGCTTAATCTGTTTGTTTAAATATAATGTCTACTTTCTCAATTAAATCTACATTGTTTTTTTTTTGCCGTCTGAACGATCTGTGATTAAAGCCAATTAAGAGGAAAACCAAGTATTAAGTCTTATATTTAGTACTTGTAAAACTGTTGGTACATGTACATGCCTTGTCAGTCAAGACCATTACTTTTAGAAGGTGATTGTGTATGACAAATGCACACGGAAGTGCGGTGCTTCTGTTACCGGTGGCGCTTTTGGGGTACCCGGACGAGCAAGATGGTTCCGTCGTCCTTTCGTATGCACTCCGAACGGATATCGCGTCCTGTCTCGCATCTGACGGCACTATCTCCCGGATATGACAAACGGCCCTGAACTCACAGACCGCATGTGACCTCATTTAACCAATGAAAACGTGTATTCTGTTTTCACGATACGATAAAAATGCCAACGAAAATAAAATAAACATTAATTTATATCTGTGGGTATATTATTTACATTCATGGTGTACATAACCTGTTCGTACGAGATATAAAGCTCATAGCAGTTACTAAGCCCTTTACATAAACCTTCGTATGGCACTTTTTGTTGTGGGGAGTTTTTATTTAGCATAATCTATTGGGAAGTGTTTAATGATCTTAAATATTTCAGTCTTCGAAAATAAAACCAATATGGCTTACGCAGTTTTCAAAGAACACAGACGATAAGGGAAAATGTAACGCCACTTCAATATAAGTCTTATGAGCGAGCAATCTTTCTTGCGTAACTCCTATTCGTTCAGAATTATGAGTTGTGTGCTGACCAACATAAGCAATAAGTTCAATGATCTTGCAAACCATTACCTTAATATTGAATATTAAAAATTAACATTTGAAGATAGGTGAAAAAAAACTTTAAAAACATCATGAACACTATATTAAGGTTTAATAAAGTAATCTTAGATGCCGGTATATGAAAAAAGTATTTGAATAACATACACGTATACCAAGGAGCCGCGTTCTAGAAAAATGTCCGCCCAAAATGGGTTTTCGTTAAAGAAACATGTACTTCATTTAAATAAACTATTCCATAAAAGCGGAAACACTGTCGTGCCTGATTAGCCTCTGCGGACTGCACACTCTAATCCAAGACGACACTTAACGCACATGGCCTATGCTCAGTTGTCCCAGAACCAGGTTCATAAGTGGGATTGGGGCTTTCAGATAGAAGAGAGTTGAATATTATGTTACGGACAACACGCCGCAGTTGTTGAATCTTAAAACTAAAAGACACTAACGAGAAGAATGCACGATTACATTGAATCTAATGCAGTAAACAACAAGTGAAAATGTTTTCAATTACTTCTTTCAAAACAGCATTTTGAAACAAGTATGCATTCTTTCATTATTCGACGGTTTATATAGAGGGGTGTTCTCTTTTTCTATACCTGTGTGTGTTTCAGAGTTTATTTACAGGTCCTACTGGCCTCTTCACGAGGTTACGGTAGCCCGACCTGCCCCTGTGACCTCTCAGGAGAAAAAGATTAATTTTAGAGTCAAAGTAGGTCAAATTTACCCCGGTTTCCCGGGTATTAGCCAAATACTTTAATTTTTAAAAGAGTTTGTTGCACGTTGGCCAATGAGACCTTAATGTGCTAGCTACCTAAAGGTGGTGATGAGGAGCGGATCCCGCCGAGTGTCCCGCACATTACTAATGTACAAGACACTCAACGCGATCCACAACCCAACACCACCCGGTACATAGGACCCGGAACACACACATATTCTGCACATATATACTGTTATAGTCAATGCAAGTCATGTATCAGGTTTTGTCAGATGAATTGTAAGTACAACGACTTTTTACTTAGCTCAATATACATTTAAGGCTGCGCATACATCGTGCGAGGCAAGTAATCAGCCGTAACATTAATTGATGTTATAGAGTACCATGTTTTCCCAACCATCGACGTAATATTATGACAAACGTTAGCTATACCCTATTTTATTACGTAATTGTGTTTACTTCCGTTGCGTCATTTTACGTTTCTGATTGAATATCAAAAGCAACATGATTTAACATGGACAATTATCCTAACTTTCAGTATACTCGTTGTTTTCGTTGGCAAAGCTAGGTCACATGTACATGTTTTTATCTATATTAGGCAAGTTGCTTTTTATATGCAGTCAGTAACATTAAGGTAGTGCACCTCTAATGATTTCCCGCGATTTCTTCGAAGGTTGAAGAGCCAACTATTAGGTGCCGTAGCCTAGTGGTTAAGGCGATAGACTAGAAATCTTTTGGGATATTCCCGCGCAGGTTCGAATCCTGCCGACGACGCATGCTTTTTTGCGACGCGTTTTATTTATTTTCTAACGTAATTTGATTTAATTTGGCATATACGCTATATTTATTGTTAAATATGTTGCAATTTTTATGCACATTTTTCAATTATTAAAATTAAAACAACGTTATGGCGAAATTGGGTGATTTACTGTTGAAAATACGAACCGTGCATGTTGCATTTTTATTTTTATTTCAAAAAGTAAACGGTAAATCTGTCTAGTTCTTGGTATTTTTGCTGTATATAGTGTTTCTATAAAAACTAAGTTTAAAATATGACTTAAATGATACTATTTTGAATTTTATGACACTTTGTTTTTAACCGACCCAATTTTTACTTGGCTGAAATCACTTACATTTCATGGTGCTCTTCCATAGATAAAAATTTGTAAAAAATAAATGTCTGTAAAAGAATACTTATTTCATCTTGTTTAAACTTTAAACACCTTTACAGCATCTGTACACACCAACTGCATGCCCATATTTGGAAATTTGAATGAATTATAGAACTTTTACATACCCCAGGGGTGAAAATAAACTGGACAAAAGCCGAGCGTGGGGGTGGTTTTGAAAAAATCGGTATATTTTTTTAAAAAGCATGGAAAGCCTACCTACAAATTTGCATGTAGTTCAGTGAAATGATGCTGATTAAGAAAATAATTAATTAGATTATATTTGGATATGTGCCCATTAGAGGTGCACTACCTTAAATGACCTCCTGGAAGTAATGAAAACGTCAAAATGACGTCATTAGATACATTATAATCTGCTCTGTCTTTACGGTTTGCTTGAAAATGAATGGTGCTCGGTAAGATAAATTTGTTATACGTCTTCTTACTGGCCCGCACGATGTGATACAGGACAGCACACGTATATTAATCACTAACCAATATTAAAGCTCAATTGGTCGTTATCGACTAAGCTACTCCTTAAAAGTAGTTTACTAAATGAACCCTGGGTACGGAAATACGCTTAAAGCCATTTGACTATACCCCAGGGTATTTTAGTATACAAATGTACATCTCCCGTACCCCGTACTTTGTAGTATACTAAAGATTATACCCGGGGTACTTTTAAGTAATACCTGAGCCTACAATGACCAATCGATTTATATCAAAACATACGGAGTAAATAAGAAACCGTGTGACAAATTATACACGGTCAGCATGTGACTTCATTTAAATAAAGATAAACGTGTATTCTCTTCGAGCTAAGATAAACATGCACTGAGATCAAAAACATACATTAATTCATCTCTGTGGGTATATTAGGATTAACATTCAGGGTATACATATTCTTTTCAAACGAGATCTAAAACCCTTCGATTGCGGAGTGCTTATTATTCATAACATAGGAATACTAAGCCCTTTACCTTATGAGTATGGTTAGTGTCGATGTTATTATTGAACACGTTAACTGACTGTAATAATTTATTTATTTATATACCGGTACATTAAATGCATATTCTACCACAGTCGAACACGCATGCATATAAGAATGAGAAGGGAGCTTACCGTGGGCTATTACCCCGATATACCAACGATTGTTAGTATGACGTCACCACTGGGGGCTGACGAGGTCAAAGCGTAGTCCGTTTCGCTACGACGTCGAGTATATGTTTTACTACGAAAACATTGTTTAAATACACATGACATCGAGAACGGATAAGTCGAAAATTGTGTTTAAAACATGTAAGATTATGATTTTGTAATAACAAAAATCTGAATTTAAGCACAATGTCATTTCATAGGTCTGTTACATCAAATTATAATCCAAGATGTGTCTGGTTTATGCGGTCAAACATGAAATAGACCGCTGATTTATCAAACCGAAGTCAAGTTTCACTTTAAAAAAATGCAATTAAGGTTTACAACTGTCTTTAATTGACACAATTTTACAATTTCCATATTGATCTATGTATTGTTAAGCCACTGGGGTGTTTAGAAATGTGTAGGGTGACCCAGTTATCAGAAATAAAGGCTACATATTATTATAAGGCATGATCATGTCTCTGACAGCATACGTATATGCCTCGCTACGACAACGCTTTAGCGTGCATGCGTTTCTCACAGAAGACGTATTGGTTATCTCTCAAAGGCAAAATAAAGAAGAAAAAAAATTAATACAGAGTCATGGAGTGGCTGGATGTTTCCTTTGAGACAGAGGTAGTAACAACGGCACAACATGATCCGAAGCGCACAGTCGACATGGTAATGCACATTATTATGATATAATTACCTTCACGACTAGGCCAAAGGAAACGATTAAAATTGAAAATCCATATACAAGATGACAGTTGAGAGTCGAGAACCTAATGTCGTCGGTCTCAATAAAAATGACGCATCTTCACCTTTTGACAATCCCTTATACGTTCATTTTGATAGAGACCGACGATAGGTTTTCAGCATACGGTACTCTTTATCAAATGACATTCGATTCTCGTTATTCCCAACTCGCGTATCTCGAAACTCTGCTTATGTCAAAGTAAATCCCATGTTCCAACTTCGATCATTATTTATCTCATACGGATTTTGATTTTTACATTGTATATATCAAAGCGATTTTCTTGAAAATCGGTAATCGTCAACTAATTTTGAGGTGATTTTCATGTTCGTATACATGATTGTACCTGTAAAATCCACACCTGTAACAGCCGTAAGGTGTGGAAAGTAGGACCCCAATGGCACAAATCCGCAATTGCATAATCAATATATTGTTGTAAAGTTGTGGCAGTGGGTTTCTGTCACAGGTTATTGTTAACTGCGTACATGACGGCCGGTAAATTTACTTCGTGTTACAATGCGGTTAAGGCCCAGTCTCACTATGATGCCGGCGGAGCCCCAGTGCGTGATCAGGCATCTACCGGGATGAACCGGGGCCCTACCGGGATGAACCGGTGCTCCACCGGGATAAACCGTGGACGACCGGGGACAACCGGTGCTCCACCGGGAAAGTATTAAAATGTTTAATACCTCCGGGATGAACCGGGAGTCACCGGGTAGGACCGGCAACGACCTGCGTGGCACCTGGAACAACCGGGACTGTACCGGGAACAACCGGGACGGCACCTTAGCTCCACCGGGGCCCAAAACCACCCCGGCAGAGCTACGGCAACGCCCTGGTGAATGCCGGCAGAGTCCCTTTATAGCTACGTTACATAAGTAAACCGGTGCTCTGACGGTACCGTTCCGGTTGTTCCCGATGCAGTCCCGGTTGTTTCCAGTGCCAAGCCGGTTATTGCCGGTCCTTCCCGGTAACTCCTGGTTCATCCCGGAGGTATTAAACATTTGAATACTTTCCCGGTTAAACCGGGGCGTTGCCGCAGCTCTGCCGGGGTCTGATGCCGGTATAACCCCGGTGAGTGCCGGCGTAGTGACGGTATACCGGGGCTCTGCCGGGACTCTGCAGGCTTTCACCGGGTTCAACCTTTTCGTTTGGATGTTCATGCGCACAGTGAAGCACGGCATCTTTTGCACTGGGAAATGGCAGTCTGCAGTAACTGAAAACTGCATGTGATATGTCCAGAAATGGATACAGAAACTTCGTTGAGCAACCTATACATTATATTTGTACTTCGTTGCGCAACCAATACATACTCTGTGCGAAACCTTTACATAAAACGACTTGTAATTTCCTTCGAAACAAAGAATTTGCATAATTAAAATATATGTTCGTAACCTGTTTTGTACTTTAAAATGTGTAATGTACACTGAATCGAAGTAAAATGTAGTTTAATTTAATTTAAGTTACCGTAATGGGCTATTTTAACAGAATAACCACCTTATGCATTGCTTCAAATCAAAATATTTCGATTTTAGCTCAAAATAAACTTAAAGGTTGCAACTACGCGCATTTGTTATTAGTTTGTTATTGAAAATAAGTACCTACCATTACTGGATGTTCCGTTCTCTAATCCATAAACACCAGAAAATATGGAACTCGCCTGATTAAGTAGTGTATTTACACCATGTTTTCGTAGTAAAACATATACCCGACGTCGTAGCGAAACGGACTACGCTTTGACCTCGTCAGCCCCCAGTGGTCACTTTGATTATCCGCGCACTGTTTATGAATGAAGACGACGTCATTTGATTTCATCGTTGTGGTGACGTCACGTTTTCGCGGAAAAGTGGAGGAAGTTCGGTTAATATAATTCGCATTTATAACCTTTAAATCGCGGATAACTTATTAATGAAATTGTGTTAGAATCCAAATTATCGACGTGTAAGCGTTGGTTATTGCGGTAATAACCAACGGTTCGTCGTTCCGATGCTTCTTTCCAAACAACTCGGGCTACGCCCTCTTGGTTTAATTACTACGCATCGGAACTCCAAACCGTTGGTAATAACCACAATAACCAACGCTTACACGTCGATTATTTCTTAAAAAATATACCCGTGAATTAATTACCGGTAGTTAATACTCATGTTGCAGCAATTCTGTTTGTATTATGTCTCAATCTACACGCCTCAAATAAGCCTTTTTCTTTGACAACTAGGTTTAATGCATGTGCATAAAGTGCCGTCTCATATATGCCTGTTCAGTGTGCACATGCTATTCAGGAAAGACACTTTCCGCTTTAATAGTAATTTTCGTTGAAAGGAATTCTCTACTTAAAGTTTATGCTTAAAGAGTTGTATCTGATTTGCCTGTGCACACGAACAAGCATTTAGCTCAGTTGTCACAGACCGATGTTTAAATAAATACGTACTAAGCATGTCCATATAGTTCTTAGCAATCTTCTTTCATCGTTTCACGTGTTTAATAGCGCAGACTTCTCTAAACATATTACTGTTTGTTTTCTCCGGAAACCACCTTAGTCAATTTTGAAGCGAATTGTATTTTAATTTTTATTTGAACGGCGGCTTCATGATACACATTTTGCAAGAATATGACCAGAATATATTAGATAATATCTTATCATAAGGCATAGCTATGGTATGTGAGAAAATCCCTGCACGACAATTGGAACACGATGTAACATCCAAAACTGCGTATGATTTAGTTAACACTTGGTCAAAGTCAAGAACCTCGTGAAAACATTACGCTACGCTCTTGGAAGAATGGATTTAATGCATGCGTAAAGTGTCGTTGTAGGTTAGCCTGTGTAGTCTGCACAGGCTTTTCAGAGACGCCGCTTTTATGAAGTTTTGCGTTTACAGAAAGTGGATTCTAAAAGACAATCCTGTGAAGGCGGAAAGTGTCGTCCCTGACTAGAATATGCGGACTGCACAGTCTAATCTGGGACGATAATTTACCCACATGCATGAAGCCCAGGTTTTCCAGAACGAGGCTCCATTCTGTATTTTACACGGAACAGATCACCAAAGTATCAATAACATGCACGTGGGCAATTGATAATGGCATATATTTAAAAAATAAAATCGCGTGTATAATGATAAGCGGTAGATCAGCCTCAATTTCCCTGTTTCGCTCTCCGAAAATATACCCAATATGGGCAATGTAGTTTCCAAAGAACACAGACGATAAGGGAAACGGTTACTCCTCATCGATATCTGTCTTATGAGCCACAGGTGGTTAGCGTGTGGCTATGATATTAATTAGTGAAAACATCATTTTGAATGATAAATAATCATATTATAACGAAAAATTAACTTTTCTGAAAAAAAAAATTTCACTATCAAATATATATATAACAAGGTATGCAACTCAAAATCACCCCAAAACGGGGTGCATCGCTTTGAACAGCCATATCTTCATCAATTGTGCAGCGATTTTCACGATCTCGGTCTTATTCAACGCAGAAATGAATTTCCTTTCTGGAAATGTATATGTCTTGCAATATTTTTACAAATGCTGGGTCAACTTTTAAGAAATAACACGATACACAACACGCATGACCCAGTTGACAGTGATCATGTATTCTTTATGAATGAAATCTCCAGTTGTAAAGACACACCTCCGCATTGGACCAATGAAATCACTCGTATGTTTAAAATGTCAGTTAGTTGAAATGTATGTAAACAAAGGTTTCAAACGGCGCTGGACAGTTAGTCTTGATGCAGAATGTAACGACAAGAACGGTAATAATGTTTTTTCATACGTTTTATTGAATTATGGTATCGAACTACATGAACTTTGTAGGGAAGTTGCCCTTTACTCCGTGAAGATTTCAGTCTTAAAGAATACATGATCACTGTCAACTGGGTCATGCGTGTTGTGTATCGTGTTATTTCTTAAAAGTTGACCCAGCATTTGTAAAAATATTGCAAGACATATACATTTCCAGAAAGGAAATTTATTTCTGCGTTGAATAAGACCGAGATCGTGAAAATCGCTGCACAATTGATGAAGATATGGCTGTTCAAAGCGATGCACCCCGTTTTGGGGTGATTTTGAGTTGCATACCTTGTTATATATATATTTGATAGTGAAATTTTTTTTTTCAGAAAAGTTAATTTTTCGTTATAATATGATTATTTATCATTCAAAATGATGTTTTCACTAATTAATATCATAGCCACACGCTAACCACCTGTGTTATGAGCAGTCTTTAAACGACATCTTAGTATTGCGTAAGTCATATTAGTTCAGAAACACGAGTAGTGTGCTGACCAATTAAGCAATAAGGTCCGTGATCTTCCAAAGCAATACCTCAATCATGAATATTTAAGGTAGTGCACCTCTAATGATTTCCCGCGATTTCTTCGAAGGTTGAAGAGCCTACTATTAGGTGCCGTAGCCTAGTGGTTAAGGCGATAGACTAGAAATCTTTTGGGATATTCCCGCGCAGGTTCGAATCCTGCCGACGACGTATACTTTTTTGCGACGCGTTTTATTTATTTTCAAACGTAATTTGATTTAATATGGCATATAAGCTATATTTATTGTTAAATATGTTGCAATTTTTATGCACATTTTTCAATTATTAAAATTAAAACAACGTTATGGCGAAATTGGGTGATTTACTGTTAAAAATACGAACCATGCATGTTGCATTTTTATTTTTATTTCAAAAAGTAAACGGTAAATCTGTCTAGTTCTTGGTATTTTTTCTGTATATAGTGTTTCTATAAAAACTAAGTTTAAAATATGACTTAAATGATACTATTTTGAATTTTATGACACTTTGTTTTTAACCGACCCAATTTTTACTTTGCTGAAATCACTTACATTTCATGGTGCTCTTCCATAAATAAAAATTTGTAAAAAATAAATGTCTGTAAAAGAATACTTATTTCATCTTGTTTAAACTTTAAACACCTTTACAGCATCTGTACACACCAACTGCATGCCCATATTTGGAAATTTGAATGAATTATGGAACTTTTATATACCCCAGGGGTGAAAATAAACTGGACAAAAGCCGAGCGTGGGGGTGGTTTTGAAAAAATCGGTATATTTTTTTAAAAAGCATGGAAAGCCTACCTACAAATTTGCATGTAGTTCAGTGAAATGATGCTGATTAAGAAAATAATTAATTAGATTATATTTGGATATGTGCCCATTAGAGGTGCACTACCTTAAAAATAAGACATTTATGGAATGAGTGTTCCTGAAAAAAAAGAAACTTGAAAACATTAATCAAAAAATATTTTTATTAAATACAATAATCTTAGATGCCGGTACATAAAAAAGTTATATCTTATAATCTCAATATATCAATAATCTTAGATGCCGGTACATAAAAAAGTTAAATGATTTGAATAACATACACGTATACAAATGAGAAGCGTTCTGGGAAAACTGGGCTTAATGCGTAAAGTGTCATCTTAGATAAGCCTTGCAGTCGGCACCGGCTTATCAGGGACGACACTTACCACCTTTAATGATTTTTTTTTCGTTTAAGGAGGTGTCGTCCAAATTTAAAATCCAGTTTAGACGGTAAATGTCGTCCCTGATTAGACTTACACACTTTCGCACATGTATTTAGCCCAGTTATCCCGTAGAGCGGCTCAAACTATAACGGGGCATATTTTCACTCCTGAGAACAAGGACCAATGCACTTCCATAGAGGAATTTTAATGTAAAATTCCTTTCTAATAAGGTGACGTAAGTTATGGTACATTTACAAATAAGAAACATCGATATGCTGTAATAATAAATCTTTATTTCGAATATCAGAAGAATTGTTTTAATGGCATCTTATACTTGTTTTAATAAATTGTCTTACAATTTTTAATAACCATTATTTTCTTTAATGTTATGGAAAAAATATGTGAGTGTTTTAATGAAAATATGCTTCCGTCCCTGTACCAAACTGTAGCTGTGTACGCGGCCCGTTAGGCTCACTCGGTAACTACTTGTCTGTATAGCGAGAGATTTAGGGTACATTTTGCACATTCCGGTGACAATTACGATGTCTTAGCGGTTCTTTATACGTATTTTTGTTCATCACATACAAACGTTACAGGTTTGCGCTAACTTACATTTTATATGTGTGCTTTTGAATCTGATCCACGTTAAATTACATAAAGCAGGAGTGCATCATGCTGTTTTCATATGGCCCGGCATCTGATATTGTTTTATATACATGTATTTAAGAACATGTTCAAACATTCAGTGCAATTATTTGTCAAACAATATTTAAAAACAACTTTTAAAATAAAAAAACAACAACAACATATAATTGCGCTTATTGAACGTTGGCATAAACTATTTAAAATACCCGTTTACAGTATATTTTTAACGCCGCATATGCATATGCATAAAAAGGACGTCCAAACCAATGGGCTGTATGAAAATTGATATGTTTTACTATTGTTGGATCATAACCGAACGCATTGCCTTCTTGAAATGGATACAAACCTGACCGAAGCTTAAAGCCTTACGAATAAACACCTTGATTAATCTTGTAAACAAAGAGTATACATATGTCAATTGTTGTATTTGGTGAAAGTTATTATAATCCGCTTTTTCACACTGAGTACAATAATATACTTTAAACAAAAATAAAAAATATATATTTCACATCAATTTGGCGACTGAGAGAGCTTGGGCCGTTAACCACTGCGGCCTCAAAACAAATTGTTATTAATTGCTGAGCATATTACGCTACACGATTTTAATGACAATATAGCGCCGTTGAAACGTGTCCAGAAAGCATAAAGACGCCATGGGAACACCGAGCGTGTATGTGCATATCGAAGTTTATGAGGTCCTACCGCGCCGGCGGCTGCATTATGTGTGTACCCGGAGTATGTCCGAGCACTAATAATTAATTTACTGACTCGACTCACAAAGTCATAATTAACTTTTAACTACAGTTGCAATTTCCAGCTACTCAGTATTTAAGTGTTTGCTAAAATACATTCAATGGTGACCACCAAACGAAATAGGCCTTGGGCGTGGATCGAACCCGGGGCGCCAACGTGAGAAGCTCGTATACGAACCAGCGTTAAACTGACATCTTGCTTGGTGGAACAGCAATAGCGCCCCATGTCGCGGGAAATACCTCTAAGTAAAACCCGAAGTTCATCTTACTGGTGGCGTCTTTGCAACAGCAACTCGGAAGAACGCAACGATACACCGATGAGACGCAGACGCTGGGTTTCCGCGGAACGACGCAGAAATGGTTACTGGATCGCTTGAGACTCTACGACAATCTCACTGCATTCCGTCCATCGGGGTCCATTAATAAACTGTCCCGCCGATGGCGTGTTTATGCCTTATCTATTTTCGTTGAAAGTTTTTCATATGATTACAGAAATCTATAAATTTAGATAAAACGTGTAAATGAATCATTTATGTATCATTAATGTTCAGAAAATGATTTGTCGAGTTGATGAAATTCTTTTTGAATTGACATTTTTATCGAACAAAAATTTCCCAAGCATGGTTTTCCAAACAGATTTCAAAGAAAATTAATTTATAGTCCCATTCGTAGTACGGGGGAGGTAACAGTGCTGTTTACTGGCTTTATTGATTATCATTAATAACGTTTGATGAAAGTATTAAAAGTACAAATTACTACGCCTACAAGCTTTCATACGTAATATATACTGCTACACAGGGACCTATATGTTTGTATAGGTCCCTGTGCTACAACAGTAGGTGTTTAAAAACAGATCAGTGTAACAGTTTTTGCGGCATGTATAACGGCTCGCACGTCTAGTTGGACGCATTGCACACAATATTTCAGAATTTAATATGATTTAACTTTTTTATTTTCCGTCGCTTACAAATAATAGTACTTGATTAACGATCTGTTAATATGTTTCACGTTCTATTAATATAGTTCGCGAGTGTACAGACTTCCCGCTTTCCGTTGTGGTTTGCGTTTCCGTCTTATCAGTGGAACATTATACAAAAATTACGAAATCTCGTGATTGCATATGATACAAATGTAGACTTTCGTAGACCTACATCTATACGTATATTGACTATACATATACTTAGCTATGTGTAATATATATATTTACACTGATTATCGATACTGGTTAGATAAAGCTGTGTACGATATGACACAAGGCTCTTATTTTACTCAACGACAAAGGACATCATTCGTTCTTTTTACGAAACTGTTTGGCCCTTTTCACTGTGTTTGGCATTTTCAGTATCTAACTATCGTTGGACCTGAAAATCATTCGCGAATCATGAATATTTCATGACAATGGGGGAAATTTTCCGTGCGAACGTATTAAAAAGAGATATGTATTATACTATTGTTTATACGCTTGTAAAGGTTAAAAATAAAGTACATATTGCCATTTCCGTTCACTTAAAACCCTTTCCGCGGATATGGGCCCTCTGCGGTCTTCAATCATATCCCTTGCGACGAAGGCAGCAAAAGTGCCTCTTGTTGTGAAATTTATGTGATTATGGAGCAACTGATATTATTTGGCAAAATTATTTTCAAGGAAAATGTATACTTTTGTTTATCATTATTCGGCATAGCAACGGAATTTATTTCCATTTTTGGTACGAAATTCGGAGGAACGAATAGATCTAAAAGAAGCTGTTTTCACGAACTCATAAATTATCGACGCAGAAAACAACGCGGGAATATTTCGTGCATTTCCAATAAACGACCATAAAGCTCCATTCTGCAACAACAACGATGAAAGTGTGGTAGGCCTTTTTAATAATGAATTCATACTGTTTGTTAACCATATATTTAATTATAAATAATGACATTGAACCACATCAAGACACTGATATGATTCGCCCCACGATAAGTTCGACCCCGTTTGCATGGCCGTTAATAGCTAAAGAAACTTCAGCGTACAGTTTATAAATATAGTATTGACATACCTGTACGCTGAAGCCAACCCTGTATCGAAAGTCAACCAGAGTCGTAACATATTTATGTCACGCTATAAATCAAAGAAAGCTCATTTTCTTGGATACATTTCTACATATATTGGTGAATGAATATAAATTACCCCATCGAGGAATATTTTAAGGTTCAAATGTTTCAAATGCATCTTACAATAGATGAAAATAAATCATCAGTCTGAAATTCACAATTTTGACGCCATTGTCGCTTTGTCACGTGACTAGTTTTCATTTGGATGCTTTTGGATCGACCTTGACATTTTACACAGGTACCTGAAAAAAAAATTTGTTCCTTAAATGTATAATAAGAGTAAAGGTATCCAACAGGTGTATTGAATAACAATATGCAACAGCATAAACGATCAAACAATGCGCACATATGTCGTTGTGGTTGCCAGCAGGAAGGGTCCATCTATGATAAAAAAAACTTTATTTGATGAAAATCCACCAAGTATGTCCAAAACAGCTAAAAGTTTTACAAATATGACCCCAAAATCAATGTGTGTACAGTCTTTCCGAAATACCGTCGGTCCTCGGATTTTTCCGATAATAATTTGGAAAATCCGGAAATGAATCTAATATTGCCGGACCTCGTGTCCGGTAATAAAATTATGGCCAAATTTGGTATTCCATAAGCTATTTCCATTAAAGTTTCAAGGTAAAAGTGGGAATTTACCGAGCTATTTATGAATACTCAAATCATGTAAAACATTGTTTCATTGGTTGCATTTCTTGAATGACGTACGTGCATATACGGTATCCAGGGCTTTTTTTCCTTCTTTGGGATCCGCCAAAAATCGGCCCTTTCCCCTCAGATTTTTTTTCCCCTCAGCAGGTTCTCCCAGACTTCCTTTTTTTTCCCCTAAAAAAATAAAAAAAAAAAAAAAATTTTTTTTTTAACTTTAAATACATAAGTTAACCTGATCCAGTGTAGAAAATATAACATATTGCATAATTAAATTATCTGTTGCCTTGATTTTGTTTTGAAAAACAGCAAAATATAATGAATTGATTATTTAAGACTTTCCTTTTTTTTCCCCAAAATCCGGCGTTTCGTGTGATTTTTTCTCCTAAAATCCGGCATTTTGCGCGATTTTTTTCCCCTAAAAAAAGGCCAGGCCCTTTCCCCAAAATCAGATGAAAACCCCTGGTATCCGAAGATTTTTGCTGCGTCGTCAATGCAAATTACACACTACGTCATCACTATATGAGTAGATTCGCAAAGGAAGAGAATCGATACCATATTCATTTGGTTCCCGTTATATCCGATTAATTCGTTAGCAAGCAGGGAATTAAAACAGGTCATTGTGATCTTCCCGCGATCTGTCAACACCTACACAGGTGTTTGAAGCGATCTGACAATATCTACACAGTATCCAGATACAGTCAAACCTGAATTCAGCTGTCAGTCGAGGGAAATGACCAAAGTGACCGTTGTCCACAGGTGACCGTTGAATTCGAATCACAATTTTCAGATGGTTTGTCAGTTGGTAGTATTGCTACGTCGTTACCCCACCCAGTAGTTTGCATACAGTGTTAAACAAATGCTCATTGCCTTTAACTAAGCATAATATCATAATATCTTATAGATTGATTTAATTTCATATCGTTATTAAACTAAAGCAATTACTTTAGCAACGCTAGTATAATTGTTTCCTCATGCATCTCGATCATTCAGTAAATAAAACTTTTCACGTGCCGTTGATGTCACGTCCGTACAAGTCTAAAAAGCGGATTCGCTTTCATAAACCGATAGTACGGTGATATTGTACCGTTCTAATTCAAAGAAAAAGACGCAAAAAGGTTGTTAAAATTTATTCGTACGCAAACATCACACAAAAAGCATTTTAATTTAACAACCTCATACAAAATACAACGCTTCAAACTCACATTTGCATTCGTTTCATACTTCTCCATAATTTCTCGCTTACGCTTGAGCACACTCTATACTTGCGTACATCCAACACAGAGCTCACTTGCTATTACACGCAAACTTTTTCCAGATTCAAACAGTTTCAAACACTTGACTCGCTCCTTTAATGTGAGGAACTTACGTTAACCACTCATTGTTATTCCGTAATTTATTATTCCGATTGCTTTTTAAATTGTTGTGGACGCTAGAAAGCTCTTTTAAAGAGTGATCCGAAAATGTTATTTTAAAATCGATACTCAATGTTGTAAGTCAATGTACTAATTAGCGGTTATTTAATTAGCGATTATTACTTTAAACGTGTCAAAAAGTCTGACATACTTTCTGTTGAAGAAACCCCCACAATTATCCCCGGAAAACAAACCTTCTCAACACCTTATTATTTGTTTACTCGCAGCGGGCCGCTTTTATATTATCAAAGGCAATTACTGCTATCAAACGCTTTAACCGCAAAATAGACGGACTAATGATGTGCAGTGTTTTTAATTTTCGCGACTCGAGACGACTGACGCGTGACCGTTGATTTCAGTTCAAACATGAATTTCGGGGCTGAATATAATGGCCGTTGGCCATTATGGACAGGTGGCCGTTAAATTCAGGTGTAATATAGTGTTTTTCGTCGGGGGGGATTCCAGACTGACCGTTGTCTGCAGGTGACTGGTAAATTCAGGTGGCCGTTAGGTCAGTTTCGACTGTATATAACTGGTGATTTTGTTTTCATTTTATATTTTAATATCTTAAAACATTTCAATTAAAATTTGGTGAAGGAGCCAAACCAAACTCTCATGATGATCAAACTCAGCACTGCAGATGTTACAGCTTATGACCCTTCAGCAGCTGTAGACAAATGGCTGTTAAGATTCGATGGTTTTATGTAAAATTAAATATTTAATGAGGTTTTTACGTAACAAACTCACACCTACATACAGGACCAACAAAGTTTTCTGCCATAATTAAAAAAAACAACATCCAAATAATTCCCTCAAAAGCATTGGGATTGACTTTAAGACTAGTATAATACTATAAGGTATGCAAGCCTACAACAGCTTAGCAAAAAAGATTAAGTAGTATATGCTCATGATACAGGGAGATGGTCTTCCTCGATTTACTTATTAGCGCCCACCCAAGGCTATGCCTGATGGGTATCTAACGAAAGAAGATTAGTCAGAGGAGGTGTCTTCAGTAGAGGATTCAGATATCCAGGATGAAGAGACAAATGCTAAAGAAATCTTGGCAATTCTGAATGATTAAATGCATGATTTGTATATTAATCTGATAATATTAAAATATTGTAAAAATATCATCTTTGTCTTTCGTCGTCATTTTTTACTTTTTGGGCCTGAAATAATCAGTCTGGGTCGGAAATGGCTGCATGATTATAGGACCTCATGGCTGGCAATAAATTATAATTTTGGGAAGGACTTGTGTAATTCCGGACGTCCAACTGTCAGTAATGAATGAAGGCGATTTTTGGTCGATTTTTCACAATAAAATAAGAACATTGCTATAAAGTCCACGAATGTTTTTCATTTACTAAGTTTGCCTTCGAACCAGGCCTCGAAGAATTTTTCCAGAGCCAGTCTTACAATCCACTCACCCTTCACTTTAATCTTAACTCGTCCTGCATTAAAAAAATATATCTATATTTATAGTTATGATCAACCAGAATCTTTAACCTATGTAACATAGTGACACTAACTACATTATCTGATGGATTTTATTTGCTTTCCTTACGTTTTCTGCACCTGTTTCCTTTTTTCAATACTTTCCGCTTCTCGTTTTGATGACCTTTCTTTCTGTTCCCTGTCTCCACCACCTTGCAGATATTTTTAAATAGAACCCTTTTTCATGCTGAGTTTTAACATCTCAGACAAACTTTTACTGAAAGACACGCTTGATTGACAAATGGTTACAATATGGTAAATTTTGGCTAAGGCTTCTGATTATGAAATATTCTGTTTATTAATAATTATTTTTCTGTTTATTTTTAATTAAATTTTAATTAAGAATTATAATTAACCAATTATGTATTGTTTTTTTTTATATTTACATTAAAATGAAATTTTATTCTTCACGGAATGACCAATATATTTAACTGTTTTTTTTCACTTTTAATCCATTAGCTAAGAGCACTGACGCCTACGAAAACAGCGCAGCCGATTACGAGAATTATTTTTACTGTGCCCGTGACGTCATTTTTCATTGTCAAAACAAAAGTGCTGTTTCTTTGTGTACTAATTCTTTTTTTTGTTCGTTCAAAAATTGTTCGCAATTTGTCTCTATGTGGCAGGAGTTCTGGAACTGAATTTATATTTCTCAACTTGAAAAACAGCACTCGCCCGGTCGGTCGAGTATTTAACAAACTTTACTCGCCCGACCATCAACTTCACTCGCATATGCGAGCGGTCGAGTGGATTCTTCAAGGCCTGCTATGGCATTCTTAAGTCCCAGTTGAACGGTAAAAAGCCGGAAATTCAGAAGAAACAACAGATTTAGTGTACTTTCACTTTCACGACCATCATTTGAGGCAGAAGTCGGTGTTTCGGACAGAAGACGTTTCCATTGGTTGAAAATAAAATTGGTAAACTTGTTCTATAATTTACGACTTATTCAACCAATTGATAACAAGATAAAAATTTACCGCGTTCCATCAATAAAATGGATTCAGTTTGAACATAAAATATAGTATTTGGTGTATTTACTACTTTTTCTGAGCATTTTTGTTGTGCCGTTACCAAAGAACGACGTAGTTCGATGGCAAACTGAGTAAATGACAAACGTACGTGGAGTTTATAGCAAAGTTCTTGTTTAAGTGTGAACAATCGACCGAAAATCGCCTTCATTCATTACTGACAGCTGGATGTCCGGAATTGCACACTTTCATTTTGGGGTGCTATTTGTGAAACTTTTAGCTGTTTTGGATGATTTTCATCAAATAAAAGGTTTTTTATCATAGATGGACGCTTCCTGCTGGCAACCACAATGACATATGTGTGCATTGTTTGATCGTTTATGCTGTTGCATTGTGTTATTCAATACACCTGTGTAATCATCGTTGGATACCTTTACTCTTATTATAAATATAAGGACCAACAATTTTTTTTTCAAGTACCTGTGGACATTTTATGCTTAAATTGTAAACATTACTTTCGTTTTCTGAAATCTATTATTTTTGCTTAACAACTTACGTCTGGTGGATTAAAAGACTGATTTCAGTGTGAATCAGGTAATTTTAAATAATATTTACTTTGAATTTGTATTTACACTACAATTTGTTTACAAAACAAGCCAGAATAATCTAAAGTACCGGGAAATGTCATTCTGAATTTGAAAACACTTGAGCACATGGTTTGTTACTAAAAATAGATATAACGTCATATGACCGTGAAATCTCGGAGATTCGCATTTCAAGAAAGTCTGTCACATCGCTGTTTTTCTCGACATGTAAGAGCAGAATAGATAAATTTTAAATGTTTAAGATAGTATTTTGTGAAAGAATATATTGGTTAAATGTGAAAAATGTCAATCTTTCCAATCAAGTGGTTGATTTGGGCCACTAACTGCATTTAAAAGCTGTTTTGGACCGGTCTTTGTTAACTGTCAACTTTTGGGGACTTTCTGGTTGACTTTCCTATTGGGGTTGGTCCATAACTATAAAGTCGCGCCAGTCAAAAATCATAAAAAGCGACATTTAAAGTTATGGTAGCCAGAACTAGGCCGTTAATAGGTTTAAAGTTAATTGATACCATGCTCTGAATTGCCAATACAACATGTAATGCAGGTCTAGTTTGATTACTTAAGGGATAAATGATCAGGCCTACGAAAAAGAGAGAATTGCATGAATACACATGCATGCTATTGTGTATTTTTAAATCTTGTCCTCCATCTGAAATTTAAATATGAAGATCAGGCCAAACAAAATAAATTGTACGGTTCGGGTAACGGCTGAAAAAACATTAGGTAGGGTAGGTATGTATTTTTTTGTCCCCTACCGGTTTCACCGGAGCGGACTTATGGTTTGCGCTCTGTCTGTCAGTCAGTCTGTCAGTCAGTCTGTCAGTCTGTCTGTCACGCTTTTCTGGATCCTGCGATAACTTGAAAAGTTCTTCATATTTTTTCATGAAAATTGAAACATGGATAGATGGCAATATGGACATTATGCACATCATTTCATTTTGTTCCTACGTCAAAAATTATGGTTGCTATGGCAACAAAAAAAAAAAAAAAAAAAAAATTCTGACAATGGTGGAAATTTCTGACAATTTTTTTTTGGTCTTTGCGCTGGCTTACATGCTTTTGCAATGGCTATAGTGTTATAATATATTTTTTTAACCATACATTGTCGTTTTGTTTCAGAAAGTGGCCATAATTTCATGATACTTCTTTCAGTTATTGAACCATCCATTAACATGGATCAATAATTAATATTAATATATTTACCTTGCAATGTCCATTTAAGTTCCATGCTGTTTAAGGTACAGCAGGACAAACATAATAAAGCAATATATGCATATGAATCTGATTATACACAGATCCACTAACATATAAGTGAAACCATGTTTGTCTTATCCCTTTTTTTAACGATAATCTTGTCAGATCATTTCACTTCAGATGTTTTAACTTTACAAGTAAACTGAATGCTACATGTTACAATTTGCAAACACTCGTGACATATATCCACTGAGTACATTACTAATAAATGTGTTGTTAGTATGTAAAACGTTTTATCCATCTTTGATTATCACAGGCATTTCATTAATCCCTTCTAAATGTATGATCTCCATCGTTAATTTGATCGTTATTCGTCATTTTTCGCCAAGCGTCACAATTTATTTTCTGTATAGTCCGCCATCTTGTGAAAATGATGTAAGCGACAGGTGCGCATAGCAACGTAAAAGATATTCATCAAAACGCTGGCAGAATCCATTATTTTAGCTTAGAAATGGAAAAAAAACACGTAAAATTGGATGATTGATAACGAAAGCGGAAGTGGCAAATGTGCAGTTATTTTCCGGCACTATCAGATGGTACCCGGGATTTTTTTCCAAGATTGTTTTTTTTTAACATGACGAAAAAAAGTAGGGTCGGGACCAAAATCGTAGAAAGGATCGGGTTACCCGTACCATACAATTTGTTATGCCCCCCTTTGAAGAAGAGGGGGTATATTGTTTTGCTCATGTCTGTCGGTCGGTCCGTCCACCAGGTGGTTGTCATACGATAACTCAAGAACGCTTGGGCCTAGAATCATGAAACTTCATAGGTACATTGATCATGACTCGCAGATGACCCCTATTGATTTTGAGGTCACTAGGTCAAAGGTCAAGGTCACGGTGACTCGAAATAGTAAAATGTTTTTTTGAATGATAACTCAAGAATGCATACGCGGCCAACAGGGCACACTCTGAACAATATTACTGAAGCAACTGGTCTGTAATCCTAAATCTATAATTATCAGTCCAATGAAACATCATCCTTTTAGTAAAATACAGGGGATAAGTAAAAATATTATCAGAATATGAGATTTTTTGTATATTTTGTATATTCAATATTCAAGGACAGGGGAGGTTATACACTCTTATATATAGGGGAAACAAATGCAATAAGTTTGAATTTATTGTTACAGCATTTGCCTCCCTTGTAATAAATTTAAATTTTACCAAATGTAAGGCTAACTGCATTTTTTATACGCCCGTATAAAATACGGGACGTATTATGTGAAACCCCTTGGCGGGCGGGCGGGCGGCGGGCGGGCGGGCGGCGGGCGGCGGGCGGAAGGCATCACTTTGTCCGGACTCTAATTCAAATTGTATTCATCCGATCTTCACCAAACTTGGTCAGCAGTTGCATCTAGTTGATATCTAGGCCAAGTTCGAATATGGGTCATGCCGGGTCAAAAACTAGGTCATAGGGTCAATAAGTGCATTTTCAAAGGGGCCACTTTGTCCGGACTCTATTTCAAATTGTATTCATCCGATCTTCACCAAACTTGGTCAGCAGTTGCATCTAGTTGATATATAGGCCAAGTTCGAATATGGGTCATGCCGGGTCAAAAACTAGGTCATAGGGTCAATTAGTGCATTTTCAACGGCGCCACTTTGTCCGGACTCTAATTCAAATTGTATTCATCCGATCTTCACCAAACTTGGTCAGTAGTTGCATCTAGTTGATATCTAGGTCAAGTCCGAATATGGGTCATGCTGGGTCAAAAACTAGGTCAAAGGGTCAATTAGTGCATTTTACTTTGTCCGGACTCTAATTCAAATTGTATAAATCTTATCTTCACCAAACTTGGTCAGTAGTTGCATCTAGTTGATATCTAGGCCAAGTTCGAATATGGGTCATGCCAGGTAAAAAACTAGGTCATAGGGTCAATTAGTCCATTTTCAACAGCGCCACTTTGTCCGGACTCTTATTCAAATTGTATTCATCCGATCTTTACCAAACTTGGTCAGTAGTTGCATCTAGTTGATATCTAGGTCAAGTTCGAATATGGGTCATGTCGGGTCAAGAACTAGGTCATAGGGTCAATTAGTGCATTTTCAACGGCGCCTCTTTGTCCGGACTCTAATTCAAATTGTATTCATCCGAAACTTTTAAACAACTTTTTATCCTGCGTCAAAGTGGTATGGGGGTCTAAACAATTATGATTTAAATATTGTGTTTTAGAGAACAAATGAGACTAAGTGTACACTTATTGATATCAATGCATATATATGAATATATCAGTTATATAAGTTGTTGTTGTTTTTTTTGCTTATTTCCAAAACAAATACATCAATCATCAGTGTATCATCTCCAATGGCACACGAATCGGGCGTATATTGCTCCGTCATGCGGCGCTCTTGTGTAATGCATACTACTACTACTACTACTACTACTGCTGCTGGTGCTGCTGCTACTGCAGCTGCTGCTACTACTACTACTACTACTACTTCTACTACTGGTACTACTACTACTTCTACTACTGCTACTACTACTACTACTACTACTACTACTACTACTACTACTACTACTCTACTCCTACTACTACTCCTACTACTACTACTACTACTACTACTACTACTACTACTACTACTACTACTACTACTACACCACCACCACCACCACCACCACCCACCCCTGTAACTCTCTCAATGTTGAAATGACACATGTAGACACAAATTGTGGCCCAGTTACAATTACGCATTACAAACCATCTCGCAGAATTTCAGGGTCTGTACTCAGTCACCAGGGGTTTTTTTTACTAAGAAAGTGACGCCGATATTCGGCGTCTTCCCCTACCAGAATTTTTCCCCTCAAAATACAATTTCCCCACCAAAAATATCATTTTTCACCAAAATATAATATTTTCTCTCAAAGAAATGTTTATTTTTCCTTTGGGCATTCGACAATTATCCAATTTGCACCATGTACAACGATCTTTCTCTCTCTCTCCAGACGAACACAAAAAATCTGGGAATCCCAGTTATTCTAAATATAGCTCTTAAATAACGTTATGTAAATTGGCAACTAATCGTAATAATCATGTGACTATTTAACTGGATACCGGTCTTGCGCGAGAAGGGTGTTTCGTCAATAAATTACCAGAAACCAGTCGAATTTTCATCAAGGCTATGTGCAAGCCAAGATATAAACGTGAAAACAGAAAAAAATGTCTCACAATTGGCGTTCTTACACAAACAAAATAAAACATTCAGACTCGGAAGATACTGAACGCATCGAGGCATTTTTTAAGAAAGAATCATCGAAAACCGTTGTAACCCATCAGGATTCTGAGGTAATCAACATCGAACATTGTGAAAGTGAAAGTAGACAATCGGCAGCTGCTGCTCCTTTCCCTTCCAATACTGTAGCAGATCAAGATCGTCAACCCATTCATCATGAAATTGAAATCACAAAATTGACATCGTCCCCCGGCCCCAGTACAGAAATATAGTTGAAAACATTTCCCATAATTAGATCTACACCTGCAACTTAATTAAGGACTTTGACTTGAATACGTGTTTAATGTGTTTTAGAACAAAAAGGGCGGAAACAAGACTCTTTTGATGAGTTATAGACATTGAAATGAACAGTTTTTATTTTTTCCCCTAATATGTCTCTTTCGCACTCTTTTTTCCCCTTTCACACAGCGTCCAGCGTCTTCCCCGTTCTCTAAAAAAAACCCCTGGTCACTAAATCATCAGGGGAAGACTTAATTGACTTTCAATAAACACAGTTTTGCTTTCAAGATGAGATTAACAAACACTACTGAAATAGTAGTGTCTCAATGAGATGGAAATCGTTTAATGATCTAACCACAAATGTTTTCTGTACTTGGTCAGCACCTCTGGAAATGGTTCCTGAACGCCTGAATGACTACCCTAATTTGCCAGTTTGCTATATTTGCTATTTTGAGTTCAATTTTATATCGTAAAGCATTGTGCTAAAGTGTGCCATTTACAAATAGCAATGAGGTTTTTAAAGACTTGCGTCATGCAAAAATGGGTCTTATGCCATATGCGCTCATTATAGCTATATCCCACCCAGACTACGCATCTTGCAGTCTGGCAGGGCCCTTGCTACACTTTGGGGGATTGGAGCCGGGGCCCTTAGCGGGGGGAATTTCGCATTGTTTTGGGCGAAAAGGGAAATTTTACAAGATCTTTTCACCAGCCATTCAACACTTAATTTTTTTATATTTTAATGTAATTTACATAAATATACATTTAATCAAAGGTTAATAGCACGATACCAGCTGGCAACATAGGTATACAAGTAAAATTTTTTTTATATATTTTTGAGGGGGGAATTTTTAGCTGAAATAGGGGAAAAAAGTATACTATTTTAAGGGCGGAATGGGGCCGAATTTCGGACCCAAAACCGGCCAAACGAGGGCCCTGTCTGATCAGGAGATACATAATGAGACCATTATAAACAGTGATTTTTTTTGCTTTAATTTGTTACAGCCTGTGCCTTTTGAATTGGGAAAATTAGCTTGATAAACCGTGAAATTGGGAGAAATAGCGCGATAAACCATGAAATTGGGAAAAATTAAGCATTATAAATAGGATTATAAGTAACAGAAGTGCATGTTCAGGGAGTTTTCTAGAAAAGGAGTCTGGTCAAATATTTTTTTTTTTAAATCAATAAAAGTGGCAAGTTTGGGAATGATTCATGGACAAAAATGACTAAATTCAAGTTATATATTTTGTAAGATGTTTAAAAAATAAAGTTGAGACCTAGATTTAAGAAATCATAATTAAGTTATATAAGACTTCTTTCTAAAAAAAAAAAAAAAAAAAATTTTTTTTTTTTTCGATTGGGAAGCAGCCGAAATTCGGCTGTAAATTTGAGCAAAAAAAATCACTGATAAACCACTTTGAGTGATTTTATAGGGGAAAGCTTTGCCTCTGTCCAGACTGCGCAAATGCTCAGGCTGTTTGTGCAGGCGGGGCTTGAGCTTGAGCTGGGCTGGCTTAAACGCCATAAGACCCATTTTGCATGAAGCGGCAATGAAAGTGTGATTTGAATGTATCGAAACAAAAACTGCGTGTTTATCAAATATTAGCATACCATATATTCCGATGGTAGAGAAATAAACACATAGTAAGCCATGTGAGTGTAACCCAGCCAGAAAAAAATTCCCAAACACAATAGGGATCGAACCCGGAACCTCCCGGTTCCAAATCAGATACTAACGTGTCGCTATAAAAGCTAGCTCATATAGCAAGGCATTATAAGTTCTCCTTATACCCAACCCAGCTAAATTGTACACAAACACCCCCCAATTGTGAAATTCATCCACAAATTTCCCCAAGCCACGACAAATGAGGGACGTCTGACACACATGTAGGGTTTTTCACATTGAGCGCCAATGTTACTCAGCCAGAAAAATCCCCAACCACAATGGGGATTGAGCCTGGAACCTCCCGGTTCCAAATCAGACAGACACTCTACCGCGTCGCTATAAAAGCTAGCTCATACAGCAACTACAGCAAGGCAGTATAAGTTCTCAATATACCCAACCCATCTTTATGAGGACAATATGATGTGAACTCAAGTAGTATAATTAGCTCTACTGGCCGAAGGCCAGAAGAGCTTATGTCATGGCGTGGTTTCCGTCGTCTGTCTGTCCATGCGTGCGTTAGACTTTTTCTTGTTTACGCGATAAAGTCCACAGATTTCATCCGATTCTTTTTAAACTTGTTCAGTGTCTGTATATTAATGAGGACTCGAATCCTATTGAAAATGGGTTACATCAGAGTAAAAAGTCCAGAATTATCTCCCCTTGAATTTTAGAAAATTGTGAAATTTAGGGCTTGTTTACGCAATAAAGTCCACAGTTTTCATCCAACTATTTCCCAACTTGCACAGTGTCTTTATCTGAATGATAAGTCAAACCCTATTGAAAATGAGCCATATTGGAGTTATAAGTCAAGAATTATCTCCCCTTGAATTTGACAAAAAAATGAAAATTAAGTTTTTGTGCCCCCCTTCGAAGAAGAGGGGGTATATTGTTTTGCACGTCGGTCGGTCTGTCGGTCCGTCTACCGAATGGTTTCCGGATGATAACTCAAGAACGCTTACGCCTAGGATCATGAAACTTCATAAGTACATTGATCATGACTTGCAGATGACCCCTATTGATTTTCAGGTCACTAGGTCAAAGGTCAAGGTCACAGTGACTCGAACCAGTAAAATGGTTTCCGGATGATAACTCAAGAACGCTTACGCCTAGGATCACGAAACTTCATAGGTACATTGATCATGACTCGCAGATGAGCCCTATTGATTTTCAGGTCACTAGGTCAAAGGTCAAGGCCAAGGTGACTCAAACCAGTAAAATGGTTTCCGGATGATGACTCAAGAACGCTTACGCCTCGGATCATGAAATTTAATAGGTACATTGATCATGACTCGCAGATGACCCCTATTAATTTTCAGGTCACTAGGTCAAAGGTCAAGGTCACGGTGACTAGAACCAGTAAAGTGGTTTCCGGATGATAACTCAAGAACCCTTAAGCCTAGGATCATGAAACTTCATTGGTACATTGATCATGACTGGCAGATGACCCCTATTGATTTTCAGGTCACTAGGTCAAAGGTCAAGGTCACGGTGACTCGAACCAGTAAAATGGTTTCCGGATGATAACTCAAGAACGCTTACGCCTAGGATCACGAAACTTCATAGGTACATTGATCATGACTCGCAGATGACCCCTATTGATTTTCAGGTCACTAGGTCAAAGGTCAAGGCCACGGTGACTCAAACCAGTAAAATGGTTTCCGGATGATGACTCAAGAACGCTTACGCCTCGGATCATGAAATTTCATAGGTACATTGATCATGACTCGCAGATGACCCCTATTAATTTTCAGGTCACTAGGTCAAAGGTCAAGGTCACGGTGACTAGAACCAGTAAAGTGGTTTCCGGATGATAACTCAAGAACCGTTACGCCTAGGATCATGAAACTTCATTGGTACATTGATCATGACTGGCAGATGACCCCTATTGATTTTCAGGTCACTAGGTCAAAGGTCAAGGTCACGGTGACTCGAACCAGTAAAATGGTTTCCGCATGATAACTCAAGAACGTTTACGCCTAGGATCATGAAACTTCAGAGGTACATTGATCATGACTCGCAGATGACCCCTATTGATTTTCAGGTCACTAGGTCAACGTTCATGGTAACGGTGACTCGACACAGTAAAAACAATTCCGGATGATAACTGAAGAAAGCTTACGCCTAGGATCATGAAACCTCATAGGTACATTGATCATGACTGGCAGATGACCCCTATTGATTTTCAGGTCACTAGGTCAAAGGTCAAGGTCACAGTGACAAAAAACGTATTCACACAATGGCTGCCATTACAACTGACAGCCCATATGGGGGGCATGCATGTTTTAAAAACAGCCCTTGTTTTATGTGATAAAATTAATAATTTTCATCCAATTCTTGGCAAACTTGCACAGTGTCTTTGTATCAATGAGGACTCAAACCTATTTTTAAAACGAGCAATATCCAAGCAATAAGTCCAGAATGACTTCCCATTGAATATGAGAAAATTTTGAAATCCTGCCTTTTTTTTTTTTTTATTCTTTGTGACCCGCCGAAAATCGCCCCTTTTCCCTCGGATTTTTTTCCCCTCATCTGGTAAATTTTCCCCTAGATTTCATTTTTCCCTCACAAATTTTTTAAAATATTTTTTAAACCTTTAAATATATAAATTTACCTGATCCAGTGTAGAAAATAGAAAAATATTGCATAATTAAATTATCTGTTGCCTTGAATTTGTTTTAAAATCTGTAAAATATGTAAAATTGATTATTTAAGACTTTCCTTATTTCCCAAAAAAATCTGGCGTTTCGCACAATTTTTCCCCCAAATCCGGTGTTTCACGGGATTTTTTTTCCCTCAAAAAAGGCCAGGCCCTTTCCCCAAAATCTGATAAAACCCCCTGTCCCGCTTGTTTAGGCAATTAATTCCACAGTTTTCATCCAATTATTTCCAAATTTGCACAGTATCTTTATATCAATGAGGACTTGAACCCTATAGAATATGAGCAGTATCGGAGAAATAAATACACATTAATCTCCCCTTGAATTTGAGAAAAATCTCCTTGTTTGCGCGATTAAGTACACAGTTTCCATCTTATTCTTTCCAAACTTGCACAGTGTTTATAACAGTTGAGCGATTCGGGCCCTCATGTGCCTCTTGTTTGTATCGTCTAACACTTAGTGTGGTTTGACTATAAAAACACACATTTCATGTGGTGAATATGCGAAATTGTGAAAAAAAAACAATAGTTAAATTTGTGTTTCCTATTTAATTATTTAAACACGTAAATTTTCAAACTTTATTTCTAAGTTAGCATTTAAGTGGAATATCGATTGTAAAGTTATTTCTTGTAATATTTAATTGTTTTTATACCCTCGGTAGGGTGGCATATAGCAGTTGAACTGTCTGTCAGTCAGTATGTCAGTATGTGTGCTTGTCAGTCTGTCCGTCCAATAAAAAACTTTAACGTTGGCCATAACTTTTGCATTATTGAAGATAGAAACTTGATATTTGGCATGCATGTGTATCTCATGAAGCTGCACATTTTGAGTGGTGGAAGTTCAAGGTCGAGGTTATCCTTCAAGGTCAAAGGTCAATTTTTTTTTTTTCAATTTCAAAGCGGCGTTCGCATGAAGCTGCACATTTTGAGTGGTGGAAGTTTAAGTACAAGGTCATCCTTCAAGGTCAAAGGTCAAAAACATTTTATTTTTTTAATTTCAAAGCGGCGCAATAGGGGGCATTGTGTTTCTGACAAACACATCTCTTGTAATATTTTGTTTTAGCGATTATAAAGCATTTTTGTCCTTGTCTATAGTATACCTATAGTTATTTGTGAACTCATGTTCAATGTTTTATAAATTGAGAACTGTGAATCTAAACAAATCTTACCTTATACTATTGCGTTGTTAACACCTTTGATACAATGAGGAAAGTCAATAATGAGAAGAAGGAATACTGTTTACATTTATATACAAGTGAATCAAATTTTTAAGTTTAGTTGTCCTTATGCCTATTTCAATAGAGAACTCTCCTTTTTGGTGTGGCATAACGATATACTACATCACCCAAGCAAGTAGTGACATAACAATATTCTACATCACCCAAGCAAGTAGTAACATAACGATATACTACGTCACCCAAGCAAGAAGTAACATAACGATATACTATGTCATCCAAGCAAGTAGTGACATAACTATATTCTACGTCACCCAAGCAAGAAGTAACATAACGATATACTATGTCACCCAAGCAAGTAGTAACATAACGATATACTATGTCACCCAAGCAAGAAGTAACATAACGATATACTACGTCACCCAAGCAAGTAGTAACATGACGATATACTATGTCACCCAAGCAAGTAGTGAATGATGTTGTTTATATTAAGAACGAGAACACCTTGACAACATCACATTGATTTAATTGGTGTATTTTGTTTCACTATCAATAGAGTCATGAAAACACCTCATTAGCTGATAAATGCAATATTCATATTGCTCTTGATTGGCCAACGAACACACAAAACACAAGTACTTTCCTTAATCTTCATTTTTTTTGCATTCTAAAAAAATCACAATTTTACACTAGTCTACTTCTACTTCTACATCCTGTATCCCTGATTTGTTTTGTAGAGCAGACATAGCAACATATTTGAGTGAGAGAATTGTTATATGATTTCAGTTTTATAATAAGATATAATTAATCTTTAATAAAACATTGAGATATGTCGGGGGTTTATGATGAAAACACTACCTGCACCCTCCCGAAAACAATCAGGTAGCAATGTTGGTACGTTGATGTCAATTAGATGTTGTTCACACATAATTTGAGATTCTGTAGGGTGTGTGGTGGCTGAACATGTTTAAAGGCATTTATAATATGTACTCACAGAGGTTTGTTTACCTTTTTGGGAAATAATTAATGAGCTAATTATTGTTCTGTTTTGAATACACAGTTGATGTACAAAGGACACTTTGGCAAGCAAGGGGCTTAAGGATTTTACGCAAGAGAAATAGAACTCGAGTCCAACTTGGACATTCACGGACCTCCTTCCTGTCTAGATGGAAGTGACAGTTGTTGGAACAGTTAAATTTTATTTAAGATAGACACTTGACTCTATACTGGCCCCCTCCTGTTTAGGTGGAAGTGACAGTGGTTGGGATAGTTATCTAGTGAGCAGCAGAAATGGAATTCAAGCCAAACGTTTGACACTATACTGGCCCCCTCCTGTTGAGTTGGAAGTGACAGTGGTTGTCAAGTGAGCAGCAAAAATAGAACTCAAGCCAGACACTGGACATGTACTGACCTCCCTCCTGTTGAGTTGGAAGTGAATGTGCCTCGGATAGTTGTCAAGTCAAGAATCACAAGCCAAGTCGTGTCAGGTAAGATTACATTGATATCAATAACAGCCGCAGCCTCTGTGGCATGCAGCCCAATCAACTGAGGTTCAAATGCTATTTTGGTCAATCATTGTCTGGTGTCAAATGTGTGTTGCCTGTCATTTCAAGTATAATTGTTTGACGTCTTCATTGAAGCAACAGGAAAGAAGTTAAAAAAAAACTGGAAAAGTGTCACTAGTCCTAACCCAATTAAGAAGAAATCCATATTTGATACTGTGTCACACAGTGTGTAAACTGTTGTCAATTTGTGTTTAAAATTGCAATTTTAGACAATTATTCATTGCAGTCAATATTAAGATGTTCTTAGTAATTATCAAGGCATTATCAAGCCTGTTATTTATTACTTGTATCAATTATGTAAAAATATTTTAAATTGTGTTTTTCATAAAATTCATTAATTAACCTGTAACATTAAAGCATGTTTATGACATGTTCATGTCTTTAGTTCATGTCTTATCTCAGTTTTATAAAGACATTAAGAACTTTTAAAATTCAATGAAGTGAATTTACTTTTAATTCCTGGACACACAGAGAAGTTTGGTACAATTTTTAATTTTGAGTCGTCTCCCTTGGACTTGCGTTACTGGTATATCTCACTTCCATTTCCAATAGTTTGGTACAAATTTTAAATTTTGAGTTGTCTCCCTTGGACTGTCATTAATCGGATACACTACGCGACCTGTGATTTTTGCCTTATTTGCGAAGTCAAGGCGGGCATTTTGCTTTTTGGGTGGAAAATCACCGCGATTTCACGTGACTCGTCACTCCGACGTGGCGCAAGAGCAAGATAATCTTCGCGCTAAATCCCCTCAATGTTGTGGTGATTCGCTTCGATTCGCCGCAATTTGCCGTGATAGCAGTGACAACGATGACTCGCCAATTCATGCATAGAAACCGAATCGTATTGATAACTTTATACATGTACAGAACGCTTCTAATGTTCACAATTATCCGATAATCCAACATCAAAAAAATAATCTTGAACATTTATGTCGGTAAATAGGTTTGAGAATTTCATTCAAACAACCATATGACTAGGCCATTTTTCATAAGTGTAATGAGTACAGCGCATAATGTGGGACACAGCTTTCATTGGACGAGCGTATTTAAATTTAGATTGATACAATACGATCTTACAAAAAAACGTTTTATTGCGTCATACGCCTTCATGTAAAAAATGTTTTCCTTCTGGATATTGTGCTATTAATGCATAATATATTCAAAACATTTTTTTCACACGTAAAGCGTTGTAACAAATTAATATACAATTAAAAACAAATATACCATAAGTATAAATGTTCCGTTAAATTCCCAAATGAGAATAAAAATTTATAATTCGAAACACACTTCCGATGTTTTAATGTTAACACGACGTTTACAAATGCTTTCAATATAGTCATCATGTATATTTCCCGACAAAAGAGCGCGAAAATTATGCGGCGATGTACAAGGTCAAGGTATACGAGTGTGCAAGTATTGATTTTTTTATACAAACTGCGTAGCACTTTAAAGTCAATTCAAATCAAACACGCCGTATCAGTATCGTTACTGATAGAAGTAAAACATAATACCTTTACTTGTATAGATTTTTTGTTGTGAGAGACCATCTGAGTAAACGCCGAAAAATATATCCAAACTGTTATTTTTTGTCAATGCCCTTTGATCCATTATCGCACTTAATTGGCAGCGCCATCCTGTTGTTTCTGTGATTGTCACATCTTTCTACAGTTTGAACACGTACAAAGAGTGCCAATTAGACACTTGAACAAACACTATCACTCGCTGGACAGTACACACTAAATAATCAAATGTTGAGGGTTTTTTGTTTTTGGCCTGAAAACCCAGAGAAATGCATGTACATTATACATCATCATAAATTTATTGAACTCTGCGAACGCTAAGTGCTACGTTGATATACTCGTGTTTTTTTTTCAGCAAAACAAACACAATGTTTAACGGCTTTAATACATAGGCAATGATGTAATAACAACAAATTATTTACCACGATGACATAATAACATGTACTTAAAAATAGAACAGTAATGTATTTCCGATTTCCGGGTTATCAAGCATTGTGAATGTATGTACAATGCTCGGAAAGTAACGCGAGTAACACGACTTATCCGCATTGGAGCCTGAAACAGAAAATAAATAAGTATAGCATATTTTAGTCCAAATAATTAGATGTAATCTACCGATTACATTTAACCTTTAAATGAAAGTGTTACTTAACCCTTTCCCTGATAGACCTCTTATCTGATCTGCCACTCCAGGCCAATACCAGTCCTGCTGTTCTGATAACAGTGACTCCATATACAGCTGATAAGCCTGACTACACCATCTCAATAGGGTTATCGGGAAAATAATGGAAACATTCTCAACTGTTACACCTGTCTTGTTTAGGCTTAGTTTTCACTTAGTTTCTTGCATTTCACATCATTTGTGTCAATGTAAATATTGTAGAGAAATAAATTGTCATTCCAACCATATAAATTTTAAGTCTGTATTCTAATAAATAATACGAGGATATAAGTTATAACAAGTAATACAAGCGTATGCGAATGCAACAAGAAATGCAGTGAGAACCCCCACCTTAAAATATTGAATTGTAACATTAGGCGATTAATCTTTTGATTTGTCTGCATTTTGTTTTTATTTCAGACTCCATGCAGTTTTCAGATCATAATCTCTGTGCTTTATTACCCGAACTCGTTAGTTTCTGGACACGTGTGCTACTGAAAAAAGCCACCGGGATTGCGTTTTATGGCCCAAACAAGTCCAAAGTGTCTAGTATCCCGTGTGTTTTATCCCTAAATGTTAGATAAGCACATGCATTATTGATTATTATGTTGGTCAGTACAAAAGACCTACTGAAAACCGCCGACTGCATCTTTGTTTTATTGCTCAATCAAGCAGCGATAATCCAATATCCTGTGTACTACAAAAACACCAACTTTAGATTAGCACGTGTCGTCTGTCAAAACCATGATTTTATATGTCAGTAAATATATCGAAGTAATTCTCGTAAATGATCTCGGAAACGGGACTTGCTTTAAACAATTATCATTACGATATTAATTTTCATAAGATTATGATTTCATTATGAGAACCAAACAAACATACACAGACAACATAAAATATAAATAATTATGACAAATTATATGGAAAAAAACGTTGGTCTATTTTCGAAAAATCACTTACTTTCTCCCAATTTCCAGAAAATGACTTTTACATATTGCATTAAGTCTAAATATAGACGACGCTGTTAATTGGTCGTTGTAAAAGAATATTCATGAACTGTACACGGCACTTTGCGTGCAATCAGATACAGTACAATAATTGTTGCCATATTGTAGGAACTAAAATATGAAAATGATACAGCGTTTATTACTTTTATTTTATTCAGGAAAATGTCAAAATCATTTGCGAGATGCCCCAATACTTAAATGGAAATTCACTACGAAGCTTTTACGTTGTTGTCTGCGCTACGCAGTTTTTGTTATAAATAAATACACCCACGCCTATTTTCGCGCTCTTTTTGTCCAAACAAAGACCTGACACGAAAATATCATGGGCATATACATGTATTTATTTCTGGCTACAATTTGTAACAGAACATTAACTGTACACGATGCGCGCACACCACATTATGTTATTTACGCTAATTTGAATACCATTGTCCAGTTTGGACACCTATTTCATCAAATCTTTAAATAAAAACATATGCCGAAATTTATTTGACACTTTAGAAAAATGTCGGATGTTTGTGTTTATGAGTTTTCTTGAGCAATTTTGTTGTTAATATCAATCAGAATTTGCATTTGAAAATGGACATTGGGAATATACGGGATTATCGGGTAATGGATAGACACGGCCAAATTCGCATGTATGTGGTAATCGATAGAGACGGTAATAAACGCATGTATCGGGGAATCGATAGACTCGGGATTATACGCATCTATCGGGGAAAGGGTTAAACAATTTCCCGTGTCTTAAGGCCCGAATATTTTGCTAAACACTGTTAACAAAAGGGCTACACGTTATAATTCTTAATGAAATGCAAAAATAAGTATTAAACTAATTAATAACGTCAATTAACACACACGGTAAGATCAAAGTTTAAATGGAAAACTTGTATCATATTTCTCGCAAATTACCAAATTATTAGTTTCGTCGAAATCAAATACCATGTAGAGAAACAAGGTACCGTAAAAAGTTGTGTATAAGGCGCACTTTTTTACCCCAAAATTTCATTTTAAAAACTTGATGCGCGTTATGCACAACTACAGCCATGCCAAGACATTTTTTCGCTGTCAGTTACCCAGTAGCGGTAATTCGCATCATTCTGTTTTCCGGTGTTTTAACTGTAACTATGTTAATAATAGTGTTATATTGACGATCTGAATAAGATGAACAAACATTAAAAAGTTAACATTTATATTTTCTATCTTTTTCAGGTACGTACAGAGCATTAAAATCAAATAAATTTGAAGAAGAGAATGAAAAACGAGGAAGCCATTTTTATTTAAATGTTATTGTTTACTTTTCCCACAATATTATACCCTACTGTACTAGGGTTACACAATTTATTTGGGGGCACTTGTCGATTTACAATAGTATGTCGGCAAGGTATTTCCCGATATATTTAAGATTATTTTTCTTGCTTTTCAAATGTGTTAATAAAATTGATGCTGTGTTTGTTTACACGTTTTCATACGTCTTGTCAAGATTGAGGATGTGATTATTGAGCAATATGCGTCACCTGTCAAGTTTTGTGTAGCTGGGCTATTATCAAAACATGCGAACCGGCAACAGCTTCACACCTCCATTGTTTGTTTATCGCCGGTAATGTCGTGATGGTGTTGAGAAGTTTGAGTCGTTAAAGTCTCCTGTCAATTTTAGACACTCGAAAAGAACGCATGATATCGGCAATGTAAATAAAACGCGCGGTTGTGAATTAGTCATGCATGAATAACCAGGTGACAATACCAATCAATAATGTCAGTTTCTTAGTTATAACTAATCCATCCGTTATGTGTACTCCACGATAAAATCGTGGACAGTTACTTCCGAGACATATGATGAAAACCTTGATGGTATCCTCATGGAAAGTGTGCATTTCATGCATAATTCATTTAAATCCAAACATTTATTTTTACGCATAATATGATTTAAAAAAAAACACCAACTAGTTGTATCGTTATCGTTTTAAAAATAATTTATAATTGAAGCAATAAAAGAATAAGTAAGATCGGCAATGTAAATATAACGATTTTCAGTTAGCCTGCGGTACGGAATTTTTCCCCCGATTTTTTTGCTTCAAAAACTTTTTTTCCCGATTTTTTAGCTTTAAAAAGTAGATGCGCGTTATACATAAATGCGCGTTATACACAACGTTTTACGGTATTTATAACCGACCAATGACGAAACACTATGCAACTTTCAATTTACACAGTGCTACGCTACATGTATCAGGGTTGTCATTATTAACCGATTGCCAATCAAATTCATCGGTTAAAATCGCCAGAAAATCGGTTGTTTTTCCAGAATCTTTAAAATTGCGATCGGAAGTTTTGATCACGCAAACCGACAAAAAATGACGAGGAATAACCGTAGTATAGTAGAGCGACGCCCCGTCATTCAGTCAGTCCATTAACTCCGCCTAAGAGCTACTGTTTTCAATGAATTTCTCAGGAGTGGCCAATATTGATTTTTCCAGCTGTCGAACAAATTCTTCTTGGTAAGCACGTCAACCAATCAGCGCTCAGGCACCCGAATACACGCAGACCCCACGTATCAAATAGCTGTACATTTCACAGATTATTACTGACCGTATCTCAACGAATGTAGCACTGTAGAGACTTTAGAGAAAAGGTTTCCACATATTAAAACATGCTCTTCGATTTTCTACCAAAATAAAAGATATAAGCGACCTTTGCTACGAAGTTGTTATTCAGCATCTAAATTTAAAAGTATACGCTTTCCCCGAGGAAGAATGACGTGATGTTATACATGAAGTCTAATTTTGGCATGATTTTCATTAGTACATGAAAACACGAGAAATGTGTCTCTGTTGCTAGAATTTTCTTAATTTTCCGTGAATAATGAAATCTGTAAATGATTTCGGATAACACATTTAAGTATACGCATTTGAAAATACTTCAATTAAATAATGCATTTTGTTATACAAATGGTCATAACACATAATGTAATAAGTAGTTTAATAACGTGTTTTGTGATTGCCAAACTATGCATACATATAGGTCTACATGCACAAATGACCTGACAAGTTATATCACGATCCGGAATGAAAAGAACTCGGTTTAATTTAAAAAAAGACGCGTTTTTATTCTCAGAAATTAACTTTTACTTTCGCAAGCTTTTCTGAAAGGAGGTACATGTAACAGTTTAGATTGAGTCGTTGATTTATCGTAATTACTAAATAAAAACGGTTCTCAATGCTCTCAAACCGCGTCACGTGATTCACGCATGTTCAATGGAAATTCCCCAATCCCACAATTCAATTTGTATATGCAAGTGCGTTAAATGGCGGACGACATTCATCGTCAATATTGGCCGTAATTTGGTTTTGAAAAAAAGCAATCTTAATAATACTAGATTATCGGGTAATGGATCGAATTGGAACATGCAAAGATCTATCAATATAATATGTTTTTACATTGTACAGTATATTAAAAATGTGAAAATCTTAAAATTTTCTATTCATTTTAGACCTCATTTTAACTTTTTATGCTCTGATAATAGCAGTATTTTGTCCCTAAAATGTATAGAATTCGTTTTCGGTCGGGGGGGGGGGGGGGGGCTTTGCCCCCCTGATCCCCCTACAAGGGCCTTGACCCTCGGCCGAATCGGTTACTTTTCCAAAATAATCCTTTGTTTACAATCATAATGACAACCCTGATGTATATTGCAACAATATGGAATTTGAACAGTGGTAGTGTATTCGGGCCTGGAATATAATTGATTGTAAGTTTTAATAAACATTCTGCTAATGCAATTAGTTAAATCATGTTTACATGTTATGTTAAATAATTATTGCATGATCATTCTACTGCGCTGTTATATTAATTTGGAGCCGTTAAAGCTTCCGAAATTACTTCATCACGTTCATGTCGGAACGGGAGTATTTTAGCTAATACGCCCATTGCATACAACAACAACAAAAGCTTAATTATTGCAATGTATAATGTAAGTGTATACATATATGTTACATGTACATGTAATGTAGTGTAACCCTTAATGTAAATCTCTTAAAAAGGTGAACCACGGCGGTTCGCGGTGATTTGCGCTGATTGCGTAACAGCGAGATACATCGCGCGACGGTCGCCGAGACATCACCCTAATTTTCTTGTCGCTTGGAATCACCGCAATTTGTCACGTTGCATCGATTGCGGCGATGCGAGAATCACGGCAAAAATCACGGGTCGCGTAGTGTATCTCACGTCCATTTCCAATGGTAAAATATTGTAGTCAATCCTTGAATAATGTGAATATTCCATGATGTTTGATCTATATCCCATCAGATTAGAATATGTAATATATCCTTTCATTATGCTCCCCCAAAAAATTGTGGGGGTAGCATATAGTTGCCGCTTTGTCTGTCTGTCCGTGTGTCCGACCGTCCGTGCACAGTTTTTGTCTAGGCTATTTCTCAGCAATTAATGACCGGAATTCAATGAAACTTTATGGGAAGCTTCACTACCAAGAGGAGATGTGCATATTATCAGCCGGTTCTGGTCAGATGATTTTTCACAGAGTTATGGCCCTTTGAAATTTTCCATTAACTATACATATAGTACAATTCTTGTCCGTGCTATTCTCAGAAATGGCCCTTTGAAATTTTCTATTAAACAATTCTTGTCCCCCCAACTACTGTGCCCTCAAGATGTTTCCTTTTATCTGAATATATAGTGCAATATTGTGACAAAAAACCTTTGGGGAGCCTCACCTGTCTCTACGGTTTCTTGTTTACACCCTGGTGTGTGTGATGTGAATGGAGATTAAAGGTAGAAAAAAATATGACTCTTAAGAGGGATTGGCAGGAATGTCAAATACTGGGAACCATGCTGATGATCATGCATTGTTTAACCCCTCAAACGTGATCTACCTAAGTTGAAGTGGGGGTGTTATAAAAAAATGAATGATCATAATCATAGATAATGTGTGTGTATTTTGAAGTTTATGAGGTCCTTCTGGGCCAGAGGCTGTATTATGTGAAGGCCCAGAGTGTGTCCCAGCACTCTGACCTAATTTGATTACTAGACTCAAGAAAGTGGAAATGAATTTTGATATAAAGCTGCAGTTTCCAGTTAGTTTGATTAAACCGAAAGTTATATAATTTTGGTATGGTCTTTTGCTGTGGGGGGGGGGGGGGGGGGGGGGGGGGGGGGGGGGGGGAAACTGGAGTGTCCTGAGGAAACGCACCTGTCTGGTATGGTGAAAACCTACTAAACTCACATGCCCTGGGAACTGGCATTGAACACGGGTTGCAGAAGTGAGAATTGCATGTACCAAGCACTGCACTAACCAGACAGCCTTGAAGATAATGAAATAATGTAAACTATTTCAATTGAGATTTTGAAAATCAGGTCAATTGTTTGCTGCATAATAAAACTAAATCAGGTCAATGTGTTCGCTGCAAAATACAATAAAAACAGGTGAATGCGTTAGCTGCATAAAACAACAAAGTCATGTCGATGTGTTCGCTGCATAAAACAACTAAATCGCATGAATATGTTTGCTGCATAATACAACTAAATCACATGAATATGTTTGCTGCATAATACAACTAAATCAGGTTGATTTGTTCACTGCATAATACAACTAAATAAGGCCAATGTGTTTGCTTCATAATGCAACACTCAGGTCAATTTGTTGGCTGCATTATGCAACTAAATTAGGTCCAGGGCCCTCACACTACTTTGGGGGAAGGGGTCCGCAGCCCTCAGGAGGGGGAATTTTCGCGGCGTTTCCCTTTTTGGGGGATTTTTTTACTTACTCTCTCAGTATTTCATTTGAACATGTTTGCACTATTTTAATTGCATTTTTCATAATTTAGTATGTTTGAAAAGATTAAATTGAAATCAAATTGAGATATAATTATCATGAGACCCATCTTTCAATAAAAAAAAAAAAAAAAATTTTTTTGGGGGGGGGGGGGGGGGGGGGGGAATTTTTCCCCCCAAAAGGGAAAAAAAGTATACTTTTCAGGTGGGGGACTGCCGCCGAAATTCGGCAGCAGATTTGATTGATTGAGGGCCCTGAGGTCAATATGTTTGCTGCATAATACAACTCAATCAGCTAAATGTGTTTTCTGCATAATACACCAATCAGGCAAATGTGTTTGCTGCATAATACAACTGAATTAGGTCAAATTGTGTTTGCTGCATAATACAACAATCAGATAAACATGTTTGATGCATAATACAATCAGGCTAATGTGTTCACTGCATGATACAACAATCAGGTCAATGTGTTATCTGCGTAATGCAACAACAAGATCAATGTGTTTGCTGCATAATACAGCAATCAGATCAAAGTGTTTGCTGCATAAAACAGCAATCAGATCAATGTGTTTTCTGCATCATACAATCAGGTCATGCAATGTGTTTGCTGCATAAAACAGCAATCAGATCAATGTGTTTTCTGCATCATACAATCAGGTCAATGTGTTTGCTGCATAATACAACAATCAGGTTGATGTGTTCTTTGCATAATACAACAATCAAGCCAATGTGTTTGCTGCATAATACAAAATCTGATCAATGTGTTTGCTGCATCATACAATCAGGTCAATGTGTTTGATGCATAATACAACAATCAGGTCAATGTGTTCACTGCATAATACAACAATCAGGTCAATGTGATAACTGCATAACACAACAAGCAGGTCAATGTGTTTGATGCATAATACAACAATCAGGTCAATGTGTTTGCTGCATAACACAATAATCAGGTCAATGTGTTTACTGCAAAACACAGCAATCAGGTCAATGTGTTTGCTGCACAACACCACAATCAGGTCAATGTGTTTGCTGCATAAACCAGTGCCCCAGATAATTATTTGGGAAATAGGGTTTTCACCCATTGATTTTGAATAATAGGGTGATTTTATTCTTGAAATAGGGTGAAATGAGTTCTAAAAATGCATATCTTAAAATCAATGCTGCTTTACTTCTGTTGAAGCTGCACACTTGTATTGATTCAATAAAACTGTTAACTGTAAATTATCATAATTAACTTTAATAAACTGATGTTTCATACATCTATAATCCTTGAAACTGTCAATAACATAAACTTTAAACTTTCGGCGCTTATTGGCTCTTGCTTTCCTGGTCAGAATTTTTTTGCGATCGACTGATATTTTGGCGCAACAATCACGGACGTCTTTCGACCTTTCTTAGACATTTTTATTTTGCATCGTAATAGAAACTGAAAGTGCAGGCGCTTTACAAATACATGCTCAATGAGCGACAGATTAAGTCAGATTGAAAACGCATGTATGTCGTCAAAAATAATTTGGTGGGACGCTTTATTTAACTATGAAATGTAGTCCGCAGAGCGTTTGAATAACTTTGACTGTTTCCCTGCTCTGTCATCCAGGCGCTTGCTGAATACAAGCCTCACCGCGTTACTATAATAATTCCATAGAGAAAATACCAAAAAATGATTGAAGCTATTGTATCATACGCATCAAATTTGACAAATTTGCGTGAAAGTCAAATTGTTTGCGTTTTCAATACGCATGATATTGTATTTCTTTGCGTTTTTTAACATTTTAATAGTGTGAAAGACGCAGCTTATCTGGGGCACTGATAAACCAACAATCAGGTCAATGTGTTTGCTGCATATTACATTTAAACCATGGCCATCCATACCTTGACAAAGAAATTAGTTTTTACAGTGATGTATAAATTTGATATTACGTTCATTGAGCAGCCTTTTTTCTTCCTTTTGGTAAATTGCTTACCGTGAAATGTTGTGTATAAGGCGCATTTGTGTATAACGCGCATGTACTTTTTTAAGCAAAAAAAATCGGGAATAAAGTTTTTGAAGCAAAAAAAATTGGGGGGGGGGGGAAAATCCGTACCGTAGGCTTACTGAAAATCGTTTTATTTACATTGCCGATCTCACGCGTTCTTGTATTGTTTCAATTATTAATTATTTTAAAGACATTAACAATAACAATATAACTTGTTTGTGTGTTGTTTTTTTTAATTATATAACGCGTAAAAATAAATGTTCGATTTAAATGAATTATGCATGAAATGCACACTTTCCACGAGGATACCATCAAGGTTTTCATCAGAAGTCTCCGAAGTAACTGTCCACGATTTTATCATGGAGGAGTACACTTAACGGATGGATTAGTGTGCTTGGTATAACTAAGACACTGACATTATCGATTGGTATTTGCACGGGGTTATTCACGCATGACTAATTCACAATTGCGTGTTTTATTTACATTGCTGATCTCATGCGTTCTTTTCGAGTGTCTATAATTGACAGGAGACTTTAACAACTCAAACACCATTACTGACATGGTGGGCAATAAAACAAACAATGGAGGTGTGAAGCTGTTTGCCGGTTCGTGTGTTTTGATTATAGCCCAGCTACACAAAACTTGACAGGTGACGCAAATTGCGTGATAATCACAACCCCAAGCTTGACAAGACATATGAAAACGTGTTAACAAACACAACATCAATTTTATTAACACATTTGAAAAGCAAGAAAAACCAAGAAAAATAATCATAAATATATCAGGAAAGACCTTGCCGACATACTATTGTAAATCGCAAGTGCCCCCAAATAAATTATGTTACCCTAGTACAGTAGGGTATAATATTGTGGGAAAAAACAATAAATTTAAATGAAAATGGCTTCCTTGTTTTTCATTTTCTTCATCAAATTTATTTGATTTCAATGCTCTGTACATACCTGAAAAAGATAGAAAATATTGATGTTAACTTTATAACGTGTGTCCATCTATATTCAGATTGTAAATATAACACAATTATTAATATAGTAACAGTTAAAACAACGGGGAACACAATGATGCGAGTTACCGTAACTGGGTAACTGACAGGGAAAAAATGTCTAGGCATGGCTGTAGTTGTGCATAACGCGCATCAAGTTTTTAAAATAAAATTTAGGGGTAAAAAAAGTGCGCCTTATACACAATGTTTTACGGTAATTGCTATAAGGTTACAAAATTGCAGGGCATAGATCTTATTTTTGTAATTAAGTTCTTGTCATTTACCAACACTCTATGTCTTTTAATTTATATTTGGATTATTGTTTGTAACAACAAAATTATACATCTGGAGCAGTTAGGCAAACTTCTCTGCTGTACAAATATAAACAACCTATAAGAAACATCCTTAAGGTAATTGTATTAAAATATGGAAAAATGTTATGTTGTAGATAATTTTATTAGATTAATATTTGCCTTACTAGGCTTTTCTTGTAAGCATGAACGTGGAAGTCCCACTTGTGTTTTCTGATAACAATTCGCCCTGTTTGTATCAACCCTGAGCTACAAATAAATAGAACACTTTTAAGCGATTATCTGATATGACTATAAAGTGGTAAACTTTTTATCGTGTTTAACACATTTATGCCTAGAGTCTGGAAAAAAGGCCTTGGCAAACAGCGTAGACTCAGATGAAAAGCCGCATAATGCGGCGTCTCATCAGGGTCTGCACTGTTTGCTAAAAGAAATTTCTGTAAAAAAATATTGTAAGTACAGAAATAATATATACTAGACATCCCTAAGTTTGGAAATAAATTGATCCAATTTAGAAGGATGGGAGAGTCCACTAGGCATAAATGGGTTAATTTGGTTGTAGTTGTTTGCATGAACTAGGATATTCTTAATAGCAATACTTAGCAATCTATTCTCCACAGTCATCATTCAAGTATGCCCTTCCATAAACAAGCTCTGCTTATTGCTCTTTACCAATTGTTATTTCCGTTGATAAAAATAGCGACACCAAAGTGTGTCTTGTACTAACATTAATATATTTAAGAGCAGACACAATCCTAAAATATTTTGTATGCCCCGGCATTGACTGATGTTGGAGGTACATATTGCTTGACCCACCCTTCCATCTCTACACGGATAACACAAAATGACACATTTCATATGCATGTACCGGTTATATCAATAATGTTTACTACAAATCTTCCATACTTTCATAGATATTGTCCTTGAACACTATCAACACACCCACATCAACCCTACCTCATGTTGCTGTTGACACTGACATACTTTTGGCTCAGAGTTATTCAGAGGGTCCAATCTCTTGTTTAACAAAAAATTAAGCATTTCATTGGACACCAATTACGATTCCTACAAAGGGTTGATACTTACATGGATGTTATCTATGAACACTATCAACACACATCACCTGTCCTTTTGACTATGCCATTGACCAACTGTGGGACTTAAACTCATTCAGAAGTTCAAAATTATTGTTCAACCTAATTTAATAATTTTGACTAGCATCAAAACCACCTCCTACAAAAATGTAATACTTGTATGCAGGGGTGGCGAAATCAAATGTCCGAGTTGCCCGAGTCGTACATTTGCTTGTCTGGGCAACTGATTTTTTTCAATTAAGTAGTCCGTGGACAACAAGTTTTTTAAAGTCGTGTCCAGGTATACAAAATTACATTGTATTAAAGCCGTAATTAAGTTTTACAAAACCGGATGTTGACACGCGATTACGTTGACACGCGATTACATTGTCAGTGCTATTTGCGGAGCAATCAAGCTAAAATACGTGCACTTTCCTGCGCAGTGATCTCCCTTATTCTATAAGAGATCGGGAGCATGCCGCATTTTCACCATTCGGCCCAACTTTTAGACAGTGTACAGACTGGTTTGCTTTATTTTTACAATCAGACGGAAATAAAAAGTATCAATCTAAGATAATCAAAACACGGTCTACCTTGTTATTTAAGACGACTTTAATGGTAAAGATGAAACTTTTTTTTTTAATCTTCAACAACGGACCAGAAACCCGAAGCTTTGAGCAGCCCACCTCCCAAAAAACTAAAGAGATTATGATTAAAAATAGGATCTAAGTAAACGCACCAGAACTTTTCAAGAAACTTGGCTAACAGATTTTCAATGGTTACCAGTTTATATAATCAAATTGCTACCAGTAGCGGAGCCTCAGTCTGATGAGGTCCACATATTGGACTAGTTTAATTTGTTAAGATTACAATGTACTTATGTTTAGCACATGTTTTAATAATACTAGCTTCGCAAGTTTTAAAGTTTGAGAAAGTCTTTATATGGTTTGTAATATACTGCTATAATTAATGTACCATTGAAATACAATTATAAACAAAACAAGCAAATCATACTCTTTTTGATATATTCCACATTATTTAACATTAATCAATAAATGCGTTTATAATTTATATAAACATTAACGGACAAGTGTAGTTCAGCAACGGGCAAGTTAAATTTCCTAAATGGTTGTCCGTGGACAAGTATATTTTTTTGAGATTTCGCCACCCCTTGTATGGGTGTTGTTGTTGACCACTCTCAACACATCTGACTTTATTTTCATATTAACATTTAACTTATTTGGCATTTACATTTTTCACATGTGCCAATTTCTTGGTTAAACCTTATTATGACAATATATTCATGATCCTGGCATTTCCTGGTGTTAGAGGTATATTGCCATTTGCTGTCCATTCATTTGTTTGTTTGTCTGTCTGTCTTTCTAGCAGCAATTATAATTTTGTAAAGTATTGTAAAGTATTTTTATACATGTATGACAGGATGACATTTATAACACAATGTACACCTGATCTCATTTTGACCGTGAATTTGGTCTGTCTTTGGGGTCAAATTGTGATGTCACTGATTAAGTCACAGTCATAACCTTTTGATTTGATAATAAGGAATATTGAGCAGTGTGTGACAACCACCTCTGGGACAGTCTTCACCATATGTGACTAACAAAACGTTGGTGATGTATATTGCTAGTTAAAAATAAAATTAACAATTTTATAAGATCAAGCATATACATCTTAATGAAATAAAATGCAACCACTTCTGTCATATCGAAATAGCAGAATTTAAAGATTGAACACATATGCTAAATACTAGGATTTTACAGAAAACCATTTATTCATGCTTTTGGATCAATAACATATAGAAACATTTTGATTTCACAATCAATGAAAGTTAAGAATATTTGTACATAATATTGTTTTTAATATTTTGTGGAATTGGTGCGTGCTATTAGAAAGACAGATAATAAATGACCCAAATTGGTTTAGGCATGTTCAATAAATTGAAACAATATGTACCCAAAACAACATATACTAATGATGATGATGATGCTGTAATGAATACACTAGGTCACAAATACGATACGTATCACGAATACAGGGTGGCGATTACGAATATTTATTCGCGAATATGAATTTCATTGAAAAAAAGTTATACTGACAACTTTACATGACATTATATAGAATGAAACTATGAGCATTTGTCAATTGATTAATTGAGTAATGAGTATCATTGCATACTTAAAATATGAAATATAAAACTTTGAAATAACAAAACACTGACTAGAACTGCTTAAACTTTGAGCACAGTTTTGAAAACATGATTAGTACCAATAAAATCCTTGAGTAGAACAATTAAGCAACTTGACATGTATTTGGCAGGCGGGTCAACGATATTAATAGCATTCCCTTTTCTAGGCCCCATGTTTGTTGATAAGTTGCACAATCATTGTCGTAAAGATAAACAAAAAAGACATTCCATCTGCTAATCCTTTTGACATAAAATCACTTGTATTTACCAAAATAAACATTAAACAACCATCAAAAGATATTTCAATTCATTGTCTTAAATATTCAACCGTTGCCCACCATTTTTGTTGATAATCTCACTGTGCAACATAGTGGGTGGTGTAAACATGGTGAAAAACGCCGGAATAAGGAGAAGAACATTTAAATATAGGTGTTTATTGTATGAACCTTCATTTGTAAGGTAAGGTAAGATAAGATGATTAAACTTTCAAATTCGAAACCACATTGTTTGTATTCGTCAAATATTCGGTTCGGGAGGTGGCGAATAACGAATATGATTTGTCCACAGCCATATTCGAGTAATTTGAATATTCTAATGTATCGTTACAGCCCTAATGAAGATGATGATGATAATAATGATGATGATGATGTTGATGATGAAAATAATGATGATGATGATAATAATAAAGATGATTATTTTGATGATAATGATGATGATGTTGATGATGATGATGGCAGTGATGATGATGTTGATGATGATGATGTTGATGATGATGCTGACGATGATGATGATGATGATGATGATGGCGGTGATGATGATGATGATGATGGGGGTGATGATGATGGCAGTGATGATGATGATGATGATGATGATGGGGGTGATGATGATGATGATGATGATGATGATGATTATGATTAGTATCATGATGATTATGGCATGTTGAAAATGATAAATATGATGCTGAAGAATATGATGAATATGTTGAAAATGATGAATATGAAGATGTATATGAATATGATGATGATGATGATGATGATGATGATGATGATGATGATGATGATGATGACCTAGATGATGATGATGATGGGGGTGATGATAATGATGATGGGGGTGATGATGATGATGATGATGATCAGAGCTCCTATAAAATTTTTTTGGTCAAATTCTTTTTTACTCCCTATTTTAAAAATAATTCTTATTTTACCCCTATTTATAAAATTAATTCTTAACAATATATTACCAAATAATGTTTTATTCATTGTTTTTGACACATCAACAATTGAACATTTTGGTTTATAGTCTTGGAAAAGCATGGCTTTCCTTCTCCGTTTCTTTCTTTCCCTAATCGGACAGCTTCGCAAGAGCTTATGAGTTCATCAATTATTGACGAAACCATGCTTTGGGTATTTGAATCTAATTGAAAGAATGCATGCAGCGTGGACTTTTGACACTGAAATGGCTTTTTTTGCCTTTCACGCTTCGATACACCGCTTAGGTCAACCATTTTGATTTTTTATGTAAAACGGTCACTGACACTTCGGCTTAGGTCATAATGGCCCTTTGGTCTCCGTTCAAGTCATATCAAAAACTATATTTAACATTTAATTTTAATGACATTTTGAATAGGTATACAGTATATTACTTGTGTATAAAAATTACGATAAGTGTAATTAAAAAGGTACAATAAACAATAATGACTCGCCTGCAATACTAGGAGAACATAATCAAGACCGTTTGGCCTATTGACCGTTCTTAGGTGTGGCTTTTCATCACAGCAAATGCTTGAGTGACTTTGACTTAAAGTTGTAGTTTTAATTGAGCGCCTAGACGAGTCTAAACCGGGATGAAATGTTTACCATATATAATTTGCTACTGGAAGTTTTACGCACGTTCGAAAATGTCGAATTCGTGTTTTATTTTTTCAATGCGTAACTTTACGCAAAGATTTTAACTCTAAATCGTTATACATGTATAAGAAATTAAATTCGTTTTTACGCCTTAACGCATGTTATCTGGAGCACTGTTGATGATGATAATGGTGATGATGTTGATGATGTTGATGGTGGTGATGATGATGTTGATGATGTTGATGATGATGATGATGATGATGATGATGATCATGTTGATGATGATGGCAGTGATGATGATGTTGATGATGATGTTGTTGATGATGATGTTGATGATGATGCTGACGATGACGATGATGAGTATGGCGGTGATAATGATGATGACAACAATGATGATGATGATGATGGGGGTTATGATGATGATGATGATGATGATGATGATGATGATGATGATGATGTTGATGATGACGATGATGACGATGATGATGACGATGATGATGGTGCCAGTTGACAGGAATGTCTTACCCATGAATAGGGGTCTAAAAAACAGGATGTGTGTTGTCATAATCAAACTTGCTTGTGGTAATAAAAAATATGTGTATAATGTTACAACTACATTGGACAATGGTTGGACAAATTGTTCCAATACATCTGATATTCAAATGTCTGTCTAAATAATTCATGAATTATGATGTGTTTTCTATGTTTAAAAGTTGCTATAGTAACACAGTATTATAAAGAGAATGAATCATATATTGGGTTATCTGTTACTATAACATCTTGTTTGAGCGTACTGTCTATTGGTCTGTTTAAAACCATTTCAGTGTCAGACCAGCAAAAAAGCAAAATATAAAAAGACTCCTGGCTGCTATCAAGGTGCTTAAATATTGTCATAATTTGAAGTGACTATAAGCATCTATAAGCATCTCAAATTACTCATTGAGTGCTGTCAAATACGAGTGCATTCACACAAAGACACGGCTTGTGTTATTCCCTTTTGTCCATCCTCTTTCTAGCCTTTTGCGTCATCAATTATCACCTTGTGAACTCTGTAGAGGTGTGACTCAATCTTCATTAAAACTTGGCCGCAACATACATCACAATGATATCTTGGAAGAACTCACAACTGAATCACTTGGGGTTTAAAACTAGATCCCTAGATTAACTTAAATAAAAAGCTTGCATTAGAATTCTCCTGGAATTATAGCAAGAAAAGCCAAAAATTTGAAAAATGCATCATTTTATTTTAAGTCTAACTTACTATAGGGAATAAATTTATTGTCCTCTATGTTGCATATAATATGCAATGTTAAGTGTTCACTTAAAAAAAAATTAATTGCATACAATAGTTTAAAAAACTAACTTTGTTAAACCTAAATAAGTGCGCATATTAATGTTAATAAGTGTAAAATTAAGTTATTGAACAATCTTCACAAAATTTATATGCAGGGCTTTGAATTCAACTACTCAATCCTCAGATTTGCAGTTAATTGCAGTGAATTCCACAGAAATTCTCTAAGGTTTATCTTAAGTCCGCTTTGAAAGTACCACGGACACCAGGATTTCAGTGTAACTAAAACTGCAGTAGGCTATTGTTAGTTATTTATCAAGATGAAATATAATAATTCATATGCGCAGTGAAAGTCATTTAATGTCCTTTAAAAAAACAAGACAGCAATGAGGCGCAGCAGTTCTCTTTTGTGGCTATAGGAATACAATTTGACGACTCCAGCAGTCACATTTGTTTACAGTAACACACTCATTGTGAAAGTTAATAAACACATTAACACAAATTGTGTTGTAATTATTTCTTGGCATGATTATGTTGTTGTTTAAAAAAAATGGCTGCCAGGTGCTGGGGTAGTTTTCTTTAAAAAAAGTAAAACCTTGCGAAAACCACCTGCTCATAATGCTTTAGTCTGAAAGCCTTAGATTAGCCCCTTAGGACCTCTTGTATACCTTCAAGGCCAGTCAGAACTTAGCCTGGATCAAAATTGGATCAGATTTTTAGTTTAATAGCACTTTCCATTGCTAATCTGAAATCATGACAATTGTTCAGTAGGTACTTTATTTTCTTTTGACTGTTAACCAAAGAACATAATGTGTGCACATTAGGCTAGTGACCAATTACAGACTGTACATTACTGATCTATACTTGGTATATTCAAAGCTGTTTCTTGTGCAAGTATGTCTCATCATGTTTTTTTAAGTCCTGCTTAACTACCCAACACCCTACCAAATCACATGGATATGTATTATAGGTGCGCAATATACATAATAATTTATCTCTATCATGACATGGCAGTGATGAGGAAAGATTTGTGCTAAATTGCATTCTATATGTTTTTTCTATGAAGTAAGTCAAGAGGCACTTATTTAGAAAACGGATGCAATCTTAATTAACTGCTATTCCCACAAAAAATTTCTAAGTACTGGCAGTCAACAAGGATGTGTGTTGACCCTCTTGTTAGCTTGACTTTTCAAAGAAAAATGAGAGCTTTACTACTAGCCCCTGCGTCAGCGTAGCCGTCGGCGTTGGTAAAAGTTTTTATGCTACTCGAAAATATTTTCAGTGGAGCATATAGTTGCCAGTTTGTAGTTCCTTACTTCCTTCCTTCATTCCGTCACACTTTTGCTACCGTTTCTCATAGCGCCTTCAATACTTAACTAATCGCTTTCATATTTGGCATGTTGGTACCTTGCATGGACCTCTACCTTTTGATGAGGTTTGAGGTCACTGGGGTCAAGGTCACTGAGGCTAATAATAGACTTCCTTCTGTCACACTTTTGCTACCGTTTCTCATAGCGCCTTCAATACTTTACCAATCACTTTCATATTTGGCATGTAGGTACCTTGCATGGACCTCTACCTTTTGATGAGGTTTGAGGTCACTGGGTCAAGGTCACCGAGGCTAATACTAGATTTTTTTTAGGTGTTTATTAACACATACATCGACAAAGCGCATCATTTGGAAGCATCCATCAGTTTCACTGATATTCTTGTTTATTAAGTCAAATAACTTTAACACTATCAAAGATAATTAACTCAAACTTGGAATACTTCTTTATGGCAACAACACAATTTTGTATGTCAAGTTGAATTAATCTGTCAGCATTATTTTTAGAGTTATGCCCCTTTTTTTACTTAGACAGCATTGAAGATATCCCTTGGTATTTGGCATGGATGTGTATCTCATGGAGCTGCACATTTTGAGGTTAAAGGTCAAATATATGGCATCTCTCCGTCCATCCAAAAACTTAAACATAAGTCATAACTTTTGCAATCTTGAAGACGGCAACTTGATAATTGGCATGCATGTGTACCTCATGGAACTGCACATTTTGAGTGGTGAAAGTTAACGGTCAAAGTCATCCTTAAAGGTCAAGGTCAAAGGTCTAATTTTGCTATATTGAAGATAGCAACTTGATATTTGGCATGCATGTGCATCTCATGGAGCTGCACATTTTGAGTGGTGAAAGGTCAAGGTCTTCCTTCAAGGTCTAATGTCAAATTTTGCAATATTGAAGATAGCAACTCGATATTTGGCATGCATGCATATCTCATGGAGCTGCACATTTTGAGTGGTGAAAGGTCAAGGTCATCTTTCAAGGTCAAAGGTCAAATATATGGCTTTAAAGCGGCCTAGTACATGTAGGGGGCATTGTGTTTCACGAACACAGCTCTTTCAACACTTACCTTACATACCACAATGGACTCCACCCAAACCATCCCCAAGGCCCCACCCAAGAATCCGCCCCCCTTGAAAAAATTTATTTTATTCTTTATTCTTCTTATTTTTGAAATATCATCTAACAGATGACCATACACCCACATTATTCCCCCTCTCCAGCCCCCCCCCCCCACCCAAAGATTTTTTTTTTGAAACGTGGTAAAAAAATCTATTGAAAGTTTTCAGAAAGATTGTTTAACATTTGAATTGTCTCCAAATCAGCTCTATAAGTTGAACCTAAGAAAATATAAGATACTTTTATTATCAGTTATAAAGTATTTGTAAGCATGAAATTAACAAAATTAATTGAAAACTTTAGTAAAAAAAGACGATATTTTCCAATCCAAAGGGACTCGGCCTCATTTCCAAAATGGTGAAAAAACACTGGGTATATTTAGGACAACATCTTGTCTGTTTTACTTTTATTGACAGTTGTCTCATATAATGACATTTCTTTTAAAATATATTTTTACAAAATGGCGATAACATGACATTTTCTGGCAATGAAACATATACTAATCAAATATTTGAATCCCAAATTGAGATTAGAATTTTTGGTTTGCAACCGTATATGTAGATATTATATAATTTGGTTGCAACCAAGCTATTGTTGTTAAATTAATAAAAGGACATTTTTTCCATGCGGGATCTCTGGAACTTGTGCTCGGCATTGAAGTTGTTTTGCTTTCACAGCTAAGTACTGGTACCTGTCCAATGTCGAAAATGGTGCGCAAAAAAACCCCTGAAATTAGTAAAATTCGCGTTTTGAAGTCTTCATATGTCCAGTGACCACTTAAACTACCTGCTTTGACCAGACCGCAGTCTCTGTCTGAACAATCTCAGACCAGTGAGCGGTCGTCAACAGTCCGTGCTTACAAAAGGCAGAGGTGGGGGAGGAAGTGCGCAGTCTGAAGGCAGGGAAATCTCCAGGAGTGGACAAAATCCCTTCTGAGCTGATTTAGCACTGAAGAGAAGCCTACTGTGTAAATGATCTTAAAAAAATGGATGTGTGTAGTGTTGCTAGAATTATGGCCTTTTGTCTGTTTTTTCCACTTAAGGATATATATTCTTTACTTAGTAGTAACAGTAGTAACCACAGTGTGAATCTTGCGCCATCGTCCACAGTTTGATGACACCAATGTGCATATGATCGTAAATAATAGAATTTTGACAGGCACCAATTTTTGCCAAGTTATGGCACTCCTCGTTTTTTGCCTTTTGTAGAATATAATAGTGGATTTGTTGGTGTCCAAACATGTACAATGGGGGCATCAGTGTATGTGACACATTTCTTTCTTTTGTAGAATATAAAATAATTATAAAAAATATTTTCTTTAACTCAACCTCTCTGTAAATGTTTTTTCCATTTGTCCAGTATTGATAAATATTTATGGGCTTCATTAATTTATGGCACTTAGTAGTATTGTTTAAATATTAAGTATATTACAATTTGGTGATGAACTAATTTATTTGATTTGTCTGTGTCCAAACATATTTTATGGGGAATCAGTGTCTGTGTTCTAGTGCTGCACGATATGGACGGAAAGCAACACATAAACATTCAGAGTATTGTAGAATCACTCGAATGGATTCTTGTTCTTAATTAACTTATTGTTTTCTTAATTGTATTTTTCACATTTCTTCTCATATGTTTGTAGGAATTTTTAATTGTGTTTGCAGATTTCAGTATGAAGACCAAAATGTATTTACATGAAATATTAAAGCTAGAAATTGTTCATTCTATAAAAAAACTTTTAGTTGGAAATTGTGTTATGATCTCTTCCAAAAATCACTTTTAATAATTTAACATTGAGACTGGAGAAGGATGTAATGTAGATTGTTCTCAAGTGGTTCAATACAGAGTCATGGAATGCATACTTCAACCACTAGTTAATAAATTGGAGTGTTCTCCTTAACAAGGAAGATTTTATTTCATACTGAGAAATGCTCAATTGAAAGTAAGTAATGTGTGAAAGACACACTCAACTAAACAATACCAGTATTGTGACTATATACCTGGAAAAAGTATTTTGAGTATGAAAACCCATCAATGGTTAAAGAGGTTTGTTTTTAGAAGATTCAGTTTGTACAGTTATTCACTTATTAAACAATTTTAAGCAAGCTCCACAAGATACTTTGCAAATTATTTGTAATTGACAGACATGTATAGTTTAATCACATAAAATACATAAATGTGCTAAGTTATCTCCCAGACCATCTATGACAGTATAGTACCGTAAAAAAAACTTCGGATTAACGATTATTCGAAATAAACCTTTGACAGAAGACTTCTTTCTCTGTACAAATAAAACGTTGTGGAATTTGCATGGTTCGATTACACGCTTATATATATAATGGTTTTACTTAAAAACGTAAACTAGTCAGATAGCAATAGATTTCTATTTGTAACAAACGGAGGAATAAAACGATTCTTTTTCTTCTTCTTTTATTTTTCTCTAATTACAGAACATATAAAATACCATGAACAGCACACATTATAATACATGTAAATACATATATGTACATTTTCGGAAATGAATAAACTTTTTTTTAATAAGACGCGATGTCTCTCTGAACATCGGCGTTAGCAGCACTAAACTGGACGCATGTAACATATTTCTCCAATTTGTCAAGGACGTTCAACAATTCACTTCCGCCCGTGTTTTGCTCGCAGAACTGCCTTACGTCGTTGATGCGATCACACATTGATTGGATATCATGTTTATTCTTGTGTTGTCGGCCTCGTCGTCGTCGCTGAATTCATCTTTTAAGTACTGCGTCCGCTGATCGCTGGCCGATTAAGTCGCAGAAGACAAAGGTGTAATTATCGGTTTTTGACGTGCAAAGCGCAGACGACAAAGATGTGAAATTACGCTGAGTGTTTTGCAGTTATGACTTCGGATTAAAGATTGATAATTAGGTGCGAATGAGGTGTTGGGACCGACAGAATCACTTCGAATTAACGATTTCTTCGGTTTAACGAAGTTCATTAACAATGAAATTTTACATTAAACAAAGAAGAACCTAAATCGGGACCCGGAAAATACTTCGAAATAACGGTGACTTCGGATTATCCGTGTTCGAAATAACGGTGTTGAAGTGTATCACCCGCCAAATGCGGAGGGATATAGTTTTGTCATTGTCCGTCTGTCAGTCTATCAGTCCATCCATCTGTCTGTCTGTCACAGACTTTTTATGGCTTTAATCTCAGAAACTATTTAAGATTTCAACGTGAAACTTGATAGGTGTATAGATATACATAAGGTGAAGGCGGGGGATATCAATGCAACAAATTTGCTGGTTGTTAAGGAAAAGTAAGAACCAGTGTTCTAACATAAGCTTGGCTAATTAACCACACCATTGCACTAGAACTTAAATAAATTGTATAGTAAAACTTGAGATATTTTGTTAAAAAAAAGGCAGCATGGGGCAGAGATCCACATTTGTTCGAATGTGGAGTCACTTTAAAGAATTAACAGTAAAATTTAAGCATGCACTTTACAGTGGAAATAGCTTGAATCAGAAAGATCATGTGACGAAAGTGAAAACACTTTAGTAATGTATTGCTGGCAGAGAGCGAGACAAGTGCAGCAATCTGGAGTTGATTGCGTATTCTTATCCGTTTATATGTGTAAATATTTGTTAAAGTTTGAATCATTTCTTTTTTTATTGATTAAATCCCATTTTCATGAAATGCATTACAATTTCAAACATTGTAAATATTTATAATTTTTTGGGAATCCTATGCGCTTGTTTTTGTTTTTTTGTTTTTTTTTAAACCTATTTATTTAAGCTTGATTGCATAACAAGCCTAAGCTTATATGAAACGCTCTCGAGTCTGTGTCCTTGGTGTCTATGGGGGAGATCTAAAGAACGCTCCCACAGTGGGGATAGAACCCGAGACCTCCCGATCGCTAGGCGGACACCATATCCACTACACCACGGCGATCTTGGCCCAAAACAACATGGATTAGTTTGGGCAATTAACAATGGTAAATTTGCTGCCACCAGTCCACATAGAAAGTGTGAAGAAGGATTACCAAGAGATCCAAACACAAATGTCCTTCAATAACTTTATTTCACATTCACACATTTATTCAAGAAAGTTGAAAAATACACTATTATAATTATGTTAATGTTCCTGATGCGCTTGTTACATGGCACTATTGTTATTGACAAAGGTTTTAAACTTGGAAAAAATATATAGCTTACATTTCGTACACGAGAACTAAAATACAATGTTTAACGCATGTTTCTAACCAAACAACAGAAAGCATAAAGACAAACATAGTAATGTTTGTCAAAGGTATTGACAATGGTATTTACCATGTTTTAAAATACAGTTAACATGTCCTAATTTTGTTGATCAGATGATGTTTGATGTCATTTGTTTGACAGCAAAAGTGTCCACCCAATGAAAATATGATACTAGTTTACAATATTTATGCATACTGAAACTGTTTTCTCCGTCCAGTCATTCAGTACATGGCCCAAAACAACATGGATTAGTTTGGGCAATTAACAATGGTAAACTTGCTGCCACCAGTCCACATAGAAAGTGTGAAGAAGGATTACCGAGAGATCCAAACACAAATGTCCTTTAATAACTTTATTTCACATTCACACATTTAATCAAGAAAGTTAAGAAATACACTATTATAATAAGTTATGAAAAGTACATTTTAAACATTTAAGTGTTGACATCAAGGCTCAAGTTTTCAATAGTATCTATTCAAAGCACCCATCAGTTGTCCGCCTCTCTTTCTCCACCAAAACCCCTGTATACACTTGGGGACTTGTCTTACACAACAAGTATTCAAAGCACTATAGCTTCCTTATTTTGAAACAGATTTTGTTGAAAGTGGGACCGAGAATAATTCAAAATATAACTTAACAAATTAAAAACATCACTTAAAAAGTCAAATTCTCAAGATCGTAAAACTTTAAATAATAATAAATACAAAATAATAATGTGACAAGTCACACATATCACACATCTGACTGCTAATACCTTGTATGTGCCCCATTGACTCTAACAACATGTACACATCCCTTTCTCAGGTAGTTAAGAATAAAACATTGCAAGTTGTTTGGCAGCTCTTCCACAAGGGCCTGTCCTAATTCACACAGAGTGAGACTTCTCTAACACAACACTGTTCATGTTCAAGCTTGAATATCTCAGTTATGAGAAAACGTTTTGAATTAAAATTGTACATGTGATCATTTGACTTCATTCGGTGCAATCTCACAATACAATTGAACCATATTGTTTTTAATGCCTCCTTCTTTGAAGGTTTTGTTAGTTTGATATTAAATCTGCATTATTTGCAATGATATTTCTATTTAATGTAATTATCTGAAATAATGTAAATGTTCCTGATGTAATGTATGATTGTTATGGAGTGTTGATGTCATGAAAACACATTCTTTAATTGTTTGGTAGAAACAGGCCGATTATAAAAAACAGATCATGTTAGATTCAAATTTATATATACAGTAATAATAATAATGATTTTATTGGTGCACATACCATATCAATACAACAAACAGTCAACAATTTTAACAATTCAGATATATCACAGATACGGTTTCCATCAGAGATCATAATACACATATTTATATGGTTCATACTCTATCACATTTTATCACACTTATTGGTCGATATTACATTATATTTAATTATAGAAATATGAGTGCACTGGATAACCCGTAAAGTTTTGACGATAAATCGTACAAAGCTTATTTCCAACGGGGTCCAAAGCCGTCACATGAAGATTTATTGACGCAAAAGTATGCCATAAAATTGACATATATGATGGAATAAAGTGACAGCGGTCTTACAATGTGATATTATAGTATTAATAAAATAATTCTTATTGTTGAATATGAAAACACGTCAACCTGTGAACAAAGAGCACTCGAGGGATTTGGTCATCATGGTTTGTTGACAGGTTGTCTTTATTGGCAGGGTTGATTGAAACTTGAAAAATATGCTAGTAGGCTTTTCCCAGGTACCTTATCTACGTATGTGCTGTATTGTTTAAATAGAGGAATACTAATGCATATGTAATGTTATAAAGGTTTGAAAATACAGTGTTTGCTTCAGATTGTTCTGGAATTCTTACCTACACCAAGATCATAAGCCACTCTCCTACAATTGTGTCCTTTGTCTAACATACTTATCGCCGTAACACATTCATCCAACGTCAAGACTTTTTTTTTCTGTCATTTATGCACAACTCATCAAGGAGAAATTTAAAAAAGAAATGATATTAAACGCTATGTTTGTAATTGGCATTGTAATTGTAACAAATCCGTAAATTGATGTAAGCCCCAAACTTTTCTTTGATATTTTTCGGCAATTAGTACCTTAATCGCGAGCAACTTAAATAAATAGGCAACTAATCTTACTCTTTCGACATACTGTCAAATGCGTAAAAGAAGCAGGCTACCAATAAGCAGTGTGTGTTAAATAAACAGCAAAACTGCTATCGAGTTAAGTAAACTGTCAATTGCCAATATCTCCAAAGCAACCGACCAGTGCACTGATAAAATGTTTATCACATGACTATCACAGCATCATGGCGGCCATTGTTTTATTGTCAGTTGTGAAATCGTTAATTGTTATGATTGAAGTGGTTGTTGTTAGCCTCTTTCAAGGAAAACAAGATTTTTTATTTTGCAAACCGATGGCAACGTACAATGATTTATACAAAATGCTGCAAAAAATATTGTTAGCATTGTATTTATAAGTTAATGTGTTTTGTCAAATCCAAATTATTTGTTATAAAACGTTATATTATGATAATTAAAGCGATTTTGTTAGTCAATCGACTCTAGGGAATTTAAAATGTTGGTCGCTGGTCGTAGAAGTGGTCTTTGTTAGCTATCAAAATCGACTTTGGGAATGTTAAATGGCGGTCGCTGGTCATTGTTGACAGGTGGGCGTTATTCGCAGGTACAACACATAGTGAAATCAGTGTTTTGAGTTGTTCGCACTAGCGGACAACTTATGTAGAGGGAGTTTTGCAAGTCAGTCTGCTCTCAACTACGCCAGGAACAGCTTGTGCAACAACATTGGCCAGTCTAGTGTTTAACAGCTTGTGCGACGACATCCGCCAGTTAATCATTAAAATCTGTACATATTGGCTGCTTTCAGGGAAAACAGGTCTTAATGCATGTCAAATATGAGTAGCCTGTGCACACTGATTAGCCTGTGCAGCGTGCACATTTTGTCCAAGTTATCTCTATAACATAAATATGAGGATAAACAGTGCACACACATGTCGACCTGTGCTTTATGACACACTCTTTATAAATTTGAATGGGTTGTGTTCATTTCAAACTTGCGTTATAAAAAGCTATAACATAATTTTGAAAACTGAGTTGCATCTAAGATTATGCAATAGTGAACAACTTCAGTGCTTTCAGCGCTTTGATTTATTTAGGTAAAAACCAACAGTTTGTCATTCAGATGTATTGTATTGTATGACGCATAATTTGTATGACAAAATGACTGTTAAAATTTTCTCTTATTTTATTTTGGTAGGAACCAATGATTTCTCATTCTGATACATTGTTTACTCATAATTTGTATGCAAAATGACTGTTAAAATGTTTTCTAAATTGGTATTTGATTTGCATCTTATATGTTGGTCCTCTACACAGATTGTTACCTATGGGTTTTTTTCCCGTCTTCTGTGTCGTCTATTATAATCTGCTTCAAATCTCCACCCCAATCAGTGGGCTGATCCTAATGAACCTTCATATGGCGCACCAAAGGGGTCGAAACTTTAACTTCTGCTCGAGCAGCAAAAAATGCTGCTCGAGCAGCATTTAAATGCTGCTCGAGCAGCATATTGCTGCTCGAGCAGCAATTTACTGGTCGAGCAGCATTTAAATGCTGCTCGAGCAGCAAAATTCCTGCTCGAGCAGCAATATGCTGCTCGAGCAGCATTTATTTTTAGAATAAACCATTGAACCCGTCAGCCAATCAAATTTGAGCTTACAAACGGACGACATTAGCTATCTCTACGGAAACGAAATAGACCGGTGTAGCGTCAATATTGTCAGATCGTGAGATCTGACGATTTCACAGTACCTCCGTGATATTGCTCCGATCAGTCGCCGTGAAAAATGTCAGATTGATGAAAAATAATATTTAACGCATTGTTGTTTCAATTCAACTTAATTTCGCGTTTTTACAGCTTGCAGTTATTTTCGGACATCTTTTTTTCGGACGTTGAACCTAAACACATTGTTCACAACAAAGATATCGAAACAGTAGTTCTAACACAATGCAAACATTTGAATTTTAAAACGATTTTCGTTTTAAATGTTATATATATCGATGATGTACATGCATTACGTTGTAAAGAAATATGGTAATGCCTAATTTACAGTCATGAGTGTTGCACTTTTTTAATACAAAGATATAACATTGATTGAAGAAAATATTTTCAGATTATATAATATATATATATATTATTTCAGCTTAAAAAAGTTAAAAACTTATTATGAACCAAATTCAGTTCCAGAAATATATAATCCCAATCGGTGTTTTTATCATTATTTTAGCTAATTCACATGTACACTCAATTCAGGAAAACTATTTTATTATATTTCATACAATCATAGTTACCACTATCATCATTTATTTAATATGTCAATAAGCTTGATTGGCAATTGTCGCTTCAGCTCGGGTAATGCTTTAATGTACCCGGTGTACTCTTAAGTATACTTTAATGTACCCCGGGTACGCTAAATATACTTAAACGTACCGTTGGTCTGTCTGTCAGTGCAGTCACTCACAAACTTGTCAGTGCTCTATCTCAGAAACTCAATATAAGTATTCAACATGAAACTTTATGGGTGTATAAATATAGCTGAAGAGAGGTGCCATGTATAAGAACCATAACCCGTCGCTTTCTGAAATAAGAGTTATTGCGCTTTGTTGTTTTTCTATGATGTAACTAGGGCTATATCTCAGATACTATACAAGATTTTAACATGAAACTTCATGGGTGTATAATTATCAATGCACGAGAACCATAACCGTATACTTTCTTACATAACGGTTATTGCCCTTTCTTGTTATTGTTATTTTATGATGTAACTTTTCAGGGCTATATCTCATTTATAGAACCATGCATAAGAACCACAACCCTTCACTTTCTTAAATAAGAGTTATTGCCCTTTGTTGTTTTTGTATGATGTAACTTTTCAGGGCTTTATCTCAGAAACTATAAATACAAGATTTCAACATGAAATATCATGGGTGTATAATTGTCAATGAGAATAAGTGCCATGCACAAGAAACATAACCCTAGTACATATGTACATGTCTGATGTTACTTTACAGGACTATATCACAGATACTATACACGATTTAAATATGAAATTTAATGGACGTTAAGATATCAATGAGGAGAGGTGTCATGCAAAAAATCTATAACCCTACACTTTCTTAAATAAGATTTATTGCCAATTGTTTTTTTATGTTGTTACTATTAAATAAGTGAGATAAGGGTACAACCCTTCAAATAAACTTTTCTGTTAGTTCTGCACTAATCAATAATCAAAATTTATTTGGCGGGGATATCAATTTAACGAATTTGCTTATTATTAGTCTAAACGTTGAAATAGACTTAATATTTTAAGTAGCAATGAGAATATAAGACACAACAGACTCATCAGTCATCAGTATTATGTTAGCATATCTTTAGTCGGTTACTGAACTAGGGCAAATAAAGTTGAAGTTTATCAGGTGGTCTTAAAGTCCTCACCGCCTAGCAGATAAGTCATTTACGCCATCGGGATTATTTATTTTAAGTCAATATGTTTTTGGAATCTTAAGGCACTCATTGAAAAATACACCACTACATAAATAAATATCTAGGTCAATTGTGATTCTGTCAAGCAATGATTATCATATAAATTATTATCTCCAGAGTTATTCTTTTTTTCTTGCACTTATCATAATCTAACCATCTGCATTATTTTTGCCAAACAGGTGGTTTTGCAATCTGAGCACCACAATCATCAATATTTTTGTGTGGATATAAAGATGTTATAAAAATTTAGGATTATAACATCTTAAGTTTTATCGTGCTTTACTTGTTTAGGAGATGTGTAATACCAACTGGCTACTTCTGTTTTCAGAACTAAAAGGCACAGAAGGATTTTATTAATATTTTGTTGAGTTCTCAGATTAATCGAGCCCAAAGCACTTCCTGCTACACAAACATATTTTCGAGCAACAACACATATTGATAATATCCATTTTAATGCCGTGCGGGTCTTTACAGTGGAGTGATCGAGTCGCACAGATATGTTTGCCGCACTCCAGGAATCAGAAGTCTGCTTCTCACGACTAGTCTCGATAAACTGAATCATGGGCCTGTCGCAACATTGTGGGATGCTTTTTCATGACCAAACATTTGGCAGTCTGGAAATAAAGTAAAAGTCATTCATACTTGTGTTAAAATAGTGACCTGAAAATCAATAGGGGTCATCTGCGGGTCACGATCAATGTACCTATGAAGTTTCATGATCCTAGGTGTATGCGTTCTTGAGTTATCATCCGAAAACCATTTTACTATTTTGGATCACTGTGACCTTGACCTTTGACCTAGTGACCTCAAAATCAATAGGGGTCATCTGCGAGTCATGATCAATCTACCCATGAAGTTTCATGATCCTAGGCGTATGTGTTCTTGAGTTATCATCCGGAAACCATTTTACTTTTTCGGGTCACCGTGACCTGGAGCTTTGATCTAGTGACCTCAAAATCAATTAGGGTCATCTGCAAGTCATGATCAATCTACCCATGAAGTTTCATGATCCTAGGCGTATGCGTTCTTGAGTTATCATTCAAAAACCATTTTACTATTTCTGGTCGCTGTGACCTTCACCTTTGACCTAGTGACCTCAAAATCAATAAGGGTCATCTGCGAGTCATGATCAATCTACCTATGAAGTTTCATGATCCTAGGCCCAAGCGTTCTTGAGTTATCGTCTGACAACCACCTGGTGGACTACCGACAGACCGACCGACATGAGCAAAGCAATATACCCCCTCTTCTTCCAAGGGGGGCATAAAAACAACAACAGTTGTTTGCAATAAGAAAAGCATATATATTCACTAGATTAAGTGTTCACAAAAAATACTATTTCTGAAAATAAAATTGCAAGAACGATAGTTTGACAGTGAAAAGTATTCATGTTTTATGCATCATAAATATACAATCACATTAAGACACTGAAAAACAACTTTTCATACAAAACAATATAATGGAGCAAAGAGAATGCTTTTTTTCATTATATGACACATTCATATATTAAAATATGAGTAATCTTCTTGTTTAACCTTTTTTCAGGGTTATTTGACAAAAGACTCTATAACACAGTTTGATCCTCAGGTTATGATATTACATATGAAATATCATGTCCTTTATAAATTAAAAGAAAATGCAAGGCTCTAAAAACCAATGCACCAACAGAAAGGTACGATGATTATATTCTACATTCTCCCATTATTTTGTTGAATAAACGTTAATGCAGATCTTTACTAAGCAAACTACAGCTTTGTCACAGACGTGACAAATACCCCCACGTGCCGAATTGACACAGACTATTTTGCATGCTGTCTTCACAAAACAAGAGAATCACATTTATGGCTATTTTTAATAATGATAATGCCATTATCATTTATGGCCATTTTGACCTTTGAACTCTTGAATTTTTTAGCATGACATGCAGTCCAAATGTATGGCCATTTTTTTTTACTTTTGAACTCCAAGTGTGACCAAGACCTTGGAGTTATCCACATGGCCTTTTTTTACCTCTGAACTCAAAGTGTGACCTTGAACTTGGAGTTATCGACGTAATTCTTTCGCGCGACACACCGTCCAATGATGGTGAACAAATGTGCCAAATGATTTTAAAATCTCACAATGAATGACATAGTTATTGCCCAGACAAGCTCATTTATGGCCATTTTTAATCTTTGAACTCAAAGTGTGACCTTGACCTTCGAGATATTGAAGAAATTCTTTCGCGCGACACACCGCCCCATGATGGTGAACAAATTTGCTAAATGATTTTAAAATCTCACAATAAATGATAAAGTTATGGCCCGGACAAGCATTTGACCCTTGAACTCCAAGTGTGACCTTGATCTTGGGGATATCGACGTACTTTTTTCACGCAACACACCGTTCCATGATGGTGAACAAATGTACCAAGTTATTTTAAAATCTAACGATAAATGACATAGTTATGATCCGGACAAACTTTCGGTTTAAAACACACTAAGTGACCCCGTGACCTAGTTTTTGACCCAGCATGACCCATATTCAAACTTGGCCTAAACATCATCAAGATACAACTTGTGACCAAGTTTGGTGAAGATCGGATGAAATTTCGAGACAGACCGACCGACAGTACGACAAAGTGACACCTATATAGAAATATAAAGCTTATTTATTACCATCAATGCAAACACTCCACAGCTGTTTCCGTGGCGCTGTTTGTTGCAAGGTGGCGCTTTTAACTCTGAACTGATTTTTTCCAAGCCATCTTTCACAATTTGCGCTCGTTGACACATGAACTGGCTGCAACAAATATTTTGTTTGTAAAAATCAACAAAAATCATGTGCCTATATACTTAGGCGGTACTTTATCTATACCAAATTGTTTTGGTAATCAGTTTTCAAACATATATATATATGTGAATCTATTAACACATTATTTGAAACACATAAGTGTGAGAGATAGGACACAAAAATAAATAAGAATGAACTAAGAAAGCAAGCTTAAATTTATATATATTTATATCATTTTTTAAGTGTTGGTGCTCATTACAAGTTAATATTTAAGATAAAAATCCAAATATAGAAAACAAATAAGATTTACAAAGTTTTTTGAATATCTTGATTGCTATATTGCCTGATGAATGATAACTGGAACTGGCCAAAAAAGCTCCCTAAATGTGACCTTTGATCTCTTGTTAACGCATGCTCTGCAGCTTCTCTACATGGAGAACATATGTGGTAAGCTATATTAAAAATTGCATATTCAATTATCGAATCACAGTTTGGATAAGCTCAGAGACACACATAAAATGCACATACACCAACTGCTACTGTGACTGCTATATCAAGCAGGTAAGACAAAAAATGAATTACAGCTTTGAACCTTACCAGAACAAATCGAACAAGGCCTTGTTGTTACCACCCAACGAGTCGTAAATGGTTACAGTCCTGGACATAACACTTGCAACCAGCAAAACCCAGTGATTGTTGCCTTTACATTGTTGCAGCATAAGTAGATCATACATATTGAAGTCCACCTACAAAATGTGAAATTAAAATGTACCTTAAACAATGTATACATTACTAAACAGTGAGAACTTTACTCAAATTACTTCAAAGAAGTATAGTGGCATGCTAGAATCAAGTACAGTTTAAGTTAACAATAAAACAAAAGATTGTCAGGCAATATGGTACTCCTGGAACAACTTTGTAGAGGTCATCATTTACAAAGAACATGTAGAATTTATGAAGAACCACCACTTTTACATAAAAATTCATGTTATGTAAAACGAAGACTTTGGCATTCATATCTCACAGACATATCAAGTCATTACCACTGCCACCTTCATCAACATAATTATTGGACACATAGAGAACTACTATATCTCACTACATACAAAATGTGGTAGTCCTAGATCCGAGAGTTAAAGACAAGAATATTTTAAAAGTTTTCACAAAATAAGCAAGAAAGAAGTGTATATAATGTTCAATTTTGTGACCCGCGGGTCAGGGTCAAATTTGACCGAAAGGGCATAATTTGAACAAACTTGGTAGAGGACAATAAGATGTTACTGCAAACCAAATTTGGTAGCCATAGTCCGAATGGTTTTCAACTAGAAGATTTTTAAAATTTTCACAAAATAGGCGCTTTATAAGCGTTTATTCAATTTTGTGACCCCCCTCCCCCCGGGGCAGGGTCAAAGTTGACCCCAGAGGCATAATTTGAACAAACTTGGTAGAGGACTATAAGATGTCACTTCATACCAAATTTGGTAGCCCTAGGCCCAATGGTTATGGACAAGAATGATTTTTAAAGTTTACCCTAAATTAGCCATTTATAAGCATATGTTCAATTTTGTGACCCCCGGGGCAGTTTCAAATTTGACCCCAGGGGCATAGTTTTAACAAACTAAGAAGAGAATTAATACATGTCAATACATACCAAATTTGGTAGCACTATGCCATACAGTTATGGACAAGTAGATTTTTTAAGTTTTCACAAAATAGGCCTCATACAAGCATATGTTCAATTTTGTGACCCTCGGGGCAGGGTCAAACTTGACCCCAGGGACATAATTTGAGCAAACTTGGTAGAGGACTATAAGATGTCACTATCTTCCAAATTTGGTAGCCCTAAGCCCAATGGTTATGGACAAAAAGAGTTGTAAAGTTTACACAAAATAGACCCTATATTAGCATATGTTAAATTTTGTGACCCCCGGGGCAGTTTCAAATTTGAACCCAAGGGCATAATTTGAACAAATTTGGTAGAGGACTATTAGATGTCTCTACATACCAAATTTGATAGCCCTATGCCAAATGGTTATGGATGCGAAGATTTTGAAAGATTTCACAAAATAGGCCTTATATAAGCATATGTTCAATTTTGTAACCTCAGAGCAGGGTCAAATTTGACCCCAGGCGCATAATTTGAACAAATTTAAAAGAGGTTCACCCAAGGAACATTACTGAGAAATTTCATCAGAATTGGACCAGTAGTTTAGGAGAAGATGTTTAAAGGAAAAGTTAATGAACTGACGGACGCACGCACGCAGGCACGGACGGACGCACGCATGACGGACACAGGACCATGACATAAACTCCACTGGCCTTTGGCCAGTGGAGCTAAAAATCAATTCAGGAAGGGAGGGAGCACCCCTCCCTAACCCAACCATAAAGGCCCCTGGGCATCTGAAATATGATCACAAGCACTAATAATCATATAATAATGATAAAACCCGGTCACCACTGTCGATAAATTGGAAATTGTTATGATTGTGAGATATAATGTAAACATTTGCATACAGATCAATCTTTTTTCTTCAAGCCCAACACAAAATAACAATGCAAAATTAAAGTTTTAAAGGTTTTCAATGGGTACAAATAGGGTATTTATCTGGACATTGGAAACGTTGAAATACATGAAAATATCATCAAACAACTTAAATGTATTTCTTTGTTAAAATATGTTTTTCTTGATTTTTCTCCAAACTTTACACAAAAATGGGTGATTTCAAAAATATTAAACTAGAAATGGCGCGTCAGAGGCCGACGTGTATCCCCACGCCGCATGTTTGACCCAGGGGTGCCCCAGGGTTGGTAATGGGGCTATGCATAGTTGAAATTGAACGCATTGAAGAGAAGTTTGGTATCAATAAGATGTGAATCGTTGTAGAAATGAAGAAATTATAGTAAAAGGCAATTTTGGGTGGGCGTGGCCTATGTGGGCGGGGCGCCCCAGGGTTGGTAATGGGGCCATGCATAGTTGAGATTAACCATAATATCATAAGAGAGGTTCAGTATCAATTTGAAGTGAATCGGTGTATAAATGAAGAAATTATAGTAAAAGGCAATTTTGGGTGGGCGTGGTCTATGTGGGCGTGGCCAATGTGGGCGGGGCACCCCAGGGTTGGTAATGGGGCCATGCATAGTTGAGATTATCCGTATTGCCATAAGAGAGGTTCAGTATCAATTTGAAGACATTCAGTGTAGTATGGTGCACTCAAAATGTGCAGCTCCATGAGATACACATGCATTCCAAATATCAAGTTGCTATCTTGAATATTGCAAAAGTTATGACCAAGGTTTAAGTTTTGGGACACACACACACACACACAATGACAGACAGGCCAAAAACAATATACCCCCTTTCTTTCGATCCGGGGGCATAAAAATGAGTAAAAATCTCTGACCCGGCCCCACCTCAACCCACATAACTTTTGACCTTGGGGTCAGATCAAAATTCCAAATAGTGCAGGGTCGCACAGATGCTCATAGCTACCATGTGTGTAAGTTTCAAGGTTCTAGTGCTTAAAGTGTAGGAGGAGAAAGTGGCCAGGACGGACAGACAACGGAGATAACCACAATATCCCCACTTTTTCTCCGAAAAGCGTGGGGATAATGAAGCCTAAATGAAAACTTTTCTCAAATTTTAGATGTTAAGTAATGGCAACAGTTTTGTTTGTATTGCATAGGGAAAGGGTTCAAGTTTTATAAATGAGTAGGGCCGCTCTGTCAGATGTGATCACTTTTTCACAACAAAAGATGTTAACCAAATGTTTTGAATTTTTTTTTATAAATGTACATGTCTTTTGCACTTAATAAAATCCCATTAAAACATGTTATCAATATTTTGTGTGTTTTGTCAACATGCAGTATGTTCTTAAGAAAAATTTAAATACAAAATCAGAAGTGTTTAAAAAAAAATATGGAAAAAAATATGGAAAAAATTGAAATTTTCATGTTTTTTAACACATATTTTTCAAAACTATACTCTTAAAAGTTTTTTTCCTGGCCTCAAAGCAGTAAAAAGTAAAAAGTAAAAACTCAGATTTATCAAAATATAGGATGGCCTTCAAATATATGTGAAGTTTCTTTTTTATGATACATGTTTAATTTTTTTATAATATTTGACCTCGTTTTCTATAATATGTGTCTTGTTCTGATAAAACTGGGCTAAATTCATGTGCGTAAAGTGTCGTCCCAGATTAGCCTGTGCAGTCCGCACCGGCTTATCAGGGACGACACTTTCCGCTTAAACTTGATTTTCGGTAAGAAGGGACTTCCTTCAAACTAAAAATACTGTAAAAGCGGAAAGTCTCGTCCCTGATTAGCCTGTGCAATCTGCACAGGCTAATCAGGGACTAGACTTTCCGCACATGAATTAAGCCCAGTTTTCTCATAACAACACACATATAATTCACTGTTCTATATTTAGACCTTGCTCTCTATATATTAAACATTATATTCTCTATATATTGGACCTTGTTCTTTATAAATAAGACCTTGTTCTTTTTAAACTTTATACATTAAACACGATGTCCTCTTACTTGACCTTCCTCTGTAATACAATATATCCTCTATATATATTTAGGTAATGTGTCATCAAAAATGAATGAAATAATAATAAGTGCTGTACCTTTGTTTATCGAAGGTTTTAACATGGTTTTTAGTTTAGATGTGTAGGAATTGTACCACAAGGGTGACAGTCTGCGTGGTTTAATTATAAGTGTCTGAAAGACTTTGTCATCAATCATATTTGACATTTGACCATGTTCAACTTTTATTTTGGCTTTTTTTTCAGTTGCTTTTGAATGCTTTATTAAATTGAAATTTAATCATTAATTCTGCTATATTGTAAGTTTGTTTTCACTTTCTGGAGGTTTATAAGAAAAACATTTATTTTGTGTCCCAAGTGTACATTTACAACATTTGTTAACCAACTTCAGGCTTACATTGAAGATTATTGGAGAAACATTTTGATTAAAATTGACATTAATTTGAGAAGAGGAAATGCATTTTTGTAATAATATTATGGTAAATTCAAATATACTTCCCAAGTTCCCACATATTATCATTTATATGCTTATATTTTTCTTCTGAAGACAAAATATGGAGACATACCCATATAATAAGAGTAGATCACCCCCAGAGTGAAGAAACCACCTTTTTCTGTAGGAGATTGGACCCTTCTGTGTACTTCTTTCCAGAAAATTGGTGCCTTTGTTTATTTTTTAAAAGCTATCACCTGTTCATCAAACATGATAAAAATTTCGTACACTTGGGACAATGCGCTATTTGTCTTGCAAAAAAAGTTCACAAGGTTTTGGCATCAAATTTTCAGTACATCTAGTGATAAACATTAATGGTTTGAAGAAAATGATGTAAAACATTGAAAATTCTATCTTATGAAAAATTTAAAATAACTTTCTTGCAAAATGTACACTTGGGACACTTTTTGCCTATAAATATTGAAGCACTTTATGATGCCACCTCTTAATATATGTGAAGAGAGTTGAAAATTGTGGCACAAAATTGACAAGAACATCATTGCTTTGAACACTTGCTACAAGAGATATCAACCTAAGTTAGAAGCATTGTTTTATTTTTCTTAAAGCATATGCATTTTTATATTCATTTAATGATGGCAATACCTAATATTTCTGAAAGTTTTATTGAAGTATAGAATTGAAAATTGCCTTTTACATAAAATGTCACGCAAAACCAGTACACTTGGGGCAATTTTAAGGATATTTTTCAATATATTTTGTAAATGAAGCAAGTTATTGAGAAGAATTTTCACATTTAAGTTAATCACATGGAAACACTTCTGTAAGATAGAAAAAGAACTCAAACATGCTTAATGCAGGTTTTTTTCCCCTTCTTTGTGACCCGCCGATCATCGGCCCTTTCCCCTCCGATTTTTTGTTCCCCTCAGCTGGTAAATTTTCCCCTAGATTTCATTTTCCCCTCCAAAAAAAATTTTTTTTTTTTAACCTTTCAATATATAAGTTAGTCTGATCCAGTGTAGAAAAAAGAAAAATATTGCATAATTAAATTTTCTGTTTCCTTGAATTTGTTTCAAAAACAGTAAAATATGCTTAATTGATTATTTAAGACTTTCCTTATTTTGCCCAAAATCCGGCGTTTCGTGTGATTTTTCCCCAAAAAATCTGGCGTTTAGCGCGTTTTTTTTCCCCTAAAAAAGGCCAGGCCCTTTCCCCAAAATCAGATAAAAAACCCTGTAATGGTAAGAAAATAAATGCATGTTTTATTTAGGCTTCATTATTTTTTAAATCACCCATAGGATATGATGCGGCACTTGTCTTTAAGGAATATAAAAAAAATCAATCATTTTTACCCGGAAGTTGGTGCTGTAATAAATTTGCTATTCTGTGTGTTCTTTTACCAAGCTTGATTAGGAATTTTTGAAAACGCGCCATGGAGATTTTCTTTCACCATAAAAAATAATAGTTCACGGATTCAAACCATAATTCTTGATTAATATGTTGCTACAGTGGATTCCTGTTCTTAGCATACCATGTCAGCAAAAATTATGCTAATAACAGGAATATGCTATTAACAGGAACACACATTTTAGCATAAATATAGCAACTGGGGGCATACAATAAGTCAAATCTGTTAATAATTGATCATCAAAGTGAAATTTAAATTCAACAGTGTATATGATTGATGTTTAAGATAACTATTTATCAAATGGAATTGTATTCTAAGGTATTTGCATTTGCATTTGAGCATATTTTTGCAGATTTAAAGCATATTTTCTTGGCATTCTGAGAATGTTCTATGCTATAAAGACTTTAAGTGAATTCTGAATATTGGGGTTAAAAATTATGCTATTAATAGAAGAAAAATACATTAAAATTTAAGAATTAATCTGTGCTTTGACATTCTATATCAGAGCTCCAGATAAAAATTTGGTCAAATTCTTATTTACTCCCTATTTCAAAAATTAATTCTTATTTTACCCCCTATTTATAAAATTAATTCTTAACACTATATTACCAAATAATTTTTATGCATTGTTTTTGACACATCAACAATCCAACATTGTGGTTTATAGTCTTGGAAAAGCCTGGCTTTCTTTTCTGTTTCTTGCTTTCCCATAATCGGACAGCTTTTTCTGGCTCAAAAGACCCCACATCTATCTTGCTCATCTTGCTTTTTTTGCCTTCCACGCTTCGATACACCTCTTCGGTTGGCCATTTTGATTTTTTATTTAAAACAGTAACTGTCAATTCGGCTTAGGTCATAATGGCATTTTGGTCGCCGTTAAAGTCATATCAAAAAAATATATTTAACATTTAATTGTAATGACATTTTGAATAGGTATATTGTTTATTACTTGTGAATAAAAATTACGATAAGTGTAATTAAAAAGGTACAATAAACAGAAATGACTCGCCTGTAATACCAGGAGAACAGAATCGAGACTGTTTGGCCTTTCGACCGTTCTTAAGTGTGGCCCTTCCTAACAGCAAAGTGACGTTGACTTAAAGCTGTAGTTTTAATTGAGCGCCTCGACGTGTCAGAACCGGGATGAAATGTTTACCATATATAATTTGCTACTGGAAGTTTTACGCACGTTCGAAAATGTCGAATTCGTGTTTTATTTTTTCAATGCGTAACTTTATGCAAAGATTTTAAATCTAAATCGTTATTTAAGAAATTTTATTCGTTTTTACGCCTTTACACATGTTATCTGGAGCACTGCTATATGCTAATTACAGAAATATGCTATTATCAGGTATGCTAATAAGTGGAATCCAGAAATTATCCTTCAGTCTGACAGAATTTCGTAGCCTGTCAGACCAAACATCTGACAGATTATTTTACATTTTGCGGTGTCTGACTTGGCTTCTCACTTTTGAGTCCATGATGCTAAATGTTTTAGATTCAACACTAGTTTCCTCAACCTCACGACACCAGAGCTCCTGTGATGCAAATATACTTAAGTGGTATAAAGAGATATTTTTTTCCCTGCAAATTGCGTTTAGTTCCTCACTTCTGGTTAAAAACAAACCTGTTACCCTCCGATTGACTGTAAATTTAAACAGCAAACTCCAATACATATTCCTGTTTGTATTCTTGTATGAAAATGTCCACAACATATGGGCGTAGTTACATGGGGACTGAATATTCAAATACATGTAGGTTAAGAAGTACAGTAAATGACATGACAAAATGCTGTTAGGACATATCATCATCCTTAATTCTAAACCAGCTATACATGACATTATTCTTAAGAGGGGCATTTCAGAATAAAGATAAAAAGATACAAACGATTCGCAATGGAAAAATTATTTCCTGCAAATATTTTTTTATCGAAATTATTTCCGTCAAGACATGTTGTACAATAGCATGCCATGGTTAAAATGAGTGTGTAATACAATGCCTAATCTCTTTCTGCAAAGTTTGGGAAGTCTGCTTTAGGGACATTATAATGGAAGGACAGATGAAAGGTAACTCATTACAGTATAGTGCCACCAATGTAATTATTATGCATTTTTTTCGCAGTTCAGAGCTGAAAATAACATCCCAGAACTTAATTATGCACTGCCAAGTTATTCAATAAATAGTAAATTGTAAACATTTCAATTATGAAAAATTAAACAACTTGTAATTCAGACACAACTCACATTTTACCTGTTGTTAGCTTTGAACAAGCTAATAGGCCTCGGTGAAAAATAATTTACATTGAAATTGAGAAAAGTCCTCGAGAACTCAGTGCCCCAGATAATTATTTGGGAAATCAGGCTTTTTCCGCCCCATGCCACGGGTCCGAAATTCGGCCCCATTCCCAATGCAAATCTGGTAGTTTTTTTCCCAATTGAAAAAAAAAAAATCCCAATTCCAAAAAAAAAAAAAAAAAAAAAAAATTTTTTTTTTTTTTTTACCTTAAAGGGATCTTTTCACGCTTTGGTAAATTGACAAAATTGAAAAAAATTGTTTCAGATTCGTAAGTTTTCGTTTTAGTTATGATAATTGTGAGGAAACAGTAATACTGAACATTAACCATGCTCTAATATAGCCATTATATGCATCTTTTGACGATTTTAAAACCTAAAAATTATAAAGCGTTGCAACGCGAAACGATTGAATAATTTGGAAAGTTCTGTTTTTGTCGTTAAATTTTGTGAAACTACGAAGATTGCTTATATGAGGTATAAAATACGTCAAGAATGTGTACACGGCGGAATAGCTCAGTAGGCTAAAGCGTTTTTACTTCAGGACTCTGGCAGGACTCCAGGGGTCACTGGTTCGAAACCTGCTCCGGGCAATGTTCTTTTCCTTTTTTTATTTTTTTTCTTGATTTTTTACTGGAGCTTTTACGATCCAATGTTTACATTTATCAATATAAAGCATTTAATGAATAAGTTAAAAAAATGCCAAAATCTGTGAAAAGGCCCCTTTAAAATATATAAGTTAACCTGATCCGGTGTAGAAAATAGAAAGTGTTGCATAACTTAAGAATCTGTTGCCTTGAATTTGTTTTAAAGACTGTAAAATATGTTATTATTATTTAAGACTTTCCTTATTTTCCTCAAAATCCGGCGCTTCGCACGATTTTTTTCACCTCAAAAAAGGCCAGGCCTTTTCCCCAAATTCAGATTAAAAAACCTGCAGTTATCTCACATGTTCATAATACTTTGTAAAATTTTAATAATTAGTTATCAAAATAGTCGTTATTTACCAGTTAACGGCTTCTTTGAAATATAAGAAACACTATTTACATGCGATAATTTTTCCCAATTGAGCCAATTTTGCGAATAATTTTTTTCCCAAAATGGGGGTTTTTCACGACGCGAAATTCCCAAGATTCCAGTGTGGCGTATTCCCAAAATGGAGCGGAAAAAGCCTGGAAATAGGGTTTTCAACCATTGATTTTAAAAAATAGGGTGATTCCATTCTTCATATAGAGTGAAATGAGTAATAAAAATGCATACCTTTAAATAATTGCTGATTTACTTCCGTTGACGCTGCACACTTGTATTGATTCAATAGAACTATCATCATAAATTTTAATAAACTGATGTTTCGTAACATCTTTAATCCTTGAAACTGTCCATGATATAAACTTTAAAAAATGTCGAGAATTTCTAACCAATGACATGCCTTTTTATACTTTTGACAGATTTGTTAAGTCACAGACTTTCCATCATGTTTTTTAGATGTCAACTCAAATGCTCTATGCACAGTTTCTAACAAAATCGATAACACGAATGATTCGGCACTTATTGGCTCTTGCTTTCTTGATTCGAAAAAGTTTGCGATCGGCTGATATTTTGGCGCAACAATCTCGGACATCTTTCGACCTCTCTTAGCTATTTTTATTTCGCATCGTAATAGAAACTGAAACTACAGACGCTTTACAAATACATGCACAATGAGCGACGAATTAGGTCAGATTGAAAACGCATAGCGTTTGAATAACTATGACCGTTTGCTAAGCTTGCTGAGTGTAAGCGTCACCGCGTTATGATAATAATTCCAAAGAGAAAATACCTAAAATGAGCATAGCATTTTTAATCGAAGTTTTGTATTGTTAATTTGACGAATTTGCGTAAAAGTCAAATTGGTTGCGTTTTCAATACTCATGATATTGTATTTCTTTGCATTTTTAAATATTTTAATAGGGTGAAAGACGCAGATACGCAGCTTATCTGGGGCACTGAGAACTGGTTAACAGACATGATATTTTGGATAATTGTAAAAGTTAGGACAGCAGATATACATATATGGGGAGAACGAGAAACGTAAACAATGTTAACCAGAAAGGCACAATCACAGGCAATCGGCACCTGTGTCGGAAGCAATAATTAAGAATCATTAAGAAAGTAAATCGATAGAAACAGAGAACCCACCCATTGACCAATTCTTATCAGTCATCGTCGTGATTTTCGCAAAAGTTTTAACAGCCGTTAGACATTTATGATCGATTTTCTTATTAAGCGAATGGCAACAATTTTTTGATCGACTAGTTTGCAGCCAAAATATAAAGCACTTACCGCGTGTCAATGTTAAACTTTAAACAGATCGTCACATAAACTTGCAGAAGATGTGAAAAAGGCACCATCACGGCGGCAGCCATTTTTTCCAAACAAACCAGTTTTGCACCAAATGGCAAATATAACAAGAGTTCTGATTGGCTAATGCCATAATCTAAAAATAAATGCTGGTCGAGCAGGATTTTTCTGCTCGAGCAGAAAAAATGCTAGTCGAGCAGTAAATTTGCTGCTCGAGCAGTATTTTGCTGGTCGAGCAGCATTTAAATGCTGCTCGAGCAGCATTTTTTTCTGCTGGAGCAGAAGTTAAAGTTTCGACCCCTTTGGTATCCCATACCTTCAAATTAATGATCATTGGGTGATCCTCTTTCAAAGTGTTTCAATCTATATTGGCAACTATATTGCCTATATTGATCTTAAAAGATAAAGATATTATTTTTTTCATAAAAAATAAACCTTAACAACATGTCTTAAGATAATTTTTTAAGTGATAATATTTATTTGATTAGAGGATTTGTCTAATTAATTGGTTGTTTTCTTAATTTCATTTTACTTGATTGTTAAGTCATTTTTGGGTAGGAATTTAGGAATTAAGTTTTGCAGACTTCAGCCTGATGAGCAACATTTCTTGTACATGGAATATTAATGCTAGAAATTATTCTATTTATAATAACTATCAGATGGGTATATTATTATGGTCCCTTTAAAAAAAACTCTTTTTAGCGAGGCTGTTTTTGGAGAAAACCCGAGCTATTGTCATAGCCAGCTCGTCCGCCATCCGCTGTAGGCGTCGTGCTAAAAGCTTAACATTGGCTCTAAAATCAAAGTGCTTCCACCTACATCTTTGAAACTTAATATGTAGATGCAGCTTGATGAGTTCTATACGCCACACCCATTTTTGGGTCACTGGGTCAAAGGTCAAGATCACTGTGACCTCTAATATCAAACTTGAACATAGGCACTAAAATCAAAGTGCTTCCACCTACAACTTTGAAACTTCATATGTAGTTGCACCTTGACTAGTTCTACATGCCACACCCATTTTTGGGTCACTAGGTCAAAGGTCAAGGTCAAGGTCATGGTGACCCGAAATAGTAAAATGGTTTCCGGATGATAACTCAAGAATGCTTATGCCTAGGATCGTGAAACTTCATAGGTACATTGAGCATGACTCACAGATGACCCCTATTGATTTTCAGGTCACTAGGTCAAAGGTCAAGGTCACGGTGACCCGAAATAGTAAAATGGTTTCTTGATGATAAGTCAAGAACGCTTATTCCTAGGATCATGAAACTTCATAGATACATTGATCATGAATCGCAGATGACCCCTATTAATTTTCAGGTCACTAGGTCAAAGGTCCCGGTGACCCGAAATAGTAAAATGGTTTCCGGATGAGAACTCAAGAACGCTTATGCCTAGGATCATAGGTACATTAATTATGACTGGCAGATGACCCTTTTGATTCAGGTCACTAGGTCAAAGGTCAAGTCACAGTGACCTGAAGCAGTCAAATGGTTTCTAACGTAATCACACAATGGCTGCCACAACAACTGACAGCCAATTTGGGGGCATGTGTGTTTTACAAACAGCTCTTGTTAGGATTTTATCAGTCAATAGTGTGTATGCCCAGCCTTGATTGATGTGTGAGGTATACACTGCAACTCCAATATATTGCGGTTGAAGGGGTCCAAAAATCGCGACCGTGATATATCCGGCGCGCGATATAAATTGTCAGTTTATGTATGCATGTATATGTATACATTAGCATCATTATGTAATCTCAAAACACGCTATTTACCAACCTTATTCAAGTTTGTGTTATATCCATATGTCATTAATTGGTATAACACAAAACATTATTCCATGTGAGTATTTTCAAATGCGTATAATTAAATTTTTAATCCGAAAAACATTGCCGAGTTTTATTGTTCAAGAAAGCATGCACAAATTAGACCCATGTACAAAATGACGTCATTCATTTCTCATGAAAAGCATGCACAGCATGGGGTTTAATAGTAGAGCATTGTGACTAACTGATCTATATTGTATACTGTATCTAACGCACACAGATTGTTGAGATAGGTCAGTATTGACTTGTGACATTTACTGTTATAATTGTGTACACCTTCATGTGTGCACTGGTGCGTTTCGGCAGTTCAAAGCAAATTCAATAGAGAATTGTAACACCCGAAATGACCTGTCATGTTTGAAAAATGGGTCTTTTGTTTATCGCAGTACACAGGTGTTAATGTGATGTACAATGTAAGCAAACAATCTGGTCAAAACTGGATTATGACTGTTGGATTAAAGTTGGTGAAAAAAGGGAAAAATACTTGCTTTAAACGGATTTTAATGCATCAAATTCTCAGATAAAAACATTTTATTTAAGGATTATGCTCGTCAGATTTTTGGGAGCCATAGCCGATTCGCGATATATTGGACAACGCGATATAACGGACCGTGATATATTGGAGTTGCAGTGTATATTGATTGACCAATTCGTCCATTTGTACTTAACTTGACATTTGCCTTGGTTGGCAATTATATTTTTCACTAATGCTTATTTCTGAATTTATCTTTATTGTCATTATTCAAGCTTTTGGCATTGCATTTAAACCACTTCTGGGACATTCATCACCAATCTTTGACTAAATACAACATGGGTGAAATTTTAAGACATTCGTACAAAAAAAGAACCAAGAGGAAAAAATGTTCAAAGTTAATTGAAAATAGAATAAATTAATTACAGTACAGCCAATGCGGAACAAACATATTTGCGATCTGCGGCGGCAAGGCGCAACAGTCGATGCCGAGAAGGCCGTTGAAGCCGCCTCAGTATGCGGTGGCAAGTTGCATTTCGCAGCCAAGCTTCGCATCTGTCTGCCGAGACATGCTGAGGCAAGCCGCGATCTGCGACATGACGCCGAGTCCATGGGCATCTTCAAATCAAAATCTTTTTTAAATGATTAGTTGGTCAAAGAAATTTAAAAGAACAATTATAATTGTATTTATTATCATAATTAATTTTATGCGCGCGGATTCAAAATAGATAAACTAGTTAATAAAAAAGCATGCTGTTGTTTTGTTTTTTGTGATTGCATTCTGGTTTCTAAAGAAATTGCTGTCATCTGGATATAAATAATTATTATTTTAAAAGAGTGCAAATAAAAAAAATCGAATTAATTAAAACAAAATACGATTGTGACGGACATGTATTAATAAGATTCCAATAATCATTTGCCATTGTCATTTTTAGAATTGGCTAAAGTACTTTAAGTTACTTTGTGTGCGTTTATTGCGCCGTATGATTATTGTCTTTATATTAAAACGATCAACAGAGGTATTTGTTTTGGGTTTAATTTTTACGACAACATGTATTAGCATATAAGAATATTTAATGTGTCTGGCCAAGTTAGTTTGTTTCCCGCCCGTAGTGTATTTATTTCACACATAAATGTCACGTTATTATGTGTTGGCACATACGAGTGGTCAAGAATCCAGCAGTTGGTGGATTTATGATTGCTTGTTGTTTTTGCTATTATATTTAAGCTGAGACAATTAGCAGTTTGAAGCCACATCAATAACCAACACTTAATTGTTGTTTTGTTAATTATCAGCTTATTATAACTATTGTTTGACTATGTGTATATAAATTAGTTTTATTTTGTTTATATTATACAGTTGATATTGCCAATCATACCCGATAATTCCGTATATTCCAGTTTTAAAGCAAATTTCGGTAAATATTTACGATAAAAGTGCTCAAGACACACACATTCGCAATTATTCTCAAGTATCAAGTACATTTTGGCATTTGTTACCATTTAAAGATGTGATGAAATAACGCCCAATGGGGGCGTTTTTTTTCCCCACTGAACATGCATAAAGCGCCTGACGTGATGCACATGTTTTTATACAACACAAAATACACCCAAACTTTCCATGCGACGTTGTACATGTCTGCATAATTTTTGCGCGCTTTTTATGGAGACAAAGGATATTTTAGCACTGTTTATTTGACGCTAAAATTTGTTAATGTCGCATTAGCATTAAAATTCTGAAGCGTGTTTCAGATTACAAATTTAAGAAGCTCATTTCAGAATCGAACGAAACATTAACATTGTGCTTAATTTATTCAACGATAATTTGTTAAAGCGCATTACGTGCCATATCGCTTATGAAAATGTGAAAATAATAAATATGAAAGTAGCTTAAATCTAGGTTTTTATGCTACACAAATGTACATGTAGGTGTATATCTTTTCACTCAATCTGCCGCGTACGTATGTGGCGGATTTACTCTGCGCAAGTACGCGAGGTTAAATCAGACTTGGCGTCGTTGCCCAGATCGATGCCAAGTGCCTCAGCAATACGCTGCATGAAAACTTGACACGGCCGCCGCATACTCAATTTCTGGCCGTGGCGTAGCCGCAGATTATGTTTGTTCTGCGTTGGCTGTAATGTAGATCAAGCATCTAATAAAAATGCAACCACTTCTGTCATATTAACATAGTATAATTTAAAAACTGTAAACTGTAAGCGGGTGCTTAACACTACACTTCTACAGACAAATATTGTATGAAATAAATATTATTTATTACCAAAATAGTTTTTTTAAGAGTTGGTCCTTGTTTATTTGGAGTAGACAGATAATAATATACACAAATCCAGGTTTCATACATTAAAACAATTGTTTCACAAAGTACATAGCATAAAGGGATATGCTTTATGGTTTACAACACATGTCAATTGTTTAAGGATAATATTGTTTAGGGTCAGGTAAAAATAGCCTTCAAAGTGCTAACTGTAAAAGTTGTATGGCCAATAATTGGTATATAAGTTGCTATTGAAATTTTGCTTATGACAAGTGTTATTGTGTATTATGTTTGAATGCTTTTACAAACATATTATATATATTATAATATTAAATTATTTTGATTCTTGATACGCAAATAATATTGTTGCTTTCCTCATGTGCAAGATGTTTATGTTAATATTTATGCCCCCTTCGAAGAAGAGGGGGTATATTGTTTTGCACATGTCAGTTGGTATGTCCGTCGGTCTGTTGGTCCGTACACCAGATGGTTTCCGGATAACTCAAGAACGCTTAGGCCTAGTATCATGAAACTTCATAGGAACATTGATCATGACTGGCAGATGACCTCTGTTGATTTTCAGGTCACTAGGTCAAAGGTCAAGTTACAGTGACTCTACACAGTAAAATGGTTTCCGGATGATAACTCATGAATACTTACGCCTAGGATCATAAAATTTCATAGGTACATTGAGTCATTGATCATGACTGGCAGATAACCCCCAAAGATTTTCAGGTCACTTTGAAGGTCAAAGGTCAAGGTCACAGTGACTTGAAACAGTAAAATGGTTCCCGGATGATAACTCAAAAATGCTTATGCCTAGGATCATGAAACTTCATAGGTACATGGATAACGACTGGCAGATGGCCCTTATTGATTTTCAGGTCTCTAAGTCAAAGGTCAAGGTCACTGACAAAAAAAAGGATTCACACAATGGCTTCCACTTCAACTGACAGCCCATATGGTTTATATACATGTTTTACAAACAGCAGACCTGTTTACTTCTACGGATTCGCCGTAGTTACTACAGATTATTTGGCTAAACTACGCACTACGGATTTGTACTGAAAAACTACGGATCCATGGATAAAATGGTCAAATTTCAGATTTTAATCGTACTTTCACTTATTTTCGGTCTTAACGGGTAATTTATCAATCATAATCATTTTGGCGCTTGCGTAGTAAAAAACGTTGAAATTCAAGCCTCCCGGGGAACGAGTGCTGATCGAGCATGTCGAGTCGTCACCGAATTGACTTGCGTATTGGTTCGCAAATTTAGCCGAATATATACGATTTTACGTTGCTATCCAGTATACACATCTCTCTTTCTATTGCGGAGAATACCGACGATAGTCGATGTATCGGGATTGAGCACGCCTGTTTTTACACACGTCCAAGATGGCGGCAAGCAGACGAGAATTTGCGATTAACGGCGAAAATAATAAATACCATTCAAATTAACAACGGATAATATCATATGGTCATAAGGGAATAATGTAATGCGTGTGTCAATTAACGCAACATACCAAGTTTGAGATTAAAAAAACAAATATTTATCAGAACTCTGCAGGTGAATGTGCGTCACGGAAGCGAGTGTTGGAAAATTGGAGTTTAGTATACTCACAAAGTTAGAGCATTTATTATAATAAGATGAGTATCGTTTGAAAATGGAAAGAGACAAACATGATTTGATTTATATGTTAGTGGATCTGTGTATAATCAGATTCATATGCATATTCTGCTTTATTATGTTTATTACGTTGTACAGTTCAATGAAATAGCATTGCACTGAGGTTGTCAAGTGCAAGATATTGAAAGGTAAACAAATAAAATATATTATTCTAACTCCATTTAATACATCATTAACACAACAAGAACACTAAAGAATGTTTGTCAATATTTGTTTATGTTTTCCCCTCATGATATTTAATTTATAAAAATACTGTAGTAAATTAATAGCTAATTTTAAAGAGCTTATGATCAAATGGTGTATTTAAGAATCTATAGATTATTGCAAGTTTAATATGCATGTGGATGGATATTATCTAAATATTGTCTTATTTTAAGAAGACATTGAAGTGGCACTTCATAATATAAAATGCCGTTAAACATGCACTTAAAAACAATTTTAATTTTGTTACTTATATACATGTGTATAATGCTTAATGTCTACAAATTTCATGGTTTATGGCGTTTTTTTCCAATTTCATGGTTTATCAGGTTAATTTTCCTAATCCAAATGGCACCGGCTGTAAAACATCAAAGCAAAAAAAATTATTAGCAAGTAAATTCATCTTAAGCTTATGTACCGTTAAACTGATATGTGACCCAGTCATGGTGTTTAAAATGATTGAAAAGTTTAAAACTACTGACAACAGCCCCAAACTACTGAGAGATGCCCTCCATACTACTGAGAAGCAATCGGTAGGGTAAACAGGTCTGAAACAGCCCTTGTTATGATAATAATGATGGTGATGGTAATAATAGTTATGATGATGGTGACAAAGATAATAATAACGATGATGATAATGAGGAGGAAGAGAATGATAATGATGAAGCTGCTGATGACAGGGCTTTTTTACCTTATATAACAGATGTCGAATATTGGCGTCTTCCCCCACCAAACTAGGCTGGTATTTTCCCATTATTTTCCATAAAGCCTTCTGGCTTTCACATGTATAATTTAGCATATCTTTCCGACGATATTTCTAATCGATCGCGATTTAAAGCATAAAAACAAATCGAGTATACCTCACTGCAACCGGAAGCGCTCTTCAATCGGAAGTCATAATTGTTTCGGCGATCGACAAGGTAGGCACGATTTTTTAGTGCTTTTTTCACACACGTGTTTTAACTTAGAATATTTTGTGTTTAGTATACAGAAAAGGGCTCACAAGGACGCTGTCCTTGTTTATAAATATTTATTTATAGGCAAGTATTCTTATATTTGTTTATAATTGGTAAAAATGAGCTCTGTTGAGAACGATGTTCTCGACTTATCGGATGTGAACGGAGACTTGGAGTTTTCCGGTTTCGAATCTGGTGATATCGTTGATACACCATATGTTGCTTCTATGGTTGAGGTTTCCACCATGACTACTAAAGAGAAACGTGGAAAAAGTCCCGTTAAGGGAAAAAAGAAAGTTAAGTCTGTTGTCAAAAAGGCCTCAAATACAGTTAGTCGTAATCAGACACCTACAAACAAGTCAAAAAAGTTGCCATTATCTTTTATTGACATAAATCAGCTCTCAAAGGAAGATATTGTAAAATTAAGATAGAAACTGGGTATTCCAGATGTTGACCCCCACTAGTATGATACATTTGATGAATATTCTTATCAAGAGGTGGATCGGCCAAATTTACATGTGCAAATAAATTCAGAGGATGTTTCAGACACTGAAACTCCAGGACCTTCTAGGTCTAAGAATATTGAAAAAGAACTGTTTGGCTCAGTTACTTCTGAGGATGAAAATTGGCAGCCTCCTAAATTGAAGGCTTTAGAAACGGATAAACCCATTGCTAAATCTTTAGCAAAATTGATTAATGTGGCATGCACTTCTCAGTGCGATATAGAGGACATTGCAAAGAAATATAAGATTCCTGAAAATGTTGATATGGCTGGACCACCACTTGTTAATCCTGAAATCTGGAAAATATTAGATAAAAGAGTGCACACACAAGACAGAGGTTTGGCTGAAATTCAGAATATTGTTGCCACAGCCATGGTACCGGTAATCAAATTAGCTGAAAATCTGAAATCGGCTGCATTAAATCAGGGAACAAAAACTCTTTTGTCGGACACACTTACATTGCTTGGTCAAGTACAGTACAATATTTCAGTAAAGAGGCGCTACAGCATTCGTCCTCATTTGAAAAAGAAATACTTTGGACTGTGTAATATATCAATGCCTATTACAAAGAATCTGTTTGGCGATGATGTGTCCAAGGAAATTAAATCATGTGACTCGATGGCATATATTGCTAAGGATTCCCAGTATGGGTCCTACAAACCATGGCGGGGACGTGGAACCAACAGACCATTTCGCAGAGGATATTCTGGGAATTATAGATTCCAGCCATATCCTGTACAGAGAGGAAATTTCTCAAGACCTTTCAGGGCCAGAGCAGGCCGGGTAGGAGCTACTTCAGCTTACCCAAACGACAAGTAGATTCCTCGGTCGGTAAACTTAAAAATTGTTTTGAAAGTTGGGAAAAACTAACCACTGACCCATGGATACTAGATGTTGTCAATGGTTATTCCATTGAATTTTACAAACAGCCTGTTCAGAAAAAACTTCCAGATAGTATTAAATTTAATAATGAACAGCGAATTATAATAGATACTGAAATTAAAAAATTATTGGAAATAGGTGCCATAAAGGTATCCATATCAGAACCAAATGAGTTCATATCAAATATATTCATTGTACCAAAACCTGGTGGTAAATTTAGACCAGTAATTAATCTTAAAGCCTTGAATGAGTTTGTAACTTACCATCATTTCAAACAAGAAACATTTAATGTTGTTTTGGATTTATTACAAGAAAATGATTTCATGACATCAGTAGACATGGAACAAGCATATTATTCTATACCAATTCATAAAGAAAGCCAGAAATATCTTAAATTTTATTGGAACGAAGTGTTGTACTCGTTCAGTTGTCTTCCGTTCGGATTGGCATCTGCCCCATATAGTTTTACAAAATTTTTAAAACCAGTGTATTCCTATTTTCGACAGTTAGGCATACGCTGTTCATACTACATTGATGATTCGTTAAATATGAACCTGAATCAAGCTGTTTGTAAGGCTAACACACTAATAATGATTGACACTTTGCAGAAATTAGGTTATACCATTAACCATTCAAAATCGGTTCTGATCCCTACACAAAGGATGGTCTTTTTTGGATTTATTATTGACAGTGTTCAATTCATGGTTTTCCTCACAGAAGAAAAGTTGCAAAAGATTATTTTGTACGCTCGAAATATTTATAGTAAAAATACAATTATTGTACGAGAATTGGCGTCATTTATATGATTGATTATTAATGCATTTTATGCAGTTTTTGAGGCACCCCTACATTATAGGACTTCGGAAAGAAACAAAATTCTCGGTTTGAATTCTAGTACAGATTTTAATCAAAAGATGATTTTATCTGATGAAAGTAAAATGGAACTTTTGTGGTGGATAGAGAATATAAGATTAAAAAATGGAAAACGGATTCGTCCTTTTTCGATTCAGTCGAGATGTCGGACTGACGCATCTAAGCAAGGATGGGGTTGTGAAGAGTTAATTAGACACTGAAAGATATTCTAACGGCAGATGGAATCCTTAAGAATCTGCTCTATCAATTAATTATTTAGAATTACTTGCAATTTTCTATGCTTTACAATCATTGTATGTTCATCATTGTAATGTTCACATAGAAATACAATCTGATAACATATCAGCAATAAAATATATTAATGACATGGGTGGCATGACATCAATTTCTATGGATTTGTTAGCCAAAGATATTTGGCAATGGCGTATTGAAAGGAAAGTTACATATATTTGTCTGCTATTCATGTCCCAGGTGTTTTAAATACAGCTGATTTTTATTCAAGAAATTTTTCTGATGCAACAGAATGGATGTTAAAAGCAGATATTTTTTGTAGAATTACTTCTCAGTTTTTTGTACCTAAAATAGATCTTTTTGCATCCAGAATTAACAAGCAGATAGATAGATTTGTCTCTTGGTTTCCAGAACCTGGATCAACATATACTAATGCATTTAGTATTTGTTGGAAAACTGAAGTTCCATATATTTTCCCCCCATTTAATCTTATGGGGAAAGTAATCGATAAAATTAAAACTGATAAAGTAGAGAAAGCTATAGTAGTTTTTCCTATATGGAGGTCTCAAACATGGTTTTCTATGATGATGACTATTCTATCTGATTTTCCTGTCAGGCTACCAAAACACAGGGACTTGCTCACCCTGCCACACAACGGACAGGAGCATCCGTGTGCAAAGAAGATCATCATGGGCGCAGCAGTCTTATCCGGAAATCACTTGAGAGTCAAGGACTTTTACCAGAAACGGCAAACACTATCATCCAGTCATGGAGACCTGGAACTAGGAAGCAATATGACCTGGCGTGGAAACGATGGTATTTTTGGTGTTTACAAAGGAAAGTTAATCCCCTTATTACGACTGAAATTAAAGTAGTTGATTATCTTTATTATTTAAAGTATAATAATAAATCTTACTCAGTTCTTAACACACACAAATCAATGCTTCTACAGACATTACCTTTTTTCGGAAATTCTTGGTGTCAGAATTGTTTCTTAGTGAAACGATACCTTAAAGGTTGTTTTCATAGTAAGCCACCTGTACCGCGTTATAGATTCACGTGGGATGTATCAGTTGTTTTAAAATATTTAATGTCTCTTTATCCTTTGAATAATCTGACATTGAAAATGTTGACATTGAAATTGGTAGCACTGATTGCACTGGCTACAGCTCCAAGAGCACAGACTTTAGTTTCTATGAATGTTAATAACTTGTATAAGGAACAACAGGCAGTTGTGTTTACATTTCCTAAACTATTGAAAACGACTAAAATGGGTGATGCATTTGTGCTTAAAATAGATCATTATGACAAAGAAGAATTATGTGTTATGCATACTGTTTTACATTATCTTAGAGTTACTAAAACGATTAGGAAATCGTCACAGTTTTTTATATCATATAAAACTTTTCAGCCAGTTTCCTCTAGCACCATTGCTAGATGGTTGAAAGATGTGTTGACTATGTCGGGTGTCAATTCTGAAATCTTTAAGGCACATTCGTATAGAAGTGCATCCACCTCGGCTGCATTTAGTAGAGGATGTAGTTAAAAAAATATATTGGACACTGCAGACTGGAAGTCAGATAAAAACTTTCGAAAATTTTATCTTCGAAAGGCTTTAACAAATGAAAATGTCTCATTCTCCCAAGCTGTTTTGAGTTCTCATGTTGATTAGACACAATATTTCTTATGGACATGGTCTTTTGTGTTGTTCAAATATCAAATATGTTTTGTATTATACATAATGCTTTTGAATTTGTTATACATTTTATAACAGATATGGTGCATTCATATAAGAGTGGAAGACAATACTTATTTGGAATTGATATTTGTTACACTTTTTATTTTTTGTGTTGTATTATATATCATTCTATGGAAAGAATGGTTTTGTTGCTTTTTAAAGATGCCAAATTATACATGTGAAAGCCAGAAGGCTTTATGGAAAATAATGACCCCTCATCCAAGCTTTAGTGATGGATGAAGGGGCATTATTGGAAATAAAGCCTGAGGCTGAGCATGTATATTCCCATCCCATTTGAACATTATATATTTTGTTTAAAAAGGAATCACTGGATTTCCCACCCTTTATGAAGTAATGCAACAAAACATTCTTTTTACTGTAAATTATGACTTCCGATTGAAGAGCGCTTCCGGTTGGAGTGAGGTATACTCGATTTGTTTTTATGCTTTAAATCGCGATCGATTAGAAATATCGTCGGAACTATATGCTAAATTATACATGCTCAGCCTCAGGCTTTATTTCCAAGAATGCCCCTTCATCCATCACTAAAGCTTGGATGAGGGGTCATTTTTCCTTGTATGGCTAAAGTACAACCTTGTTAAACATACATGTAGAATACAAATTGGCGACTGTGGATTAATAAGGCATAGGAAATGATTAAATTCCGAATCACAAGCAAGATATGACGCATTGAAAGTCTGTCATGTCGGAAAAATTGTTGCTCAATAATTTATGAAAATAAATAAAAGTATTAACAAAATTAAAAATAAATTTATATAAATACATGCATCATTTTATTAAAACAATGGTGGTGATCAGGTAATGTGATATTTAATTGTTTGGTGCAACTAGTAACAATGTTTCTTTAAATTTATCTGTTAACTGCTTTATAAACAATACTTATTTGGTCATTCCTGATCAAGAGCTTTGTATTAGTACAGCTAAGGGAAGTATGTATTAATAATTATGTTCACTGTATCTTCACTTTATCAAGTTGCACTGGTATGATACTCACACATGTAATATTTTTAGCACCATGTTCTGACTGTTCACAAGGTGTTTTTTTATGAAATAGCTGTTTTCGTAACTTGGATTGTGAAGCGTTGTGTACAGTGTACTTATCTGACCTTTATTTCTATTTCACTAAAATATTTTTTGAAGAAGTGACAAAAACACTATCTTTATAACTTAATGCCACCTATTTTGTCAATGAATGATATAAATATTGCGTCGTTGAAATGCCGCGGTCTATATGGGAGCAAAAACGAATGGATTAAAAAAAAAGAAAAGAACTAGCATATTCATTGTTTGCTATAATATTATTATTACTATTATTATTATTATAAGCTACCATATAATATAAGGTGTTACACATATATACTTTTTGTAGCTCAGATCACTAATTCAATTAGTTTGTGTATTTCCAGTGTACGGAAATGCGCTTTTTATGTCTCTATTGGAGACCAGTCGTTTATTATTGTTATAGTCTCACATTTGTGATTATTTTTTTTTACTTCTTCTTTTTTATGGAATATTCATCCTTTTGTATCCCTAACTTTTTTTTTCTATTTTTGTTTGTTTGTATAAACATCTTACTTCTTATAAAAGAAACCAACTGGACATGTTTTCAAATGGAAACTAACTGGACAAGCACACACACATTATCATTTACATCACCCTCCAATTTTTTTGAATGATCAAACTATGTACTTTAAATGTAAAAGGGCTAAACAACAAAGATAAACGCATAAAAATCTTCAAATGGTTAGACGAAAACAAATATAATGTATGCTTATTACAAGAAAGTCACTTGACACAAACTTTAGCACAAACCTTAAAAGATGAATGGGACGGGGACATCTACCTCAGTGGACAATATATTAATAAACAAGGCATTGCCTTTCTGATAAAAAGTAACATAGGGATTACAGTTGATAACCTTAACGAAATAATAATTGGCAGACTAGCAAGTATAGAAATCAAAATACATGAAACACAACTAACATTAATCAACGTTTACGGTCCTAACATAGATGACTCCACATTTTACGAAACATTACAATCCATTATAATTAATAACCAAGATAAAAATATTATAATCGGTGGTGATTTCAATACTGTCCTGAACCCATTATTAGATAAAAAGAATGGAAACTTTTATACTCATCCTAAAAATAGAAATATTTTAAATAACATAATTGAAAACTACAATATGATAGATATCTGGCGTACAGTATACCCAAACGAAAGCAAATTCACCTGGCACTCAAACACAAAACCAACAATATTTTGTAGACTAGACTATTTTTTAATATCTGAATCTCTTTGCAACATTATTGACACATGTAACATAAAACCAGGATTTATGACTGATCACTCTCTAGTTGAACTTAAACTGCATAATATACAACCTGAAAGAGGCCCAGGATACTTTAAAATTAACAACAGCATCTTATTGGATACACAATATCAAACACAAATAAAACAGGAAATATTAAATACAGTTCAAAATAATAAAGATGCAAACCCAAACACCTTATGGGAAGTAATTAAAGGAAATATACGTAACACAACAATTAGATACACATCATTTAAACAAAAAGAAACACACAAACTAGAAACTGAAACCATCAAAACGATTGAAACACTTGAAAAACAATTGCACCAAACAAACACAAATGATACCACCGACATTGAAAATGAAATAACATTAAAAAAACAAATATTAGATGGAATCTATCATACACGTCTCAATGTAATAATACTAAGAGCGCGTGCACAGCATGTTGAACACAATGAAAAAAATACAAAATACTTTGCAAACATTGAAAAACGTAGAAGTGAACAAAAAACTGTACACAAATTAGTAGTCAATGGCAAAGATATAACAAACATGACTCAAATACTAGAAGAACAACGTTTATTTTTCGAAACTCTCTATAAACGAAAAAATGTTGAAAATAACACCCTTTTTAAAAATACACATCACGCTTTAAACGAAGAGGAAAAACAACTGTGCGACGGATTGCTTAATGAATATGAATGTGGATTAGCCCTAAAAGATATGCAAAATAACAAAAGCCCAGGATCTGATGGCATCACAATCGAATTTTATAAAATATTCTGGAATGATATAAAAACACATCTAATTAATTCACTAAACTATTCATTTAACAACGAAAACTTAACTACGCTACAAAAACAAGGTATTATATCACTTATTCCAAAACCTGGAAAAAACTTAGAATCCTTATCAAACTGGCGCCCGATTAGTTTACTAAACAATGATTATAAAATTGCAACTAAAAGTATAGCAAACAGAATAAAAAAAATATTACCAGCAATCATTTCAAGATCTCAATCTGGTTTCATAAAAGGACGTTACATTGGTGAAAACGTTCGTCTTATCCAAGAATGCATAAACTATTTCAACAATTCAAATAATCCTGGTCTAATATTCTTTGCAGACTTCGAAAAGGCATTCGATTCGCTTGATCATTCATTTATGTTCTCTTGCTTAGAAAATATGAACTTTGGTGAAAGTCTCATTCAATGGGTCAAACTATTCTATACCGATATTAACAGTTTAATCATTAACAATGGCTTCTTTTCAAACAGTTTTAACATCGAACGAGGGGTTCGACAAGGATGTCCACTCTCATCATCGCTGTTTATTATCTGCATCGAGTATCTATCACATCACATCCAATCAAATAAACACATAAAAGGCATATCACTAGAACCTGACGAAGAAATCAAACAGTCCCTATTTGCTGACGATGCAACTTATTTTTTAAACGACAATTACGATTCTTTCCATAACCTAATAGAATCGCTAACCCTTTACGGAATGACATCGGGTCTGAAACTAAACAAAAGTAAATGTACTGTGCTACGAGTAGGTAAATTAAAACAAAATAATGTCCAATATAAAAAAGAAATGAAATTTAATTGGACATCCGATGAAGCCACAACGTTAGGAATTACTTTCACAAATAATGAAAAAGATACAGTTCTTAAAAACATACTACCTAAATTACAGAATTTTAAAAACTGCTTAAAATCATGGCATCACCGTAAACTTACACTTATCGGAAAAAACACAGTATTGAAAACGTTTGCACTTCCTAAATTAATTTATGTATTAACAGTCCTCCCAAATCCACCAAATGATATTATTAACGATATAAAATCAGCAATATTTAATTTCATATGGGACGGTAAGCCTGATAAAATAAAACGAACTCAGTTAATTCAATCTGTAGAAAATGGAGGTATCCAATTAACGAACATTGACTCATTCTTGAATGCAATCAAATGCAGCTGGGTTAAAAGATACCTAGATAATGCCAATACAAGTAAATGGAAATTATTCTATCAGAAAATTCTAAAAAAATATGGTGACTCCTTACTCTTTGAATGTAACATCAGCAATACTATCTTACATGAAATTGCAAACGAAAACATATTTCTGTCTGATGTTCTATCAGCATGGAGTGATGTCACTCAAAACCTAGAAACCCAAACAAGCAGTAAAACTATTCTATGGAACAATAAAGACATAACTTCAAACAATAAGACGTTTTTCTATAAAGATTGGTTTGAACGAAGCATTAAATATGTCGACCAATTATATGACTACAGAATTAAGGATTTCTACTCTTTTAACGATATATGCTACATATACGGAATACCTTCAAATAATTTTCTGAAGTACTACACATTAATCAAAAGCATACCCATACATATTAAATCTGAAATCAATACAAATAATACACCATGTACTCAAACAACATTCGTAGAAAATATACTTGGAAGAAAAAACAAAACAAATAAAATATTTTACACACTACAAATTAAAAACCCTACAGAAAACTCAAAAACCCAAAATAAATGGCAAGTCCTTTTCGGAGTACATGAACTTAATTGGAAACACATATTTACCATGCCATATAAAGCAACTATTGAAAGCACTCTGAGAAATTTTCAATATAAATACATCCATAGAATTATAGCTACAAATAAATATCTCTTTAAATGCAAATTATCTAACTCAAATCTGTGTGACTTCTGCAGTGAAAACATCGAAACTATAGAACACCTGTTTTGGGAGTGCAAACACATCCAGCCTATTTGGAATCAATTAACATCTTTTCTTGAACAACAGCAACTAAACGTTAAACTATCTTTCTTAAATGTAAGTTTCGGAATATACTCATTGAAATCAAAAGATTGTAATAATATTGTGAATTTTATTCTTATAATGATGAAATTGTTCATCTTTCACATGAAGTTCAAAAAACAAGTACCAAATTTTAATTGTTTTATCCATAGTCTTAAACTTAAAGTCCAGATTGAGAAAGAAATAGCCCTCAGTAATGACACATTACAAAACTTTGAACAAAAATGGAATCGGATTAAATTCTCATGATGTTTGTCCACGTATATACATTTCACTCTAATGTAAGTTTATCTTTCTAAAATATTTTTGTATGTTTTTTTTTCAATCTTATAAGATCATTTTGAATATACAACGAAACACACAAGTCCAGTATGCTTTCTTCCGACTTTATACAACTCATCATTTTTCATAACAATTCTTCTATTTTTTTTTTTCTTTTCTCTTTTAAAAAAATACATATTAGCATATCTTGTATAACATGTCTGAACTTTATTGCTTTGTACAATCACTATGTTGTATATATTCATGTATACATTGTATGTATTATACTGAATAAAAAAAAAAAAAAAATGTTCTGACTGTTCGAAATCTTTCGAGTAAGTAATCAAATATTTAAGTACATTTTGTAACACGACATTGAACTAAAGCAGTTTATATTAACTTCCTGATGCTTCAGATAAAACGTTGAAAACGCTGTCATGCAAGTGGCTTCAGGGATTAGCAGGTATTGTTTCATGTTGTTTGTTAGTTTATTTTGAAATATTCTGATAGCGTGTTTAGATCTCTATCATGTGAAACTTTGAAATAAATCTTCCTGTTTTGGTGTTTGATAAATCACGATAACGATACATAACTTCCCTGCATTTGTATTTTGTTTATTAGTTTTGAAGAACTAAACACTCAGAATGGGTGTGTACTAAATGCCTTACCATAATGTTTGTAATGTCTGAATTGAATACAAGATAAAAGAAGATCACATCAGAACTAGCATTTGAGTTGATAAGGTCAATGATACACTTCTACAAGAACAAAGTCTTGGTCAAAACTAGACTCAGTTAATTCAGACTTGTAGAATCATATCATATCTAGTAGCCTACTACTATAGCACTGAAAGTGTCATCAAACTTATTGGTACCCTACTACTAGTAGGGTATCAATAAGTTTGATGACAGTAGTAGGGTACCACGGGTGGCGAAATCAAATGTCCGAGTTGCCCGAGTCGTACAATTGCTTGTCCGGGCAACTGATTTTTTTCAATAAAGTTGTCCGTGGACATCCAGTCGGGTTGAGAAATACAAAAAATAGATTGTATTAAAGCCGTTATTAAGTTTTACAAAACCGGATGTTGACACCCGATAACATTGTCAGTGCTATTTGCGGAGCAATCAAGCTAAAATATGGGCACTCTCCTGCACAGTGGTCACGCTTATTCTATAAGCATGATAAGAGACCAGGAGGCTAGCATGCCGCATTTTCAACATTCGGCCCGTCTGTTTAATAGGCAGTGTACAGACTGGTTTGCTCGTTCATTCCGTACCTAAATGTTGAAAGTTCGTCTTAAATTTTAAAATGCATTATTAATACCAAAGGGAAGGTATAAAACCCAGAAATGTCTGGAAAACCCAGAGTGTGTCACATAGCTCCTACCTAACTAAATTTCTAGACTCACAAACGTCGGGACGTTGGGACGTGAAAAGCCGAAAGCCGAGTTGGATTACGTACAGTTCCGTAGATTGGGTGAAGTGTTCCGTTTGAATCCACTACAATTTATATTAAAGTTGAACAAAGACGGTAAAATAGTCATTATGTATAAAAACATATATATATAATGTATAATTTGAACATTACATTTCCTGGCTTATTTCATCTGCAAAAATGAAAATTATATATTGAAATACTGTTTTAAAACACCGCTGTAGTTTTATCCGAGTTGAATGGTAGAACTCACTACATACAATTACGACTGACTTATAACATCATGACGTATTTTCAGGTGAGCTTATGAAGCAATATTATACATTTAAAGCAAAATCACACTACTTCCTGAAGTACAACTTACTCGCATGTGCTTTATTGGTTTTCCAATTATATAATTCAAACCCGAAACTAAAAAAGACAGGAAGAAAATTCATTCAAATTCAACTGACATGGATGTAAAGACCGGAATATTATATTCAGATAAAACACCAAATAACACGTAAACAGGAAAAAATAGTTTTCCCTGACAAAGAAGAAAACTTGAACAATTGATCATATCATACGACACAATTGGACAGGAAGAAAATTCATTCAGATACAACTGACATGGATGTAAAGACCGGAAGATTATGTTGAGATAAAACACCAAGTAACACATAAACAGGAAAAAAATAATTTTCCCTCACAAAGAAGATAACTTGAACAATTGATCATATGATACGACACAATTGGACGCGTTTGGCCAATCCGAAAGCAATTGCGTAAATATTGAGCGGAGATATTTGGTAAACAAAATAATTATGTCAGCAATATATTTCGGCGTTTTACTCACAATATCCCGCTTATAAATCCGGTTGTGTACGCAAATATAAACACGTGTAATGTTTCAAGACACTTCATTTTTATACATTGTTAATCAGTGCTTGCTAGTCTTCCTAATGCTTCATTTCTTATCAATGGCGTTGATACCATTTAAAAATACTGTAGTATGTGTTAACCATGTAACCAACAACCCAATACGTTATAACATAATACTACTGTTCTGAATGGTTTGATATAATGCAACCTTTGTGTCATACACGCCTCATGATATTGTGAAAAACCAGGATGACTGACCAAAAAGGTCAAAACACAAAATGCATTTGCTAAATGTGAACTCCGTTAACCTGATGACAGGTTATCAACAACTATGCTGGGTTTGCAAGTCTATTATTTTAATAAAATACGTTTAAATACTGTTGCTCAAAAAGATACAAGGCAGCGTATACATACAAGTAGTATTTAAAGACGAATGTGCTGTTCATGTATAACTTGGTTTGAATAAATATAAGATAATAAAAATGTCAAAACAAAAGCTAAATGGAAGAAGTTCAGGATTTATTTCGTTATTTCATTTTAAAACTTGTACTTTCGTAGTAATGGCAGTCAACACAGTTTTGAAATTAACCTGGATATATGGTATGTGTTTGTCTTGTGTTAAACTTATTTTATTTACACCTCATTTTATTAGTTGTTTCTAAACGTGTATTCAAAAACAAACCATGCAAAATACGAAATTTGATATTGATCAAGTGTTACATTAATAGTTGTAATTGTATAGGTTAATAACATTTAAATGATGTGTCAATATTATATTCATGTTATTATCAAAATATGCTATGACGTAACGTCAAAAAGTCCGTCGATCCAGAAAATTGCGCATGTAATGTACATGGTTTCTTAATAAAATTTTAATTTTTTAACATAGCGTCATGATAATTATATCAAGCGAATCGGCTGAAAAATGCGCATTTCACAATATATAATACAAAAAACAGAGATACCAACATTTAAGGAAAACCTATGTTTAAGTGATTATAAAAGCTATATTATTTTTTCAATATTAATTATAATGGTATTCTAGTAGAGGCCCTCTAAGGTTTGTTAAACATGCAACAATAATGTTTTACAATATCAAATTAGCACTCTTGTTAGCGTCCAAAGTTGGTAAAGTTTTATGATTTCTAACCCCTAATTATGTTTTGAGTAAAATTCGGAAAAGATAAAAGTAATTATAAAAGCAATATTTTCTACCGACTTGAATTTAAATAATATCGTTGTGAAGGAAAATTTATGACGTTCCTAAAATATGCAAAAGTATGTTTTCAATATCAGATGTGCGCTGTAAGTTGGTATAAGTTGTTTGATTTCCCTACCAAATTATGACATTTTCTGTTTTAAAGGTACAGTTTTAAAGCGTAAAATTGTTTCCGGTAACCCGACCCTACGTTTTTTTTCTTGCCGACCGTAAAATTTAGTTTGGAGTATTTAAAGTTGATTTTCGTGCAACAGGCTTTTCTTTCCACATTATCACTTTACATGCATATAATAGGGATATAAGGCATCCGGATAAAAACCCTCCCGTCAATTTCATAGGGGCGGACATAAGCTCTCCCGTCTTTTATTCGGAAATTTAAATATCGCTTACCGTTAAACTGAAATAATGACCCTTGGATTATTTTTTCAATATACTTAGTATAAGAATAATTTCTTGTGAACGCATCTCCTCTATAATTTCAATGGATTTTCATTTATACTCATGGACATTTGTCAGGGCGACATGCAGTTGTACGTTAATGCCGGAAGTTATATATTGCCTATTATTTAGGAAGTTCTGGCCCTTGTAATATTTGCCTCTATTAACCTCAATTGTACAGGAATCTGTCGGACTCTACCTAATTCCCCCATACAGAGGCTATATACTTATGTGTAAAGCTAATTCATGCTAACAATTCACTGTCTCAGTAAAACGGCTATTACCGTCAAAAACAGAATGTATATCAACCCATTAATGTCTAGTGGACTCTTCCATCCTTCTAAATTGGATCAATTTATTTTCAAAATTAGGGATGTCTTGTATATTTATTTCTATAGTTAGAACTATTCTTACAGAAATTCCTTTAAGCAAACAGCGTAGACCCAGATGAGACGCCGCATGATGCTGCGTCTCATCTGGGTTTACGCTGTTTGCAATGTCCTTTTTTCAGGACGCTAGGCATGAATGGGTTAAAAATAAAGTTTTCATTTAGGAATGCATGTATGTTTCCTTATTAATAAAGAACACAATAATTCATATGTTGAATAAGGTTGAGAATGTAATTTTGATCGAGGCAAATTAAAAACCCGCTTGTAAGTGATAATGTAATTCTATTATATCATAAAAATATCCCTGTAAATGTTTGGCAAATATGATGATCTTCTAAACACATCTAGAATATCAGAACAATACTACGGAATTAAAAAAAAAAGTTAATTTTTTTAAAGATCGATTGTGTATATTTGAAAATACTTATATTGAACTATATAAAGTTTAATCCGTATCAACTCGCCATTTCACTTAAATTTCGGTTTCTGGATTTATTTCCATTTGCATTGTTTAGTCGTACAAAGTACAGTGTGTCATACCAGCAATAATGAGATTTGAGCCATGAATACACTGTATCAAAAATGAATACACAAGATCCTTATTAGTCAATTCATTGTGAATTGATCAACACTGGCCTAGCTGCTGATAGGATCTTCTCCAGAAATGAGATACACGGTAGATTCGCTGCAGCCAATACACAACTCATAGTGACACGTATTTGTTATTGAAAAAAAAATAAACACCATAGAAACGTCATTATAACCATCATGTTTCTTGATATAACTTGTTCTATGCCCGTAATGAAAGGAGGACGAGATTATTAATGGCACTATCCGGATTCCGTACTTTGATTATACGTGTTAAGATTTTCAAATACATTTTTTGAGTCCCCAAAACCGAAATTTTCATAAAGCACCACACTCGTGTCACTTATATTCAACGTTATGAATACACAAATAACGATCGTTTGGTCACGCTTTGGTCAAGATTTGTGCCAGCCTCCGCCCCTCCCCTGTGATAACCCCACCAATTTCATGTAGAACTAAAGCGGTGGTATGCATGCGCGATAAGGATCTTCATCCTGCTTTGTCCCCACGACATAAAATGTCACATTTTCACGAGACTGAAACTTATTTTTTCTCATTTTCTCTTGTATATACGGAAATGGGATATATTATCTTTTATTCACATCAAATTCACCTGTTCATTGTGCATTAAACCATCATTACAGTTTGTTGTGTTCGTTATCGGTTCAAACGACATCGGCACAAAGACCCCGGTAATTGGGCAATGTTTTACACGTGTTGTGCATGACGAACATTACATTAGCTGAGTTTTCTTTAATCTTAATTGCTGTTTTCCACATGTTACATTTAAGGGACTTGTGATATCGTCGAAGACATATAAACTTACTTATCTTCATTTTTACTATCGGTTACAAGTACCATCTTGGAAGTATAGTTGACTCAATAAATAAATAACTCCAAACAGAGGTGGCGCTAGAGATAACCGAACGTGATATGAAGCTCTGTGTTTTCATCAATAATAACGAAAAGAGGGCAATACAAGTAATTTACGCAAATACAATTAGTTAACGCGTCTGTCAGGATTGTACAAAAAATCGTCATACTATCAAAATGTACGATTATTTTGGAAACACACACAATAGGGTTTTGAAAATTCTCATAAGATACATCGCTTCATATTACGTTTAGCGAATTATGCTGATGAATGTACGCTGTTTAATAATTGTGTATTATGGATGAACTAACAGATTCGAGTCCAATATCAATTATAAATAACGTTATAATATCAAGTTGCATCTGCAGGAAATTATTGTATCGTCAAAACAAGGCCGGTCATTTTAGGCATGTGGCCAATTGCAATTTAATTAGACACAAGACAAAAAACACGACACACACTGGGGTCACCGCATTAACAGGGCCAATGCAAAGCAACGCATAGCCTGAGGTTTAGACCCGGTTTAAGGGCGCCGAAACATTACACTTTGGCAAAAAAAAACCTTCAAAAGCAAAACACGAATTAACCTAATTGCATGACAATTTTAATCAAACTACAATAAAAGAAAATACGCTTAATTTGATTAAACTATTCATTTACTCAATGGTTGTATGTTCACCAAAGCAAAATAACTGTAACTTTCTAAGGCACAATGAAATGAAACAAAAACAACGTCGCATGTTTTTAATAAAATAATAAGTTAACTCCAGAAATAAGATCATGAGGGAAAATAGTCAAACCACCCGCTGTCTTTTCCTTATTGCTCTCACGACAACAAAAGCCATCATATATACTATTTACCCTCAATATAATCTATAAATCAAAATCATTCGTAGGCACTTATCAGGATCCTCTTTACAAAGGTACCATTATAATTAATATCAAATTAATAAAACTGTTTCCTCTAAACCACTTTTACCTTTTCCGGGTTTTCCATTAGGCATTTTTTGTGGGCGAAAAAACCCCTAAAAGTAGACCGACTTTGACCCCGATTTACAGACCGACCCCGACCCTGCCATACAATATGTTTACATCGTTAGAAGCTTTGGAGGCTCTTCTTTCTAACGGTATTTTTATGCCCCCCTTCGAAGAAGAGGGGGTATATTGCTTTGCTCATGTCGGTCTTTCGGTCGGACTGTCTGTCGGTCGGTCTGTCTGTCCGTCCACCAGGTGGTTGTCAGACGATAACTCAAGAACACTTGGGCCTAGGATCATGAAACTTCATAGGTACATTGATCATGACTCGCAGATGACCCCTATTGATTTTGAGGTCACTAGGTCAAAGGTCAAGGTCACGATGACCCAAATTAGTAAAATGGTTTCCGGGTGATAACTCAAGAACGCTTAGGCCTAGGATCATGAAACTTGATAGGTAGATTGATCATGACTCGCAGATGACCCCTATTGATTTTCAGGTCACTAGGTCAAGGTCACAGTGACAAAAAACATATTCACACAATGGCTCTCACTACAACGGAGAGCCCATATGGGGGGCATGCATGTTTTACAAACAGCCCTTGTTATAATTCATATCGGACGAATAATAATGCATTTATGACCATTTTTACCTTTTCCGGGTTTAACTGAATATAATTCCGGGTTTTCCGGGCATTTCCGTGTTTATACCTTCCCATACCAAATGTTGGCTAAATTCTAGCATCATTTTTTTCTCATGTTATTTCATACAAATTCGAGCAGAGCCGGATAGTTACGTTGCATATGGAAATGACTGTCATTAAAATTCAGAAGTGTTTGTCAGATTACACATTTACTTATGCTCATTTGAGAATAAAACAAAACGTTTACAGTTGTGTGTAATTAATTCAACGAGTCTTTTTTAAAACGCTTAACGTGATGAAAAAATGTTTTGACAATATTACGCATGAAATGCACAATTTCCACGAGGATTACACCGTTGCCATCATCAGTTTTCTAAGAAACTGGCCACTATTTTATCTGATTAGAATTGTACATGTGTTGGTATAACAATAAATGCGTTTATAATTAATATAAACATTAAGTTTAATGGACAAGTGTAGTTCAGCAACGGACAAGTTAAATTTCCTAAATTGTTGTCCGTGGACAAGTATAGTTATGCCCCCCTTCGAAGAAAAGGGGGTATATTGCTTTGCTCATGTCGGTCGGACGGTCGGTCGGTCGGTTGGTCGGTCGGTCGGTCCGTCCACCAGGTGGTTGTCGTATGATAACTCAAGAACGCATACGCCTAGGATCATGAAACTTCATAGGTAGATTGATCATGACTCGCAGATGACCCCTATTGATTTTGAGGTCACTAGGTCAAAGGTCAAGGTCACGGTGACCCGAAATAGTAAAATGGTTTTCGGATGATAACTCAAGAACGCATACGCTTAGGATCATGAAACTTCATGGGTAGATTGATCATGACTCGCAGATGACCCCTATTGATTTTGAGGTCACTAGGTCAAAGGTCAAGGTCACGGTGACCCGAAATAGTAAAATGGTTTCCGGATGATTACTCAAGAACGCATACGCCTAGGATCATGAAACTTCATGGGTAGATTGATCATGACTCGCAGATGACCCCTATCAATTTTGAGGTCACTAGGTCAAAGGTCAAGGTCACGTTGACCCGAAATAGTAAAATGGTTTCCGGATGATAACTCAAGAACGCATACGCCTAGGATCATGAAACTTCATGGGTAGATTGATCATGACTCGCAGATGACCCCTATCAATTTTGAGGTCACTAGGTCAAAGGTCAAGGTCACAGTGACAAAAATCGTGCTCACACAATGGCTGCCACTACAATGGACAGCCCATATGGGGGGCATGCATGTTTTACAAACAGCCCTTGTTTATCGTGAGTATGCAAGTTAGTTAATTCAATGTTTTTCAAATACCAAATGCATATTCAACCATACATTATCATCAATAACATTTTGCCATGCATGATAATGTCTGCTGATCTGCAGGACCATTTTGGCTCCAATCAACTCACTGGCTGGGATTACGTGGTAGTCCTTAAAATGAAAGTATCATCTACAGATGCATAGCCTCTCAGATGAGTTCTTCTCGCCACGTACCTTTCTTCCTTTTCTTCTGACAAGCTTTCATTTATTCAAAGCATCACCCACAGCCAAGCTTTGGCACCTGCTATGTGGTGCTCTTGTTTAATCTAAATTATTGTTTGGTATTTTCAATGCATATTTATGCCTTTTATACACAAGAAAATATGCCTTCTTTGGGCTGAGAACACACACTATGAAATAAATTCCAATAGACTTAAAAAACTTACTGACTTTAGCTTGAATTGTGTGTTGTCCACTCTGAAGTCATTGTATAGCTACAGTATAGCCAGGTCTTGAAACTCACAGAATGCAGACGGCCAGTAAAAATTCAATGTGCATACATTGTTTTGTAAGCAAGTAATATATGATGTCAAATGTATGTCCAGTATGTCATTGTATGTCCACTGTGATTACTGTATATCTAGTTTGTCATTGTACGTCTAGTATGAGTACTATATGTCCACTATGTAATTGTATGTCTGGTGTGATGACTGTATGTCCAGTATGTCATTGTATACCCAGTGTGATGATTGTATGTCCAGTATGTCATTGTATGTCTAGTGTGATGACTGTATGTCTAGTATGTCATTGTAGTTCTATTGTGATGACTGTATGTCCAGTATGTCATTGTTGTTCTATTGTGATGACTGTATGTCAAGTATGACATTGTATGTCTAGTGTGATGACTGTATGTCCAGTATGTCATTGTAGTTCTATTGTGATGACTGTATGTCAAGTATGACATTTTATGTCCAGTGTGTTAACCGTATGTCCAGTGTGTGCATTCTTTTGATTTTTATTTTTAATTTTGCTCAATAACGTTATGCCTTGTTTATTGTCTGCCATCTAAAAATCATGTTTGCCTGCAGAAAGAGAGTTGATGCTGAAAAGCACTTGTTTAAAGTCATTGTCATTGTTTTTACAACGCGTAAAAGTTTTAAAGCAATAGACAAACATTGACAATAAATTTGTTGTCTTTCAGGCTGGACTGTACGTAATTTTACAGGCAATGTTTTACAGCGACTGAAACAAGCAATCATAGTGGTTCATTTGGCTGGCGTTTTGCCAGCCATTGTTAACTAAGTGCATAGAAGGTGTTATTTTTA